>NW_027468674.1:32520311-32672811 GCF_046254945.1 Alosa pseudoharengus | reverse complement strand
GGAGGAGGAGGAGGAGGAGGGTGTTCTTCATTTCCATAGAAGACTGTTTTCCCTTTCGCTTTCTTTTTTTTTGTCTCGGCACAACACCCCCAGTGGAGATGAAATGTGGGGAGCCACGGGATTCCCTGCCAAAACACATTCCCACATGATGAAGAGGAATTTTTAAGATGACTTTCATTTCTACAAGGCTCAATTAGCCATTGAACCCTTTGACTTTGTGAATGTGTGCAACATGTTTGTGTGTGTGTGTATGTGTGTGTGTGTGTGTGTGTGTGTGTGTGTGTGTGTGTGTGTGTGTGTATGTGTGAGAGAGAGTGAGTGTGTGTGTAAATGTGTGTGTTTTTGTGTGGCATTCCAGGGCAGAAACTGGAACTGGTACTGCTTTTTGGTACAAGCATGTGTTTGATGCTGAAATTAAACCTGTCTCACATACACCACCAATCACTGCAAAACAGTTATTGAGTTGTTAGGAACCTTTGTCTTGGAAATTTTTGGACTACCTTTTGTTCCACTCAGATCCGGAATCGACTTGATGAGTTAATGGCTTTGGTCTAAGCCAGGTTTCCACCAGCCAGGAAGAGCCTATTCCAGGCTGGATCAGACAAGGCTGAGGTCTAGCCATTTTCCCTGCAGACTTAGAAGTTCTGTCTGTTTAGTCTTCCTCTGAATCTTTTTCTGAGAGCACTACAGAAAGACGTCAGAGGAGTCATACGTCAACCCTGAGAAAGAGGAGAACCAGCCAAGCTTTGCTGTCTTGGCCAAGTTAAATGAGTTAAACGGAGGAATCAGTGTTCCTGGAGCCACCATTTGTATTCTCTTATGTGCAGGCGATTCATTCCGATCTCTTTTCTTAGTGCAGTTGTCAATGCAAGGGCTTGGAAAACACACTACCATCTCAGCATTTTGACAAATTGCTGTTGGGATGTGATCTTTCATCCTCTTAATGTAAGGAGATCGATCCATTGTTGATCCAAAGCTAAATAGATTGCAGAGATTTCCTTTAGCCAACTTGCCTGTGTGCAGTGTTGGAGAACACAGTGTCCCTTCCATGATCCGTTGAGGCCTCAAGCGATGTACAGTCCTGTGACTCAGAGATCTTCATGTTAGAAGGAGCAAACGAAGGCATTCATGCAGAGGGATTTGTTTGAGTGGAATTGGATCAGCTCACTTTAACCAAGAGCCCGTTTTCAGATAATAAAAACAACCTGTAGTTGAACATAAATGATGCCTTTAGTTGATTTCTAGTCGTGCTCGTGCAGTAGAAAGCTTTAAGTACTGTAATTTGTAATGCGTTTATGTACTCTGCACATTAATCATATGCTGTAAATTATAGCAGTCTTGGTACATCTCTTTAGATAGCAAATATGTGTGTGTGTGTGTGTGTGTGTGTGTGTGTAGGGGGGGGCATTGCAAGTCATTAGGGAGGCATCCATTTCATGTCTGCATGGACAGCCATGTGCTGTCCCAATTGATCTGTCATGAAATAGTGCTGAATTGTGCCTTGCTTGTTTTTTAGCCTATCAGCAAACATGGGCGCAAAATGGATCCCCCCACCCCCCCCACCCCACCCCCACTGCTGGTGTCGCGTGCGGAGCATGTGTACCTCGAAGCACAATGACCTTGATGTGAATTAGATCATTCACAGCCAACTTCTGCTCCTGTTTTGCATGATTCTCCATTAGCTCTCTGATGACCTCCTGTAGGCTAGATCATGTGTTTCTCACATTGAGTTCTGCATGAGGTCATGCTACCTTTTAAAGGAGTAGCTCTTTGTTTTGTTGTATTCAAAGCACTAAGCACGATTTGAAGGGTCGATACCAGTGTCAGATCAATACGCTACACTGGGCACATTTGCAATGTGAGAGTATCCTTTACTCTGTCAATAGCACAAGAGATTGAGAGCGGATGTAGATCATATTATCCATGGATTTAAGACTAAACTTAGTCCTTTGGGTCAAAGATGAATAAGATGTCGATGGCTGTTTATTTTGCTTTGTATACTGTGTTGTTTATTGTGTCCAGCCTCTGTCCACGGATATCTCTTTCCTGCACACAAGTGTATGTGGCACAGAGAAACCCAATAGGATTTATTTTTTGACTCAAGCCAGCGGCTCAGGCAGCAGGACGCTATCTCAGTAGATCAGCACGAGCGACACAACTTCTGACCTTTTGAAGCTCGCAGGATTCGGAATGATTTTCTGTCATCTCGCAGCGGTTCTCTAGATCGAGATGCCCAGGGGAAAAGATGCCCCTCTCATCCTGCCGCCACTCCCCCCCCCGCCCCCCCCGCCCTCCTGATTGCCCAGCCCCTCTCCATTCCTCACTGTGTCTGTATACGTCCACCATCCATTCTGGGCCAAACTGAAAAATGAGGCTGTGCCTTATATATTAAAAAAAATTGGCACTGCTGATTGGCTCCTTGCTATCACTCCATCCAGGCAAATAAAAGGACAAAGTAGAGGTCAGTAGATAACACCAGTGGCCACCCAAAGGGTACACTGCACTCGATAAGGCGCTGAACTGCACATTGACTTCGCTATCAGCTCAAAATGGTTTTGGATGGAAGTTGCCGGTGGCTCTGGTTTGCGCATGGTAAGGGCTTATGCTGGGTCTGTTTCACACAGGCTTTGGGGCTAATTGTGTTTAAGGAGCCCGGCCCTTGCACTGGCAACCAGATTAATTACATCTAAGTTTAATTTGGCATCAAATGGATTTGCCCTTAATCGGGCCTAAATTAAATTAGGTGTATTAAAGCATGAAAACCACTGATGTTTGTTTTGGTTTCTTTGAACTGGGTTTCCGAGGTTACAGGGGTGAAGAGATCCTGTCTTGAGCAGACAGTGGGTGGTATCATGAAACAGCCTCATTAAGACAGAGATCCACATCTTCATTTTCCCCTGGTTTGTTTTTGATGTGCTTTATTCATTCTCTCTCATGTGGGTGGAAAAGAAATAAATAAGGGCAATGAATCCAGTTGGGAGGGAGAGAGAGCCACCCCTCCTGCTCATGGCTTTAGTAATTAAAAATGAATGGACTATGTTATTATCCATACAGATTTCTGGCCTATCTAGACACCACAGTCATGGTGCCCTAGTTCATCTGTCTCCTCCTTGACCACCTCAACTCAATATATAGCTGATGTATCCGGATAAAATGTGCGTATGTGTATCTGC
This sequence comes from Alosa pseudoharengus, assembly GCF_046254945.1. Classification (NCBI taxonomy): domain Eukaryota; kingdom Metazoa; phylum Chordata; class Actinopteri; order Clupeiformes; family Clupeidae; genus Alosa; species Alosa pseudoharengus. Next base: position 32,669,638 of record NW_027468674.1, on the reverse strand, counting down.
ATGTGGGCGTGTTTGTGTGTGTGTGTGTGTGTGTGTGTGTGTGTGTGAGAGAGAGAGAGAGAGAGAGAGATAGAGAGAGAGAATGTCCATCTTAGTCATCTTGCTTGATTGACACATTTCCTGATGTCATTTGTTTTTGCTTGGTGAATACAGGTCATGTGGACAGCACTCTCCTCTCTGCCCCTCACTCTGTCTTCTCCTCTTCTCTCCTCCTTTCCTCTCCTCCTCTCCTCTCATGATCTCTCTGTTTCACTCTTCTGTTTTAATTCACATTCTTCGATTTATAGAAAAAACTCAACTCATAAAACATAGCTGGATGTTTAAATGAGTTTATTTCACAGATATTGTTGAAATCAGAATTCTTATCCTGTAGATTTATGCAGTGTTCTAAAACATGCTTTGCCTTTTTTTGCTGAGAAGGTAATTATGAAAATTAATCGAGAATTAATTGCATGTCCTCCTTCTGAGCATGAAACAAAGAAATGATAATGGCATGTTCCATGTAATGAGCTGTTTCCTTCCCCGATAGCAGCTGATACTGGCCCACCCCTGGCCCTGTTCTGTGCCAGACTCAGCCCTGAGCTCTCCTCCGCCTCTGAAATGGTAGCTCGGAGGGAGACTGGATAGGAGAGAGAGAAAAAAAGGTGCTGCGTTTAAAAGATGACAGTCCTCTGAACAATGAATAATAACAATGCAATTATGCAGTGTCAATTTTAAGCTGTGTTCACGGCATTTTAATGAGGCATCTTATACGAAGCCGACAAACTCGGTGTTTGGTCACGGAAAAAGGGCTGTCTCTTGATGCAGTTCATGGCCACGTTGTCTAAACCCTCTTGCACAATGAAGCACAATGGAGCTGGGCCTTTCATAATGTTCAGGTATGAGTCCTTTTGAGGGACTGTGATTACAAGTCAGGGGACTGTGGCTGCCAATGAGATTACAGGCCCTGACTAAATGGTGCCTGAACAGGCTGTAGTGTATGCGGGTGTGAGATCAGATGTGTGCTATGCAAGCACATTATCTACCAGATCTATTGTGCTTCCATAATGACTTACCTGCATATTTACACTGAGAAAGTCTTTGGTCGGCTCCGTCTCGTACAGCACTTAATAGAGAAGCGTTTATATTTCCTGGCTTCCTTTCAGCACAAAGAGGACTACTTCACTACTCTCATATTGTATGCTTAACATTTTGTCAAATCTGTATAAATCTAATTAACCCACGCTCTGTCCATGGCCTCCCTTTATGAGGAACCTAGTAGCACTAATAGGCTAATTGGTGTTGGTGATGTCGTAATCTTCCAAATCCTGTCTGATTCTGTGGGATTGGGTGGGATCTGTGGCCTCTCAAAGGCCTGACAGTCTCTTACCAAATCAGGCCTGACCCTATTAGAACTGAGGGCTCCATTGTTAGCACTGGCACTGTCAGTTTCCAGAAACAAAAATCGTCATTGTTCCCGTGCTTTCCTGTGGCTGCTGCAGCAGTAATCCATGGCCATGGAGCCGCTTCAGGATTTCCATAATCCAGATTCTGAATTAGTGACAGACTAATCCCGACATTTCTGACCCGCCCGAGGGAAACAGGGCGCACTTCGTTTTTCTTCGGCCCCCTGCTTCTCTGTTTACAAGAGTAGGCCCACTGACTTAAGAAATATGTTTGTGGCGCATCTGTGGCAGATGTATTAGTCTGCTGTGGCACAGACCGTGTTTGTAAGCACCAGCTGTCTGTGTGTTTGTGTGTCTATGTGAGTGTATGTGTGTGTGTGTGTGTGTGTGTGTGTGTGTGTCACTGTATGCAATTTTCACCGTCACTACCTGAGTCATCACATCCCACGAATTAGGCAGAGCCTAAACACAATGCACATGCTTGCAAAGATGATTTGTTCCTTAACAACATGATGTCTCTAGCGCTTGTCATGGCCAATTCCCTGCTTTCCATGGGGACAGCGTCCGACTCAGCCACGCTCTCAGATGATGTCCGTGATCATCACGTCGTGCCTGTGGCCGTATCTGACAGCCGGAGTGGGCGCGGCGTTGTGTTTGTGCGCCAGAGCGGACGCTGTGAATGTTAAATGTGTCTCCTCCGCGTGGACCTTTGTTCAAGACACGAGTGCGTGAGCTCCATTGCACAGCCCCTGTGCCTGGTGTGGAGTGATCCCCCCCCCTGTTCTCCTTATCTCCACCTCCCAGCGCAGAAGAACACATGCCATCTTGTTTACGCCTCGTCCCCACGAGCCGCCAAGCATTGCTTTCCATGACACATTCTGAAAAGCGGGACCTGGGAATCGCGTATGGAAATTGCTTTCCATTGATAATCCTCTGGAACAGATGAGACATCAGGCTTGGAAAAGCGAGACTGGAGTAATATCCTCACCAGCCGAGGAAAAGAGGCGGAAAAGATAGGCAACTGTGCCACTATGCCTCATCCCTAATGAAAATGTGCAATGCAATCAAATCAAGCGAGCTAGTCAAGCACATAATAAACAACAGCCACAACAAATACCCTCTAGATGTAATTATTGCAGATGCCTCATCAGAGAGGAGTCTGGATGTGGTGGCAGCACCAATATGGACTGCCATAATGAGCATGTTCATTGTATGTTCAGTAATCCATTTTTTTAACACTGGTGACATAAATGGTGTTTTTACAATATGGCTCCAATGATGCGTCTTGCAGCAGCCATTCACCTTCATTTGCAGTCTTTTAAACAAGGATGAAAGAAAGACATCTTGGAGGAGATATGGAGATTAATTACATTTGAAATGGGGGAGGAAGAGGGAAATTAGGCGAATCAGCACTCTACACTGTGCTGATGAGGAAATGTGTTTGTCGCCGTCACATTTATTGGGTGAGTTAGTGCTATCCCTCACTTTTACAGATGCCAGCGTGGCTCGCAGCAGATTGATTCACAGTGCTGTTTATTGCAATTTACTGAATTTATCATTTACTGGATGGAAGAATACACCCCGATTCCAAACCCAATAATTTTTCTTTTGACATCTCTTCTTTTTCCAGACAGAGGACATCACATCAAGGAAGAGGGATTTATAACAAGTGTATCTACTTTTATCAAATTATGCAATCCACTACACATAATCCAAAGATGCCATTGTCTATTACAGTTTTTATTGATCACTTTGATGCTTTTCAAAACAGTTACAGTTTTTCTTGATCGTTTTGATGCTTATGTCAACTATGACATTACGTTTTCAAAACAGTTAACATCCATGTCTGAACAAAAGCACTCTGGCCAGAATGACACATTTTGCTTGCAAAAGGCTGTTACTCTCTCACTTACTGTACACTTAAAACATGCAGAAAAAGCAAATTTTGCCTTACAGTTTTTCTTGATCGTTTTGATGCCTGTGTCAAACTGACATCATGTCCTCAAAACAGTAAGCTAACACCTGTGTCTGAACAAAAGCACTTTGGCCAAAATGACACTTTTTATTTGAAAAAGGCCGTTACTCTCTCAAAACACTTAAAACATGCAACAAAAGCAAATCTTGCCTTCAAACAACACATCCTGTCGTCGTCGACGAATTACTGTGTGATTTCAATTAATCATTACACACTAGATAACAAAATGCAAAATATAGTTCTCAAAATGAGCATTTGTGCTGTACTGAATGTACTGAATGTAATGTACTGAATAAAAAATAATTGTATTCATTCCTCCCAAGATGTAACTGTCATTAACATGTAAGACCTACAGTAAGCACCTAGGCAAGACAAATTTCATTGAACTACAATTTGTCATTTTCCATCGAAATAGACCTAAAGTAAACACCTTTTGTACTGTTTTCTTCACCAAATAGGCAATACAGTACTTCGTCTAAATGCGCATTAGATTAGGGATGTAACGGTATGAAAATTTAACCTTACGGTTATAGTGACCAAAATTATCACGGTTTTCGGTATTATTACGGTATTTCTAAAAGTGTGTTCAATATGTTCAGAAAGCACTGATAGGCCTACATACTGAAATAGTTTCAAAAAGTGTCCTGTTCACTTTTTTCTTCATGTTTAATTGGTGATGTGCTTATAGCTTAACTTACCCTACCATAACTTAGAGTTTGCTATTTCTGTTATATGGATCCAATGAGTGAGACCAAAGTAAGAGTGGAATGGATTTAATGTGGACACGAACATAAAAATACGCAGAGTGGCTACATGATACAGTGCACATTTTGCGGTGAAAATGTTCCGCCTTTTAAAATCAACCATCAATTAGACAACAGAATCAGTAGGGTACCAGTTTTGTTTCATAGTACCAGGCCTACTGTATGTCAAAAGCAGGCTCGGATGAAGCTGGGAAGGATTAAACACACAGTAATCAACAGTGATAATCATGATATTTGAAAAGAAAACGGTAATTGTTTTTCGTCAACATTTTTATCGCGGTTTACCATTATACCGGTAATCGCTACATCCCTACATTAGATCAATACTTGCAAATAGCAACACAGAACAGACATGGCATCTCTTATGGATAATGAATGATTGCTGATTGAAGAATTGTGCAAAGGAGTTTCACACAGATTCAGACTTATACAAGGAATCTGTACCACCTGCGAAAATATGTTTTCCTTTTGTTTAGCACGGGAAAACCAATAGAGTTTGGGGTTTTTGAATGACATCTGCGTTAACTGTTTTGCAAAAGGGTGTGAAACGTGTGAACCCAATGAAAATGTGTGAGCACATTCGCAAGAGACTTCTGCTGATAATACATGCTACATTTCCTGTAGTTAAAAGTTAATGTAAACCACAGTAAGAAGTCATTTGAGTATAAATTGAGCATCCAAGAGCATTTTGTAACATGCATTAGCTAAAATGAACAATGTTTTGTTAGCGAAACCTAAATAATCACATATCCATTATGTGAAGTGAAAGTGATGTGAAGTGATGTGCTGCGCTCGTCAGCTACCACTGACCTTGTGGTGCTGATATTTCTGTTTTGTTTTCTCGTAAACACCAGAGCCAAGCCAGCTTCCTCCTCACTCTTCTTCTTTTCAGAGCTACTGGGTTTTCACTGCTGCCGTGTGTGGTCGCTAGTGAGATGGAAACAGCACTCTGAAAGTGTTGTCATGACTCCTGCAGTTGCTAGGTTGGAAGTGAGCTTGCCGTCATTTGGTTTCAGCGTTTATACTCTGTGTGTGTGTGTGTGAGAGAGAGAGAGACAGGAGTCTGTGTGTGTGTGTGTGTGTGTGTGTGTGTGTGTGTTTGTGAGTGATTATGTATGCCTGTGTGTGTGTGTGCAAGTTTGATCCTTGTGCCAGCTCTCTGATCTAGAGATTATATCCACGTATTCACTGTCCTTTAGATCAGCAGACATGATACGTTTGAAATAGGATAACTTCTAGACCAGACAAAGTTCACAGGCATCATGCTTTTCAATCCAGGCCAGAATGCACTGGAGTTTGTGTGATGATCCGAGAGGCCCAGGGACTCACCCTCTCTCCATTGTTTCAACATGGCCAAGGTCTCGGGCTCAATTGATTTATTCCTCCCACCTCCAGTTAGAGGAAAATAACACATTTCACCATTGTTAACCATGTCCCAAGTCCCACAGCTGTCTTCTGTCATTTTTACAAAAGTCTTTATGTATTCAGGCATGATAGGATTGTGGACATTATAGGATTGTGGACATTATATCTGGACACTTATCATCCTTATTTTCTCCAAATGTGTCAATACGTGTAAACTGTGTTGTTAGACAACAAATGTTTTCCAGGTGTTCTACAATGTCTGCGTTGTCTGATTTAAATGCCACCAGGCCTGATATTATAATCATTGATGAGCACGATAGGGATGTGTTCATCCTGGAAGTAGGTTGCTGTTTTGATTCATGTCTAGAGGATGCTTAACAAAGCTAGTAAAATATCACCCTCTTGTACAGCAAATAACTGGCCTTGGCCACAAATGTCAATATGGTACTTATCTTCGGCAGCCTGGGCCACGTGCATAGGCTTGTCATTAGGGGTCTCAGGATCGTTGGCTTTACAAAAGCAAGGGCAAAGCAAATTGCCAAATACTGCTCAATATCCTCCATTATTGGAAGTCGCCATATATGGAGAACAAGGTGTTGTGTGTATCCATAAATCTGCTGTTTGAGATTGTCATTGGTGGATCATGCCTTAGCAATAACATTTATGTCCTTATGTACATTTATTATGAATTGTGGACATTAATAAAGTAGTTAATATGATTGTCATGTGTTTATTTGATTTGCATCTATGTGTGTGTGCGTGTGTGTGTGTGTGTGTGTGTGTGTGTGTGTGTGTGTGTGTGTGTGTGTGTGTGTGATTGTCATGTGTTTGTGTTTGCATCTGTGTGTGCATATTGTTTTTGTGTGTTTGTTTGTTTTTGAAGTCTGCGGACAAGTGAGCCACTGGTGAGTGTATGCGGGATTAGACTGCGGGCAGATGGGTGAGCTACACGCCCCACTGTAAATCTGCATAGCCTTGTAGCAACACGGCAGCCAAGACGGCCCATCTGCCTCTTGTTTATGGACCTCCTCCACATGTTGGCGTTCTCATGCTAGCGCCGGTGTTAGTTACGCCTGCCTGTCCGTCTCTGGGAAACACTGGCTACATGGCGTGTTTCATCACTTGGTCTGGGCCCTGGCTGGTGTGTTACAACGGGCTGTGATGTGGGTTGAGATGGGATGGGTTATTAATGACTAAGCTCTGCTGCTCACTTTGGTTTTTTTCTCTCTGCTCTCATACTGCTCTCGTACCTCTTTCTCACAGTCCAGCTAATTTTACATCCCCACTGTCTGCTCTCTCTTACTCTCTCACTCGCTCTCTCTCTCTCTCTCACACACACACACACACACACACACACACACACACACACACACACACACACACACACACACACAAACACACACAGGATGTGATCTCACTTGTTTCTTTTCCTGCCTGTGGACACAGTGTCTTCTGAGTCAGCTCTAAAGACTTGCTCCTGAGCTGCTCCGAGTTGCTCCTGAGCAGCTTCGAGCTGATTGGCTGCCTTGTGTACCTGCAGCTGACCCTTACAGAGAGGTGAGCCCAGAGAAGCCTCCTGTGACAGGGAGAGCACACACGTGTCCTTATAGACTTCTCATTGGTCACTGATGATTGTTGGTAGCAGTGGTAGTGGTCCTGTGTTGGTTTAGATGTTGGGGTGTAGCCATCAAATGGCAAACCTAGTGTAGTGTGTCTTGTACTTACAGTATGTGGTTGTGTTGTGCGATGCTGTAATGGAAACCTGTTTATGACTAGTGGGGTCACCCTGTGCTTTTTCCATTTAGTTCTTATCAGTTGCACAGCTTTATGATTCCATAGCCCACATTTGATTGTAGGGACACTAGGGTAGGTTACTACAGATAAGGAGATCATAAGTATTGCACCTTTGTGCTGTGGAAATGAGTTGCAGCTTGTAAAGAGAGCAATTACAGTATAAGAGCATATTGTACAACATAAAGAGACTAAATAATGAACTAAAATGATATCATATATTCATTGTAACACCATCTGTAATTATCTAGACAATAGTGATGGTTCATATTTGTTTTAAATGTTCCAATTGTAGCTTAACTTGATTAAGCACCTGAATTAAACTACTGAATGTACAGTAGATGTCTAAATGGTGTCGTAGTTTGAATATTTCAACAGTGCAGCTGTCCTTCTCTAAAGGCAGTGCAAAACAAGCTGTCTATTAGTAATAAAGAGAGGAATCCCACACCATGTGTTTTTTCCACGCGGCCTTATTTTTAACACCACATCTGCTATAGTTTACAGAGACTACTCGGCCAACACGGTCAGATGCAAGTCCAATGCATTTGTAGTCTGTTTCTCATCTGTTGTGATGTTTCTGGTGCCTGGCTGAGGAGTGTGTGAGAATAGACTGGCCGGGAGAAGAGAGCCTGTCTCCCACGCAGATCCGCTCTCATCTGTCTGCTCCAGCGCTTAGACGCACAGAGAGGGAGAGGGAGAGGAAGAGAGAGAGAGAGAGAGGGAGAGAGAGAGAGAGAGGGAGAGGGAGAGGGGATGTTCTGGACAGACAAGACGTCTCGCCCGGGGCTCCAGTCAAACACACCAACAGAACAAAGACAGCTCAGCTACCTCTCTCTTAAACTCACACTCACACACATGCACAAACACACACACACGCACACACACACGCACAAACACACACACACACACACATGCACACACATACTCTCTCTCTCCCCCAGTCTCTTTCTCCCTCTCTTTCTTTCTCTCTCACTTTCTTTTTTCTTTCAGCCTCTCTCTCATTCCATTTCTTCCTCTCCATCTTTTGCTCCCACTCGGCATATTATGCCTCTCTGTGTTTGGAGCCGTGTTAGTGTGTAAACAACAGCAGGTCTCTCTGCGCTGGCTCTCATGAATATTTACAAAGGGGTTCGCTGGGTTTAAGCGTTTGCTAGTATTCTCGGCAGAGATGATAATACCTCACCCCATGCCTGGCGGCCCCACCCCCACCCGTCTGCGGGCGCGGCATGGAGCTGAGGCGAGGAAGGAGGGATGGAGAAATCCAGCATGCCCCGGGGTGGAGAGGAGAGGAGAGAGGGAGAGGGAGAGGACTGGTTAACGAAGAGATGCTGGTTTGCCTGGGGAGGCCTTCATTTGGCTAATAGAGGCTGGCCTGCTGTGTTGATGAAACACTGGGTCTTGTAGTTGCGCTGTAATTTCTCTCTACTTGTTATTTCATCTCTCTCTCTCTCCCTCCCTCTATTTCTCTCTTTCACTCTTCCTCATTCTTCCCCCTATCTGTGAGTGGGCTGTTGCATTGGAATTCTGGCCGCCACTCATTCAGAGTTCAATCAATAGATCTGTGTTGCGCAGTGTGATGGCAATTGCACAGCGATGCACAGCATTCACAAAGCGAGCCACTCAGTGTGTCCCCCTTTGTGTAATTCTGCATCTCTCTCTGTTTCTGTCTCTCTCTTCTCTTTCTTCTACGGTGTTCATTTTAGGACATCCTCAGACTCAGGTGTCAGACTCAGAAAAACCTCTGTCATCTTCAGACAAAACTGCCTCAGCGTAAGAAAAACCTCTTTCATCCTCAGATGAAACTGCTTTAAACCAAACGGCCTCAGAAAAACATCTCTAAGGAGTCAGGTCTCAGAAAAAATGCTGTCAGAAAAAGTGGAGTCAGGTCTCAGAAAAAAACGCTATCAGAAAAAGTGGAGTCAGGTCTCAGAAAAAACGCTGTCAGAAAAAGTGGTCAAGTCAGGTAGAAATTATAAGTAAAGGTAGAAAGTGATCCAATGGTATACACATTGTAGGAAATCGATGTATGTAACTTAGTTAACCTCACTTCGCTAGTGATAGCAATAAAATTTATGGATTAGTAACATTAGCAGCTGCTGTAAGACAAATAACGGAGTATGCTACGTACTACATACAGCAAAATAATTTGTTTTTCTTAGGACTACGGTACGTTCAATGAGCTAGGGAAAAGTGGGTTAAACATTTTTCCACCACAAAAGTCCAGAACGACACCTGGACCATTATTTCTTACTTTTGCTAACCGTTTCCCGTTCCCATCCGAACCGTTTCCCGTTCCCAACGGTTTTGCTAACCGTTTCCCGTTCCCATCCTTCGTCTTCTTCTTTTCCCGCAATAACTTTTCATTTGAGTCTTTTTCGTCTGACTCTGTTTTTTCTGACTCTGTTTTTTCTGAGACCTGACTCCACTTTTTCTGACAGCGTTTTTTCTGAGACCTGATTTTCTGAGACCTGACTCCACTTTTTCTGACAGCGTTTTTTCTGAGATCTGACTCCACTTTTTCTGACAGCATTTTTTCTGTGACCTGACTCCACTTTTTCTGATAACATTTTTTCTGAGACCTGACTCCACTTTTTCTGATAGCGTTTTTTCTGAGACCTGACTCCTTAGAGATGTTTTGAGGCTGTTTGGTTTGAAGCAGTTTTATCTGAGGGTGACAGAGGTTTTTCTTACCCTGAGGCAGTTTTGTCTGAAGATGACAGAGGTTTTTCTGAAGCTGAGGCAGTTTTGTCTGAAGATGACAGATGTTTTTCTGAGTCTGACACCTGAGTCTGGTTTTTCTGACGCTGAGGCAGTTTTGTCTGAAGATGACAGAGGTTTTTCTGACGCTGAGGCAGTTTTGTCTGAAGATGACAGAGGTTTTTCTGATGCTGAGGCAGTTTTGTCTGAAGATGACAGATGTTTTTCTGAGTCTGACACCTGAGTCTGTGGATGTCCTAAAATGAACACCGTACTCCTCCTCTGTCGTTCTCTTTAGCCCTCTCTGTTTCTTTATCTTGCTCCGTGTGTCTCCCTGTTACCGCTGTCTCTCATTTTCTCTCCAGCTGTGCGTTTATTGATTCGTCAACGTGACACTCCTCTGAGGAACTCTCGCTCTCCTTTAAGAATCTCATCCAGCCCTGGCGGCTGCTGAGCCACTTGCTTGCAAAAAGCGAGCTGAAATCCCGACGAACTCCAGAAGCCCGCTCGCCAGCTCGCTGGCATTAGACATGGGATTAGAATGGGCGATGCCAGGTTGGCGGATGGGTAGATATTATCAGGCAAACATCCTGCTTGTTCTGGCCCGGGGCCACTCACTGATGCTTGACCCGTGTGTGCCAACGTGGCAGGGGTGAGGGCTTATGTTTTTGGAGGGGGCGAGGAGTTCCTGGAAGCTCTCATATACGAACCAAACCACATTCCCCAACGCCTTGACCATTTTTTTCTTGTGCCTCGCTATTACAAACACGATCATGCTTGAGGCCTTACTGTAGTCTTACCTTATCCTGCTAAGCAAGTGAACACAGTGTGTGTGCATGTATGCATTTTCTCTTTATGTAGACCTATTTATTATCATGTTCCATTGCTATTTTAGCTCCTGAGGTCTCTTGGTACTGTGGGGGCTCCTTGTAAACAGCATAATTACACCCTGCCTTGCCACCTCCTCTCTAAGCATCCTGCTTATTTGTTTCACTCCGTAGGCTATGTGTCTAACTGTGCACTCGCTAATGTGACTTGGTTTAGCCTGAGAGCACAGAGGATGATGGTAGCGAAAGCTGTTTACCCAAAAGGCCCTCCCCTATTGACTCAGTGCTGGAGGGACACACTTGGGCAGATATGGGCATAGCTTGCTGCAGTATGCTTTCTTTAGGACCGCAGAGGTCCACCTTGGGCAGGACTTCTGACAAAGAGTGGTGCAGTATAGCTCCTGCACTCAGCATATCCGTAAGTGTGGGATCAGCAGTATGAAAGTCATAGGTTCAATTCCTAGAGAACTAAAGAACAAAGAACAATGTACTTTACTATATGGAAACTCCTAGTACACGCCAGCCCAAATTACTAACTAGCAATTCCCTTCATAGACTTTCTCTAGAAATGTTGCCAGGTGAATTTAGTATTTGTCGAAGACCCTATTTGAATAACCAGCCTGGTGTTTATTTCACAAACACAGTGTTTGACCAGGGTTGTAGATCTGTCCCCTTTGGCCATGTGGCAATGACATGGCTGCTGTTTGTGATTTTCGGAGAGTCCCTGTCACTTCCTGGAGTCTGTTGGCTCTGTTTGTTTGCCATCCCTCTCCCTGGCAATCTGTGTCACCTGCCTGGCCCCTCACTCACACTCACAGGTTATCTCTAAACGGATTTGTGCCAGCACTGAGAGATGGACCTCTGATTCCCTAATCTTATTGACCAGGCCCTTGAGCAAGGCACTGTAATATCTCCCAGACAGCCAGGTCTGTGTTTACGTGTGGTTTTGTGTTGATGGATATTTGTGTGTGTGTGTGTGTGTGCGTGTGTGTGTGTGTGTGTGTGTGTGTGTGTGTGTGTGTGTGTATGTGTGTGTGTGTGTGTGTGTGTGTGTGGGTGGGTGGGTGTGTGGGTGTGTGTGTGTGCGTGTGTGTGTGTATGTGTGAGTGGGTGGGTGTTTGTGTGTGTGTGTGCAGGTGAGGGGACTGCAGGTTTATGTGGGTGCCTGCGTCTTTCCCATCTGCTATCTTGTTTCGTCAGGGCTCACCAGCAAACTCGTCACCCCCCCCCCCCCCACGCACACGCACACGCACACACACACACACACACACACACACACACACAGGAGATAGCGCCGAGGACAGTTTTTCTGAAATATGGGCATAAGACTGCGTCTCTTCTCCCCTGCGGAGCGCGGTAAATCATAGTCACCGTCACTCTGGCTCGTCTGGGCAGCCGAGCGCCTCCTGCATTCAGCCCCAGTGAGTCAGCGTGTGGCCCGGCTCCAGCGCCTCTGTGGCCCAGGTGCAGGCTCACAGTGCCAGCCATTCTTCCAGCAGGCCTCCGTGGCCAGCATTAGTGTGCAGGGTGAATGGTCCCTCGGCTCCCCGCGCATCTCACATGAAAGGAAATGAGAGGAAGTCGGCCGGACGGATGGACGGGCCTCTTTTAATCGCTAAAAAGTGGCCCGCTGCGTCGTTGTCGAACTGTTTTACAATGCTGACCGAGAATTCACAAATCTCCCCATTCATCTGATGTGATGGAGTTTGTCCGAGCCACATGGGATTCAAGAGGAGTTCATCTGGGTGCACAAAAAAATACTGAAGGGGTGGACTGCAGTCATATTTGGAACGCTGTTTGCCTTATCACTGTTCTGTAAATGCAAAGCAAATGAGTTAACTCTGATATCCCCCTCCTGCACGCATATGAAGGAACTGAAAGAGTGAAGGGCATGGTGATTGTAATAAACCCTGTTAGATGCGAACTCTGAAGTCTATTTTGGGGTTTGAAATGTGCAGGCCTGTCTTCTCACCAGGAGAAATATATCACTCTAAACACTTTCATTTGTCTCTCGCTCGCAGTCAGGCTGCATATTGTTGCTATGAAGTCGTCTGTTGGAAATGTGTTGAATTTCCATGATTGCATGTCTCTCTGGCGTGAAAATAGCTTTGCCTATTTTGTGCTCACATTTTTATGCCTGTGTCAGACTGTTATGTATAATCATACTTGGCTCACATGGCAAAACGTTTTAACCCCTGAGAGAGGCCTTTCCATTTTCTTAATAATGTTACTCTGACAGGAAACAGATGCCTTACTCCACCAATAGCAACAACAATAAGACAAGGCACGATGTTGAGCCAGTGACCCAGAAGAATGGGATAATATTTGTGGGCTTTATCTGACTGAAAATGTCCAGTCTGAATGGGTTGGGTGGATAATGATTGTTTTCACACCACATTTTTCCATGAAAACAAAGGCCGGCCCACGTTGGAACTGCTGTGTGTGTGTGTATGTGTGTGTGTGTGTGTGTGTGTGTGTGTGTGTGTGCGTGTGCGTGTGCGTGTGCGTGTGTGTGTGTGCACTATGAAATACTTTTCAGTGTAAATGTATACTTTGTGGATTCGGTCCTCCCACCTGCTTTTGGGCTTATCGCTGATGGCCCAGTCAAGCAGATACGCTGTCCCCTGTAATTGTGCCGCGCCATAGTGCCGATTAAAGACGGCTCTCTCAGCATTGTGACTGTCTCTCCCTCCTCTCGCCGCTCCAGCCTCTAAGTATATAGGCCTCCACTAACATCTCTCTGGCAAGGAAGTGACATCTGATTAACTGTGGTATTTCGGGAAGTCTCTGGAGATGGCTGGTATTTTTAATGTGTGTGCGAGCGCTCATTGGCCCTGATGGGGAACAGTGGTAATGACACGAACGCCCCACTGACACCAGAGATGCGCTGCTTCCTGTGAAAGGACTCCACGCCACTATATTCCCTACATCACCACCGCCAATGGGAAGAGCTGTAGGAGACGTGGCAAATTAGTGGCAGAGAGAACGGGAGAGAGTGAGAGAAAGGAAGAGAGAGAGGAAGGAAGAGAGAGAGAGAGAGAGAGAGAGAGAGAGAGAGAGAGAGAGAAAGGAAGAGAGAGGGAGGTAACTGAGACATTTTGGCATATCTCTGAATCTTGTTTGGGAAGAGGTGACCTACATACTTTGTGGAGCTGCCAAGCACACTGCTCATGTATCCAGGTCTTTGCTAGTGCTTACTTTTATCAAAACTTTCAGCATGCTATCTAATACATGTTGCATTAGTTAACATTGTTGCTTCCACATAGGCCTACATTTGTTTCAAAAGATACCAACTTTGTGGTTTGGGTTAGGAGACCTTCAGAACTCCTAAGGAACATCAAACATGAAAAAAGTAGTTCTACTTTAGCACCCTTTGCTTTGTAAACATCCTTGAATGAGTCAGTAAGGCTGGAGGCTAGACTAGAAGCAGGACCTCCACACTGGATGGGCTGGGTGGATGATGGCTGTTTTCACAACGCCTTCATGTGAGGTCAGCCTCTCTTCTCCTGTCTGTTCAGACTGGACGTGCTGCTGAGGATGTGCAGCTGCCTCGGTCATCCAGCTATCATCAAGTTGGTTCCACAGGAGCCCTTAGTCCATCATCAGACCTCTCCAATTTGCCAATCAGGGACAGGAATTGAGATCAGCCCCCACCATCTCTCCTTGGTTTTTACCATCGGTGTCAGCCTCTCTCTCTCTCTGTCTCTCTCTCTGTTACCAAACCCAGCTTGTGTTCCACATTCCATATTTATCTGCTCAGTCCCACTCTTGTCTCCCAGTGGGGCGCTCCACAGAGCGGAGGAGGGCTAGGTGACCCGTATAATTGGATCTGGGCTTGTTCAGCCCACAGAAAGGGACGTAACCAGATTTTCATGCTCCAGAGTTCACATTCAACACTCGCTACCTTTCATCTCCCACTCCAAAGGTGAGCTCTGGCACCAGCTCCACACATGACATGGCCACCACCAGCAGCCCTCGGCCACAGGAAGTCTGTCTCAGCTGCTGAAATATTTTCCTTTGTTCGTTCTCATCCAAATGAATGTAGCATTTCTGTAGGTTTGCACTACTGTTTCACAGTCTCTTATTCTGTTTTTTTCAGTTGGGGTTGCGATTGGCAGCTGGTTTAGCAGTTCTAGTGTGCTGTTTTGTGTTGAGATAGTGCTATGATAGCTGGATCACTTCCTTATTTGATGTGATGATGTCCTCCCATACATGCCAAACATATTAAATGAAACTGTTGTTGATATAGTGGTGTTGTAATCTTTTATTGAGTACTTATTTCAAGGGCAGGGAAAACCATTTTGTCAAATGCAAAGTGGGCTGCTTTGATATGGCCTGGTTTTCCTCATCCCAGGCTATTTTATATGAAGTAGGGCTACCATGATATCATGAGCATCATTAGTGACAAGTGGTGAACAATCTGTTCATCAGATCGACAGAAATACTGTAGAAATGGCTTTTAGCCAGGACACCTTCCAATGTCTCCCTGAGCCCTTTCCTTCCCCGTCACAATCACTGGCGGCCAGACGAGCTTTTAAATCTCTTTTTATTTGCACAATTACGCAGCTGCCACTTAAATGTGCAGGCATGACTCGCTGGCTCGTCCAGCCTGGGCCTTCCTGCAGCTGTGGAGGGTCTGGCTGTGTGACGGCCCGGCTGACGGAGGCGCTGACTGGCTGACTCACTCGCTCAGCCATTATGTGTGTGTGTGTGTGTGTGTGTGTGTGTGTGTGTGTGTGTGTGTGTGTGTGTGTGTGTGTGTGCAGGGGGAGCCCAAGGAGCCCCTCGTCTAGTCTGATCTCAGCGCCGCCATGGCCGCCTGCGAAAGAGAGACTACACCGTCACCATAGCAACAGCTGGGAATGCACAAGCTCTGAGGTTCTCGCGCTGCTCAGTGTTCCCAGGTAGATGAATGGAGCCCCTGCCCCCATTTCTCTCTCTCTCCGCTGCGTTCTGAACACAGCCATGCCCATTCCTCCTCTTTCCTCTGTCTTTTTGACACGTTGGCTCTAGCAGCGTCATTTCATTAGATGTTCATGGTTCCCCTTTGCTGTTGCTACTGAACACATGGTGTTACATACCATAGAAGAGCAGTGGGTAATTTCTTGATGAAATGGCCATAATAGATGTGGGAGGCAGGGGCGGTGCTTAAGTGAAATCAGAATGCACCCTGTAGCTCTGTACATTTCAGTTCTTCTGCTAATGCCATCAAATAAATTATATAAACCAAATGCACTGATAATGAATTAAAAAGACTCTTTACTTATAATTCTAATCTAGGATTAAAATTATTCTACTTAGTCATTTTGGGATGAAGCAGATTAATTAAAAGGCAAAGGGATTTATATGTTCTATCATGTATCACTTTTACACATATCTGATGTCAACTAGCTTTAGCGTTTACACATTAAGGCGCATTAGTTAAAAAACAAAACGCATCTCTTAAAAGACAGGCTAATCCCTCTGGCACAGTTCAAGGTTGCTTTTCAGTTGAATTTTTTTTGTGAAAACATTGAAAATGTTTTGAACATGCTTTTAGAAATTCTCTACAAATCACTGTGTCAAAGACCACTTGGGATTATAAACCCAAACTGAATACAGCAGCCACTGTTGCTCGAGCAGCCACTGTGATGTCTCTGTGGGGACATCAGTTCCTATGGAGGTTGCCTGGCCTCTGGCCTGTAGCTGTGAGCGCTCCTGTGGTGTAGTCTTGCCCCCTGATCCCTACTCAACGCTGGGGCCACGACTGGAACTGACAGCTCAGACCCCGAGCCCCTTTGGGCCTGTTATCTACCTCTAGTCTCACAGTAATGGAGAATGTCCTCATAAATGAATGTCTAATGTACAATCTTTCTCCCTCTTCCTCCCTCTCTCTCTCTCTCTCGCTCTGTCTCATTTCCTCTAAAGGTGGAGAATCATTTCTCCGAGGCGTGGTGTGACAGACACATCCCTGACCTTGAAGCAGTGGAAGGAGGACAGGTAGAGGAGCACAAAGAAGGACAGAGGGAGAAAAAACGAGGGGGAAGGAGAGACAGTTTTCTTTCCCTCAGAGGAGCAGCGCACACGGAGGAAGGGAGGGAGAGCGTGGCCCCTCACCCCCGGGAGCGATGTGACAGTCGGCCCCAGCACCATCCCCAGCAGCTAGAATGGACCTGAGAACCAGCTTGCTCTGAAAGCACCTCTCACCAAGGTACTGTGCCTACGACCTGTCAACATTTGAACAGGGCTTTGGAATATGTCCCTTCTGTTAAATAGTTTATTCTTAATATCGTAAGGGATAGCGGCCGCCGAGGTGTCCCGATATACAGAATTAATGGACGAGGCGGAGGCAAAGACCTCCTTTATTATCCTGCTTATCCCTGGCTACCACTTATGTTTGTAGGCAATAGACATGTATTTAAAAGGTTCTCAAAAGGGTTCAGTTTAAAAAGAAGCCCACTTGTTCAGTTTGTTGCACTATAGTTACTTTGCTCACAGTGATAACGGTGGCTAGTTAGCTTGGTTACACTTGATTCCATTGTTGCAAAGCCTGCTTCCTAGTTCAACTGTCGTTTCCTGATGATGCAATTGATGTGCAATGGGGATTTCTATTCTGCTTCATAGTTGTCCCAATATACAGAATTAGTAGCCCACTTGTCAGTCAATCAGAAACTAGTATTTCTTGTCTCCGAGGGATAACCAAAACTATTATTCTGCTATGGGCTTTGTAACAACGAGAGAATGGAGGACTCTATCATTGAACTTTGGTTATAGCACAATGTTGCTTTTAGGGAAGACCACCCTGTGAAAGTAAGGCAAGGGAAACTAGAGGGGTTGTAGAGGGTTTGTTGTGTCATATGCCTCAGTTGTGAGGTTAACCAGTTCCTCATCCATCACACTTCCCTCTGGACCACAGAGCATTGCTCGGAGGAGTTTGGGCTGGACCAAGCGATTAAAGTGGAACTAGCACACTGATGTGAAAGATCAGCCACGCCTGAAAGATCTGACCACCTCTGGCCTAACTGGGTAGGCTAGCGTCCCTACAAGACACATTGCAGTAAAATTGCAGTCTTAATCAAATTGATTTATTATGATGATCCAAGGAAGTCACAGTGAGATTTTCACAGTAGCTGTTTCTACTACTGAAGCAGACTTGTCAGTGGTCCACGGCTAGGTGTGAAGCAGATGCAGCACATGGGTGACTGGTTCCCGTTGCTTCGGTTTGAACTCATTTGCAGCTGTGTATCCACACCCCAGCAGCACTGCTCCATTCTCACAGTAAGCATATTAGTGCCAGTGTGACATATTATGACATTTAGACAGCTTAACAGCCATAGCAGCTGTGGCTAGGATTGCGCAATATAGAGGTGACTGGAGCAGGGAGTGGGACATTGAGACTGGACACTGGTGGAAGTGACTACCTACATTTAACAACACCTTAAACATCACATTCAAGTCGAAGTCTAACATCCTTGAATCCAAGGACCCAACATGGCATAGTTTTAGACACAGGTCTGTATGCTTCATTTTTTATAATGAGAACAATCGGGCATTACAGAAGCTCACTATCAACAATTGTCAATTTGAATGTGTGAACACTTCTCAACATTTCTCAATTGTACTGTTTTAGAATGATGTTAAACTATGTGGTCTCTCCAGTTCCAGTGACATTTCACTGTCTATTCATGTCTATTTGCAAAAAAAACTTTGTAGGATTTTCTTTTTTTCCCCCCTGAAATTCACACAACTTTAAAGGATGTCAAGGACTTGTGGGAGCCCTGCAGAGAGGCCTGCATGCTCATGAGCTTGTGTCTTTCCTTCTCTTTCTCTGCGATGAGAAGCCACTGTGTGTCCTCTTAACCTGCTCAACCAGTTTAGTTGTTGAGTTCTGTTGTTTCCTTGTCACTTATCACTTAGTACAAAGTGTTTGTGTAGCGCACAAGTAACTAGTAACAAGTGAAATACATTACAAAGTTCTCACACCAAGGTCTTTGGCTTATGTGCAGATTGTGTGTGTGTGTGTGGGTGGGTGGAGCTGTGTGTGGTGTGTGTGTGTGTGTGTGTGAGTGTGTATGTGTGTCTGCATGTGTGTGCGTGTGTGCGCTCACACACTTGCACCGTATCACTTGAATACACAAACAGTAGTACTGGTGTGTTCTCATGACTTGTGTGAGGTTCCGTATGCAGTATTTGTAGAAGTTTGGCAGTGTGTGCCTCTACAGTATCTGTTGCGTAAGAGTGTGTGTGTGTCTTATCAAGAAGTTGTTTCAGGAGTGTGTGACAGCGCTGGACACATTTCCCCTTCAGAGTGGGACAGGAAGACTGGCAGTGGAGGAGAGGAAACTGTCTGCATCAAACAGCAGATGGAGGGACAGCATGTGCTTACGCTGCAGAAAATACACACGCACACACACACACACACTCTCTCTCACAAACACCCACACACACACACCCACACAAACACACACACACACTCTCTCTCTCTCTCTCTCTCTCTCTCTCTCTCATGAAGACACACACACACACACACTCACTCTCTCTTTATCTCTCTCTCAAACACACACACACACACACACACACACACACACACACACACACACACTCACTCTCTCTCTCACGAACACACACACACACCTTAGACAGCACACAATGAATGAGAGACACACTGAACTCCCGAGATGAACGTGCAACTTCACATGGTGTCGTCCTCTCGTTGCCCTTTCCCCCAAACTAAGTTTTCCATCTGAGTGTTCTCAATGTTTTCTTAATAGAAGCAGTCACTGGAGCTGAGCTTTCCTACCCCTCCCGGTGTTAACAGCTTTTCTTGGCAGCCAAACTGACCTTTGTTGGTGCCGAAAAAAAATAAACCTGCCTTTACTCCCCGGGCCAAGTCTGGCTTGTATGGCTGATGCATTAACCAATGGTGTGATCACAGTGGGTCAGCATCTACTGTATCACTTGCCCACAGGCTGCTTGTGAAGCTCTTAATGAAACTACGGTTTTATGCGTCTTTCATCTGGGCTGAGTTGGGGAGCTCTTGCTTGGCGGGTGTTATTGATTGGATATCAAATGCATGGGTGGCGGAGCGGGAGGGATATCAGGAAGTAGGTGTCTGATTGTTTCCCAGCGGGCCTGGTGCTCTCAACAGAGGCGTGTCTGAGCTCTTGCTCGTGCTGCTGTGACTTTGCCCTTGTTCGCCCTCCAACAGCATGCGATCCGTCTCCATTACTGACAGCAGCCACCGGGAGGGGCCAACGAGTGCAGGGGCAGGGGGGTGGTGGGGGGGGTTGCAACCGAGTGCTGCCATAGGACGGGATACCTGTCACTCAGGCATATCATGCACAACTGTGGTGCATCTGTGGTGATGACACGGGATGATCATTTCCAGACACACGGTCGACTGCACTTATCGTGTGCATTTATCTCTCCACCTTCCCTCCAAACACACACAGTCGTTCCCCCACCCCAGCTCTTTGCTCCGGCTGCATGTCTGGGCCTAGGGGAGAGAGCTGACAGCCAGCCAGCCCAGGCAGAGTGCAGGCCAGATCCCAGGCCTGCGGCTGCTGCTGCTGCTGCTGCTGTGTGGGGACTGGATGTGGATGTGGATGTGGATGTGGCACTTCCTCCGCTCGGCTCTAAAGAGGGACCGGGAGTCGGTGGAGTGGCTCTGCAGGACAATAGGCCGGGCGCCATAATGGGCTCTCCTCAGTGCACCCTGCCGAGCGAGCGCGAGGACAATACGCGCCACTGTGCGACCCCAGGGCCCGGCCTAATGAGCTATCTCTCCACACAAGAGCAAAAACAAGACGCAAGGTTGTGTCCAGTCTTCAACATTGCTCACTAGATGGTCCAAATAGTCAGTGCCCATGTAGAGAGCAGGGGCAGGAGCAATGGCATGTTATGTAGTCTCGTGAGCTGCTCTGTGCAGGCTGTTGTTGTGTAATGGTGTTGTGTCTGGTCTTCCTTTTCCTGTAACTGAATAGCCATGGTGGTTAAGTAATGATGACATACAGTAACTTCAGCACTTTCTCAATAATGTCTCAATCAGGCCAACAGTGATGATTATTTGCGGTCATCATCTGATG
Organism: Alosa pseudoharengus; assembly: GCF_046254945.1. NCBI lineage: Eukaryota > Metazoa > Chordata > Actinopteri > Clupeiformes > Clupeidae > Alosa > Alosa pseudoharengus. The sequence continues at coordinate 32,648,770 of NW_027468674.1, read as the reverse complement.
TCCATTGGGGAGAAGGGCTGTGAAGGTGTTGGATCATGCCTGCCTGCGCTCAGGTTCATGACCTCTGTGGAGTGTATCTGGCCTGCTCCTACAGAATGGCAGGAAAGCTCACATTGCAAATTACGAAGCCATATGTTATCTACAGTACTTCCATACACGCACACACTTGCACACACATACACAAGCGCACATGCATGCCTGCACACACCCATATGCGCATGCACGACTGAGTACTCAATGTAATTCTTTTAAGAAGTCCTTGAAGGTCTCTTTTCATGTATTATCTATGGAGTTAGCTACTTCTCTATCTCTCTCTCTCTCTCTCTCTCTGTGTGTGTGTGTGTGTGTGTGTGTGTGTGTGTGTGTGTGTGTGTGTGTGTGTGTGTGTGTGTGTGTGCGCACATGTTTGTGTGTCTTAAATGTACTCTCCTCATTTTGCCATCTGTGTTTACTATCCTCTGCATGCCACATACTGTATGAATGTCACTGCAGTAATCAGGATGGCGTGTAGTGAAGTTGACATTGCAGAGCTGAGTCTAGGCCTCGAAAGTCCATCTTTTCATTTGCCAGCAGCCAAGGGCGTAGGTTTGGTCTGAGCTTTGGTGGGGACACTACCCACTAACACCACCATAGATATATAAAATGATTAAAATGTGCTATTGTCCAACTACTATCCATGATTAAAATGTGCTACTGTCCAACTTGATCTAACTATACTGTGTAGCCTACATAATCTGATTTTAATATGTACAGATATGTAGGCTATATTTAACATTTAACATTTATTTTCTATTTGGTCTGTTATGAAATCATGCATTGACCCATTTAAGCACAGCTCAGTTTTAAGAAACTTAAATACATGCATGCTTATTTTGTGAAAAGAAAACATTAAGGCTACATTGACAAACTCTTAACCGTGAGCTGCCTGTATATTCTCTGATTCTAATAATTACAGATATCTAGGCGATGTAAGCACAGCTCAGTTTTAAGAAATGCTTAAAGCCGAAAGACCATGTTGAATTTTGCTACAATTTATTTCAAAAGCGGATTACTCTGGAACAGCTAACTATACACGGGAATGCATTACACCTTTGTGTTCGGTAAGGTCTGCTGTTTATTCTGATATAGGCCTATGGTTTGTCATGTGTTGCGTGAAGAGTGTGTAGGCCTACGATATTCCACCGAGACGAATGGATGTGGAGATGGCGCAGAGAATAATTATTAAATCTCTTGAAGTTATTTTTCTCGCGAACTGTTTATCACAGCAAATAGTGGCTAGCTAGCACCTTTTAAAAGCTGAGAAAAGGCTCTTTCATGTGACACATGATGAGTAGCCTACTTCTCGAGAAGTTCAACAGAGAAAAATGGGTGAATTTGGACTCACTTCATATGCCTTGTAGTGCGCCATGCTGCGCAGGAGACTGCGGCTCACTGGTAGTTATTATAGGTAACTTCAAATTAGCGCGATTTACCCTTATAGGCTGCACATTACAAGATCTGTACGAGATGATCCGCAGCACGAAGTGAGAAATGATTTAACTCTTTGTGTAGCGCATGTGAGCGCTTTTTCCCACATTTCCACCTAAATATTGGTGGGGACATTTCAGTCGTAATTTGACATTGGTGTGGACACGTCCTTCGGTCCCCACGCAAATCTACGCCCCTGCCAGCAGCAGCCATGGCTCTCACAGAGGTCACCACTTGGGCTCCATTTCTCCTCTCCTCCCCCTGCTTCTCCTCCTCCCTCTTACAACTCTCAAATTGAAACTGACATTTCAGAAACACACTCATGCACAACCAACCACAGCTATGCTCATCCACAAGCCCACACTTGCACACACATGCACACACACTTGCACACACATGCACGCACACACACATACACACACCCGCATGCACACACACACACGCACACACACACACACACACACACACACACACACACACACACACACACACACACACACACACACACACCACACACTCGCAGTGATGTTTCCATCTGTTGTCTTTGGTCAGCTGGTCTTGGAGAATCTCTCCCTGCTAGGACAGCATGTGTGCTTGTCGTCTGCCTCTCTGTCCTGGAATGAAGTGGCTTTTGTTCTGGAGCTGCTGTGCTTATCACTCCTCTCCCCACCACTGGCCCTTGCCTCCTCCTCCTCCTCCTCCTCCTCCTGCAGAATGAAAGGACTCAGCGTGATGGATTACATGTCCTTGTGCTCATTGCATCCTGAAGGAAAGAGGATTGTTCCAGAGCATTTATCTTGCTGCAATCAGATTAGATATCATTGTAAAGATTCAGGAGAAAAGACTCAGCCATGGAACATCCCTGTAGGAAAGCCATTGCAAAACAACATTTACTAAAACAAACATAAGTGTTCATCTTACGGAGCGAAAATGTCATTTCCTCTGTGAGTGTGCAGAGAGAGATGTTTGGAATATGTTGCATGGTGTCATGGGTTGATGAGTGAAAGCTGGGGATGAAGCCTGGCAGCCTCCCCTGATGCTTCTTCATGTCATCTCTCAGGAACATGTATGTGTGCTGTCTCCAGGAAGTGACACGTGAGCACTCACACACTGTGGGACACCCCACATCTGTCCTCTGCTCACCCAACCATCTCTACTATCAGCTCACTAAACCCCACCACACGCTTTGCTATTCCATCAGTTCAATTAAGTTTTATTAATTTATAGAAGAGTATTAACAAAGAGCGTTGCCTCCAGCTTCTTTACAGTCCCTGAAGCCTAGATACCTAGATAGATGAGTGAGAGAAAGAGAGTAACTTTGTGGAGGGAGTATCCCTTCCAGCAGGAACAAGCCTTATTCAGAAGGGGAGTGCCCATCTGCATGAGGTTAATCGAGGAGACAATGTTCTATCTCAACGTTCTCACCCAGATAACTCGGCCCACCGCTAAGCCTTGGGATTAGGGTCAGTTCCTATACCTTTGGTGTGGATGGTAAGCTGTAGGGAGGGAAATTCTGACCCAGGATCAGCTGATTTGAGCCGAGTGGGCTGAATATCCGATGCTGTCACTTCTCACACATCTGGTGGGATGTGCATGCCTCTCTCTGTGGACACGCAGGTTGAAAGCTGTAATTGCATCGGCTCTGAATAATTGAAACTACTGGAGAAGCGATTCCCTAGAGAGAGAGTGAGAGAAAGAAAGAGAGAGAGAGAGAGAGAGAGGAAGAGGAAGGGAGGGAGGGAGGGAGGAAGAGAGGGGGCAGGGGACATGATGAATGTTGTGGTGTGCTGGAATGCTGTCTCTGTAGGTGTAAGGGGGTGGAGAAGAATCTCAAAGTTTAGTCAAATATGGTATGTGGACATTTTTATATAAGTGTGTGTGTGTGTGGGCATGTCTATGTGTTGTTTGTGTGTGTGTGAGAGGGGGGGCCTTATTTATGTGTGTGTGTGTGTGTGTGTGTGTGTGTGTGTGTGTGTGTATGGGCATGTCTATGTGTTGTTTGTTTGTGTGTGAGAGGGGGTCCATGTTTATGTGTGTGTGTGTGTGTGTGTGTGTGTGTGTGTGTGTGTGTGTGTGTGTGTGTGCTGCTAGACTGCTGGAACATGGCACTGTGGCTATCGGTGAAGTGTGGTGGGGTGTTCAGAGGATGGGATGTTGTGTGGTGAAAGTGTGCTGTGTCTCTGTGGTTTAGCATAAAGCTGCGTGCAAGCATGCAAATCTGTGGATCAGGGCAGATTTGGAGCCAGAGACCCTCCTAAGAGATAACTGACTAAAACACATGCACACACACACACACACACACACACACACACACTCACATAGGCATATAAACAAACACACAAGGATATATTGGATATATTTACAGTATGCTTACAGTTCACGTTCATTTGATACTCTGTAGAAAGCACTTAGAATCACATAGTCTTTAAAGTCACACACACACACACACACACACACAAACACACACACACACACACGTTCACCGACAGACATACACATACACACGCTCAAGCCGAATGTGAGGATCAGCTCCAGCAGGCTGTCAGTGTGTGTAAGCTGCAGATTTTAGTAAATATTTACCCACTAATTACAGACTGTCTCCCTGCGTCACAAGAATGTGACAGTGGATTCCACATGTAGTAGACAGCAGCCAGGAGTGCTGCCTCCCATTTCCCACTGGCGCTCTTATGTATGGCGGCGGCTGCAAATGTGATCATGTTCTCTGCCGCTGCCGCTGTGTTTTGGGTTTTTTCTTCCTCCTGCGAGGGATTAACAGCTCAACTAATCTCTCATTTCTCCCCTTTTTGCCAAATCACTGAAAACTCTGGAGCTAGCTATTCTCACAGAACACAGCATATGGGTCAGAGCAATGGAGAGACAATTCGCTAATGAATTCTTAACCCAAAGGAAGGTTTAGGCTACGCTTCCGTTCACTCAACAGTAGCATAGGTTCACCACATTATAGCTTGCTTGGTTGCTAGCATATGACTGTGAATATGGCATATGCAACATCTCTTACTGTATATGTCAGATATCACTGCTATAGCAGATACACAATTCATGGCATTATGCTGAAGGTTGTGGGAGGCTGTCTAGCGTTGGTTATTTCGTCGTTATTTTGTCTGGCGCTTGATCCCTGTCTGACATTGCACACACTGTTCAGTTATTTTTGCCAGTAGCAACTCATTATGACCATGTTATTATGTGGTCTTCTCAAATGTCACAATGTCACTATTTTCTCAAACACTATCTGTTGCAAGTGCAAGCTCTTTGTATTACACAATAGGGGGCCATATTTCAGCTTTTCTGCCATCTGAAGTCTCATTCCCTTTTGTTTGCGCTACCTCTTATCCATGGTGTAGTTACGGTGGGGCCTCTGATAGACAAAAGGCTTTGTCACGTCTGGGGCATTTTTCCTTGTCTATCAGTGCCACTGCCAGTCCCCAGCATGCCTTTCATCCATGCCTGTGCTCACCCAGGGAGATGCTCCCCTTGCCAGCAGGTGATGGATGCTGTGTGTAAATCTGCTGGGTCTGGCCAGGCCGCCGTGGCCCAAGGTCGTCTCCATGGAGGCGACAGCGGCGGAGTTGTGCTCCGAGGGAGGAGCTGATTAATGGCCGGCGGACGTGGCTGAGGTGTCCAGTGTGCCCGCTCTGCACAGTTCAGCTGACCTCTGCCCCCACTGCAGTGCTAACAAAGTGCTAGAAACAGCAGGGAGAGGAGTGAACACTGGTCTGTGGACAGCTTTCCACTGCTCCTCCGCTGTAGTGGAAGATGTGAATTATGAGCGTTCTGTCTCAATCTGTCTCAATCTCTCAAGATCAATCTTTTTTCTGTGTATCTTATGCTTTGAAGCAAAGTGAAGGCATTTGGTTCCACATGCTGAGAGCAAAGGCAGATTGTAACGTTCATAATGGCTCTAAAAATAAATATTGGTCACCATGTCAACAGGGAGACTGTGGTGAATGCTGGGAGTAATGAAGCGTCTGTATTGACCTTCTGTCTCTGTTGGGAGGCTTACGCCAGCTCAAATGAAATTGCTTTCACAACAGCAACAAGAAATGAGAAACAAGATTTAATTTGGTCCGTCTAAAGCAGGTTCGTTCTCAGACCCCTTTGTTTTTTTCTTACAACACAGCACCTGTGGTCCTGGGAGACAGAGGAGAGAGAGAGAGGGGGGGGGGGGAAGAGAGAGTTTGAGAGAAAGAGAAAAAACAGCAATTTATGGACTGTCTCTCCAATGAAGTACAGCAAGGTTTGACATCTCGCACACCTGCAGGGGCTTGAGACGGCGTTTCCACTGTCTGCACTGGCTGGATCAGTGGAAGGGTCAGTGCTGATAAATACCCTCTGAGGACTCCTTCCGTCTGACTCGCTCCATAACGAGAGAGCACGGGCTGTCAGTCCACAGGTTGCCATGGAAATGCTCAGTGAGGCTCTACGTTGACGCTGGCAGACAGTCCTGTGCTTTGCGTGTGTGTGTGTGTGTGTGTGTGTGTGTGTAATGTATGTTTCCCTTCCCTTGCAATTTTCCTTTTCTCTTCTCAGGTAACCTTCAGTTGTGTAAAATCTTGTAGCCGTACTCCGAGCTCCAGCTGCAGTGTGATAAGGAAGGGGAGGGAGAGCTAGCCGCTGCTCTTGGGTGGTGCCGTGAGAGAGGGAGAGATTAATCTATGCTAATGGCATGCATGTCCATGTGTTTGTCCCTGAGAGATGTGGCAGCACGGATACATTAATTCGACGGTGGCCGATATGAAATCCCATCAGCCCCAGAGAGCTGAAGGGGTTAGGCCGGCCGGTTGCTGACGGGGCAGGAGCGCGTCCCTGCGTCCCTCTAATTTCATTTGGTGTGATCGGCACTGCGTCAAAAAAAAAAACCAAAAAAACATGAAGCCTGGCCCCCTTCCCCACAAATAGGTCAGCGCGCGGGGAGATGCGCTCAAGCCGGCGAGCAGATGGAGGTGCTCCGGCTCCACCCGTTTGAGGCGGCCATGGAGGGCCACCTGCACGCCTTTAAATAGAAGCTGCAGGTCAGAGCTATTCTGCCTCCCCCCCCCTTGGGCACTGTAACGAGACAGAGCACCGAGAATAAGAACAAGTCACCTAAAACCAGAGGAGAGGGAAGAGAACAAAGGACAGAGGAGGTGTGTGGGAGAGGGAGGACAGGAGCCAGGGAGAGAGAGAGAGAGAAGAGAGGGAGAGAGAAGAGAGGGAGAGAGAGAGATAGAGAGAGAGAGAAGAGAGGGAGAGAGAGATAAAGATAGAGAGGGAGAGAAGAGAGGGAGAGATAGAAAGAGACAGGGAGAGGAGAGAGGGAGAGAGAGAGAGAGAGGGTGAGAGAGAAAGAACTGGGTTGCGATATCCAGCTCCAGTTACTGGCTGGCTCTGTGTGGGTAGGCCTGCTTTAGCCTCCCTCTCAGAGTGCCGTGTGTTTTACAGCCTTCTCACAGGTATTTGAGTAAATAGCCCAGTAAACCTGTGGGCTTTGGGCTGCCCTGTCATCCTGCAGAAGCCAAAGAGCACGGAGGTCAAGCGGTGGCCACATGGAAAGAAAGACAAGAGTAAACATTAATCAAATTCTGCACCAAGTGAACTCTGCTTATCTGTTTTTGATGGGATGATCTATTCTCTGGTGGTCTAACTGCAGTGTGTGTGTGTGTGTGTGTGTGTGTGTGTGTGTGTGTGTGTGTGTGTGTGTGTGTGTGTGTGTGTGTGTGTGTGTGTGTGTGTGTGCCCGTCTCTCTGCAAGCACAACACAGTCACACACCACCACACTCCAGATAATGGCACACTGTGAAAGCCGTCCCACTTTCCCTCTGCAAATTTGTCATCTTTTAACTCACAACATGCTTGTTCTCGCTGAGGGAGTAGCTAATTAACGCGTGGCGCATGAAAAGGCAGATCGCAGAAGCAGGGAGGGTGTTAATAGCAGAGCTGGCCGCGAGAGAGAGAGAGAGCAGCCTGACAAGGGAAGGAGGTCCCCAACTCTGCACACTGAGACCGCAAGAGAGTGGTCCACCGTGCGCTGGCATCTCGCTAATGACTGAGGGTCTGCAATGGTTGTGTTTGCTGTGGTCACACATTTCTTGACAGATATTAGAGAGTTGCACGGATATAATCCAGTAATGTAGCATACATTAATGCTAATAACATGTTAGCAACCACACAATGCACGCCTCTGTGCATTAGATTGTGTAGTTCCATGTGTTAATTGAACTGTCATGTCTTCAGATGTTTAAGTATTCTCCTCAAAGGTGAATGTGAAAAGAAGTTCTGTCACTTTTGTAATCGCATGAATTGTTGGTAAATGTAAAACAGCAGGTAGAGGAACTGCCACTTGGTTGTGTAACATTACAGCCATGAGAGCGCTGAGGGCTAGTTTTAGCATTAGTCATTAAGAGATTGTGGTGCTTTCCGCTCTCGCCTGAAACAGTTTTCTCTGTCTCTTTTTTTTTTAGCTTTGTCTGAAGCGTAGTTGTGCCAAATAGTGGTGAATGTACAGTGGTTTGTGGGTTCAACTTGACAGAGAAGACTATTTGCAGACTGTACTGTAACTGTCATAGCTAAATGCTGACTCCTCCATACAACATGAGGTTGTACAGAATAGATGTGTTACAGCATGACATAGAACAGCTGTGATACGTGTTCACTAAGTTTTGGATATTTTACAAACCTATCAGTGTGTTCAGTATTGAAAGCTCCTCTCAAACTTTTGCAACCCGACATCAGTGTCTGCCAAGGATGAATGATGCATCTTGTTTTGCTAGCCTGCTCTCGTGAACTTCAGTAAACAGGTCTTTAACTGCTTGGGGTTGTAATCAGTGGCAATTGTGGTGGCAGTGCCTTATCATTATGGCAAGCTTTCTTCATGGCTGTCTCATCAACTAATTCTTACTTGTTTACACACATCATTCTTCTTGGTATTTCAGTTCCTTTTAGACTGCCTTCAGTTCAGCATGGATCTGTTGCACTGAATTCTCTGCTATATCTAATTGATCTCATTTGTAGTCCATTGATAATCCAGTCGAACTAATAGGCTAATAGGCACCAATCATTAAATTGGTCATAGTGGCTACTGAATCACAGCCTTATGTTAGTCAGTGACAACTGATCTGAGAACAGCAGTGCAGACAGAGGAGAGTGTTTGCTTAGTGTCTTTCCACAGCCGCTGGTGGTCAGATGTGTCCTGTGCTCAACTCCCCTCGTTCCTTTTAGGACACGGCGACCTGGAGGCTCGGGTGGCTCTCTCTCCGACTGCGCCGGAGCAGCCCGGGACGCGCCAGGCGAGAGTGGCACCGCCACAGACAATGTGCCACCCGAGGCGACGCACAAATGTCTTTTCAGAGGACGGAAATGGACGGACTCTGCAGGCACATCCTGTGACCTATTTTGCAGAGATGACATGCACACGGAGAGGGGTGGGAAAGGGAGGGACGGCGTGTCCAGAGGAGGGCTAGACGACGAATGGAGGGGGCGTGGAGCCTGGATGTTTGCTTAAGGACCATAGGTCTGTGCATGTGTGATGGGGAATATGAGAAGTGACACAGTCTGTTAGTGTACCAATCTGGGGGCGGATTCCCCTGTTGTGACAGAGAGATGACACATGAGGACTTCCTGATGAGGCGCTGACAACTCTGATTCCCTGGAGAGAGGACATAAGGTGATTTGGGTATGAATTGGGAACCACCACCTGGAATGACTCGCTTGGAAAAACACAAACAAGAAAGATGGCGTGATAAAAAACTACTGATACTGAGAGGCAGGAAGAAGTGTGGTGGACTGTGAGACCGTGGGATTGAGGAGTGTGTGTAGGATAGTGTGAGGATGTGGTCTGTAGTGCGGACGATGCCCTGAGCGGAAGAGCAGACCGCACCAGACCACAAAGCCTAGAGGAGCTCATCCCTTAGGGCTGCTGTAGGGAGAACACGGAATTCTGGGAGTTGTAGTGCCTCGGGGCTGAGCCTTGGGTGCCCCCCCCACACACACACACATCCCCCCAATTCTAGAAATGCTCGCGAATGTGCCTGTAAGCGACCCTTAGGGGCCTTTCTCTCAACACGAGTCCTGTGATTGCATGCGTCCGGGCTCTAAACATGTCGGCATGTCCATCTGTGTCCGCCCATGTGTTTGTCCTCCCACGGCCAGCGGCCGTCATGTCCCTGCGTCACGCACGGCCGGCCCTGATGTCGCCCGCAACACTTAAGTGTACTCGCTCAGACATGTGACAGCAGAGCCGTGACTGGGACTGCGTGAGCAGGAAGGGCTGAGGCTGGGAGGGTGGGGGAGGGGACTCTTCTCCCCTCCTCATTCGCATTCTCCCAGCATCCTCTCTGGTCGGTTGAGTTGAAGGGATAGGGTGCTGGGATGTATCTGGTGGCAATCCATTAATGAGTGCGTGTGTGTGTGTGTGTGTGTGTGTGTGTGTGTGTGTGTGTGTGTGTGTGTGTCTGTGTGTATGTGTGGGGGTGGGGGTGTGTATCAGATAGGGATCTATTAATGACTGCAAGAGAGGCTGCTGGGATGAAAGGGAGATGCTTGCATTGTGCATTCCCGTGGGAAAATAATTAACACATCTTTCATGATTTCTATCTGTCAAGCATGAAAAGGAGGAATTGCACATCATCTGGGAGTGCCAGATGCAAAAACCATAGCCAGATGTAACACCCATAGCCTACACTGAATGGATTGCTTAGGTACTTGCGACACATATTAAATGCAACTGCAACACTAGAAGCAGAAATTAAAGATCTTGATGATTGTTTTTAGGTTCATAAGCGAGTCTAAAACTGTATTGGTCAGGAAGTGGGTACTGTACTGACAGTAAGGCATGATCATATGGTTTTGAGTGCTGGGTGACCTCACTTTTTCTAGATCTTGATACTTGTCCGCTCCTGTTTACTAGGGTTGTCATAATTGCGGTTTTAAGTCAAAAATCGGCAAAATGACCCCGATCTCCGGATCCCACCCCGACTCTCTCTCTCACTCACTTCCTGTCATTTGCCCCTGTCCTGTCTAATTAAAGGCATAAAAGGGCAAAAAAATATACAAAAAAAAAAATGACCCCGATCTCAAACTTCAAATTCAAAAGTAGAATTGACAATGCAGCCACACCACTAATGTCACGATCAGCCTGCATGCCAAGAGGGGGAAAAAACACGCGGATGTTGATGTGCGGCATGTCAACTATTAAAAAAAAAGACCAGCCTAACTAGAACCCCCTCTTGTTTCCCTGAAATGACTGGTACTGGTTCATTCATTCACACCAGTTAACATTAAGGCTAGCCTCAACTTTGCAAGTGAAGTTCTAGAGTCCAAAATTACTTTAAGGCATAAAACGCACACTAACAATGCAATATTCAGTGAACACTAACCTTGTGTCTCTTCGGCATGTGCTATAACAGTCAAATTATCATTCTGTGTTATTTAATTTCTCTATGTTCATGTCTAGTTGTCTGTTCTGTTTAGTCGCCCAGCTCGTGGTAGGAACGGTTTCAAAATAAAAATGCGGTTTCAAAATGAAAGCCTCCCAAAACAGAACTGGAAATAACAACATGAGAATTACATTAATAGTAAAAATGTATAATTAAAACCGATCAAAAATCGAATCGAATCATGACCTTAAAATCAAAAATGAAACAAAAAACAAAAATGAACAAAAAAAACATGACTATTTTCAGCGTTATTGTACATTTTAAACGGTCACTTAATGTTTATAATGGCCACAATAATCTAATGTTTCCAGTGGTTGGTCTCCTCAATTGGATTCTGTGTCACCAGAGGAGTGCAGCTGGCTGTCCAATTCCCCGGCCTGCTTCTCGTCATGTTGGAAGAAAGTGTACTTGCTGCACTTGAACCATGATGATGACTGATGTTTGACTGAGCAGTTTAATCAGTGTCTTAAAACCCTTCTCCTGTGTCTGTTTGTGTCTGTGGCTGTGTGTGTGGGTGTGTTTTGGAGGTCTGTGTTGCAATTCAAGGTCAAGAGTGTAAAACAAATATTGATGGAAAAAAACAATCTGGGAAAATTAACTTACGTACTGAGTTTCCCCACACACACACGCAGTAAACACTGACTGACTGAGGTGTTTGTCACTGTATAAAAGAATATAATGAAAAAGTGAAACTTAAAGTCTTACTTAAAGATTTGGGTATGCAGGCCTTTCATGGTCATATCCTGTTTGGTAGTGTTTATTTACTGAGGAGTCTGGATTTCATGAAGGGCTACAATAACTTCCCTCAAACACACTACAAAAGAAGCTCAGAAAAGTCCACAAGAATTCTAGAGGCACAGACCGCTGATGGCCGGATAGGGATGAGCACTCTCTGACCTGAGCTCCTCTGTCTGCTCCAGTGACACCCAGTGGCCAGGCTGATTAGCCAGCAGACCACTCCCTCAACAGGGCATTAACCGCTTCTGGCTCCCTCTCTCTCTCACTGAATTGGAGGAGGAGGTGAGGTTATGTACTGTATGGGCGAGAACTATGTACTGTAGATGTGTCAAATCAGACAATATGCTTAATGCAGAGGGGAGGCGTCTGACAGGCTTAAATGGTACCAACAGCAGACATAGTAGGTAAGCAGCTTTAGCTCGCACCCTTTCATGAGTTTGAATTTTAATCAGATCGAGGCATCCAGATGAGATGGTCTCAGACTGAGAGGCTTCAGGCTTGAGGCTCCGGTGGAAAACATGTGGCTTGTGTTGGGTTAATGACATGTTAATGCATTTTTAACACCACGCCTTGCTGTGCATGGATTGAGCTCATGCAAGGGCATCACACAGTGGAGCGACCTGCTCTCAGCTGACAGCCTAGCAGCATGGCCTGGACTCATGAATGAATGATGCCACATGTTCAGATCTGATAGCACAGTTTGGTGAGGGATTAGTAGCTTTGAAGTAAGACTCAGTAATGTGAAATAGTAAGGAGTAGTCCTCCTATGTACTCCTAGTAGTCCTCCTTGTCCGTACACAACTACACACGTGTATAGTTCAGTGGTGATTGGTGAAGCTTGAACGCTGCTTTCTTTTGTGTAATCAGAATCATAACAGAAAGGTTAGTTTGGCCTAGCAGTCACAATGCATTGAGTATGTCTATTTATACATTGTTTGTGTGTGTGTCTGTGTGTGTGTGTGTGTGCTGGGGGGTGCCGGGTGGTGGTGTGGGGGTGGGGGGGGGGGGGGGGTTGTTGTGTGTATTGTTTATTGCATCAATGTAGATCAGTTTTACTTTGCTGATGTGGGGCTGCAAAATCTAAAAATGGCCGCCAAACAAACTGCCAATGAAAATGAAATGTATTTATACTACAAACAAAATTAATATGATTTTTACCTTGAGCAAGAATGCTGGACAGGAATCCAGGTCTACACCCACATGGCTTCACTGTGCTGCCCAGGCAACAGCAAGGGTGGTTTCAAATTCCTAGTGTAGGATGTGGCTGCCCCCTAGTGGAAATTTAATGTGCAAGCATCTTGGTCTGCCTTCTCAGGCCTGTATTTTTGGGACAAAGTAAACATGTGTAAACTTCCTCTTGTTGATATATGTTTATATGAAGATAAAATATATAAATTATTATATTAAAAAGACAAATATCTCTGATCTTAAACATTTATGTTTCCTTTCTCTCTGCAGTCACAATGGTCCCAGTTCTGTTTTTAGTAGCATCAACAATACCAAACAACATCTCATCGACTACAAATGGAACAGATGGTAAGAGTGCATATAATATTGCCATGCATGCTTGTTTGTAAAATGTTCACAGTAGCAGAGTATGTGTGTGTGGCAGGGCCTGGCTCCAGAATTGATTTATTAAAGCAGTGTTGCATAAGTGAACTAGACTGTGGCTTGCTTTACAGACAGTAGTCAATACCCCCAACTACATACAGTATAATTAAAATGTGACATTGGAGCCAATGAGGATTATATTCAACTGTAATTTCTGCACTTCTAGGTGCTGTTTATTGGTAACCAGAAATGCTGTGTGTCGGTTTTAGTTTTCATGGAACCAGTTATTAGCGATTTAGCAGCCTGTCAGCAGACAAAACACAGCTACGTTTGCAGTGAGTCTCCCCAGCCTGTGTAATAAGAGGCCTGGTTGAATCTCTCCCAAAATGCAGACACGTCCACACACAAACCTGTATCACAAACCTGAACACACACACACACACACACACACACACATAGAGAGAAAGAGCACGAACACTCCAACTCACACTCACAGCACCACCGGTAGGGCGAGACATTGCTTCCAGTCAGCTGCTGTGAACTGCTGCTGCTCTCTGTGTGCAGCTCCACTTCCTGTTCTTTTGTTTCCCCTCTGAGCTGAGCTGAGCCGTAGCAGCGTCCGCCTCACCCTTCTCTCCCTCTCCCTCCCTCTCTCTCTCCCTCTCTCTCTCCCTCTCCCTCCCCCTCTCCCTCCCTCTTCCTCCCTCTTCCTCCAGGCAACTCCCCGCTCAGCGCCCCCCACGTCCTTCCCACCGTGCTGGTGCTCTCGCTGCTGCTGGTCATCATCGTGCTGCTGGCCTGGTACTTCCTCAGGTAGTCCATGAGTCAGGGGAGGGGGAGAGGGGAGAGGTGGGAGGAGGAGGAGGTGGGGGGTGTGGGGGTGTTTGTGGGGGGGTTGGGGGGTGGGTTGGAGTTCACTCCACACAGGGGGAGGTGGAGGGGGGCTAGAGGTTACGTCACATTGCTCATAGGGCGGGCGGGGGCCAGGAACTTACACATACTCACACGCACGCACACACACACACACACACACGCACACAGACACATCCGTACACGAAGAAACACCCACAGTCTATAGTCATGCTCCCACATAGCTGAAACTGAAAGCTGAGACAGAGCGCCAGAGCACGAGATTGACAGTGAGACGGTGAGAGAAAGGGATAGAGAGATAGTCAGAAAGACAGAGGGGCAGAACGAGTGACTGTCTCAGCTTATTGTCCTCCGGTTAGTGGTGTGAGCAGAGTTCTCAGTAAAACCTTCTCCTCTGATGAGAAAGAACAGCTTCTCTTTGCGATGGTAAGGTGGACTTTCAAAAGTAATATGTGTGATCAGAAGTTTATTTTTGAAGTTGTGTTAGCTATAGTTTTTCGGTCGTAATAGTGCTAGGAGCAGTGAAGTTGATTTGTCTTTCATAATGTCTACCTGTCTTCCTCTTACTGTGTGTTCTGTTGTTTGTGCTGTGCTACCTGCCAGGGTAAGACACCACAGGAAGGCGGTGGTCACAACTGTCGACAAGAAGATGCCAAATGGCATTTTGGAAGAACAAGGTCAGTTAACTCTCTAATATGTTCTCTGCATTTTCTAACTTACTTTACATAGTTAGTTATAGACAGTTACAGTCACACTGAAGCACCTTTATCTGTGCATCTGTCAACCAGTATGTTTGTTTGAGGTGTCATCTTTGACTTCCTGTATGAAAGAATATGTGTGAACAAAATGTGAGCTACATGCTAAATATAGGAATGATATTTATTTTATAGCATGCAATGCCACAGTATAACTTGAACTGAGGCAAAACTTAGACACAGCTGTCAACATAACATATACATTTATCTTGTTCCTTATTTAATCAACATAATGTGTCAACATAACGTGTAATAACCATTTGTTAGCATTGGGCCTCCTGTCTCTGGGATGGGCAACTGTATCAAGTCAGGTTAATGTAAAGAAGAAGTCCAGCAGAAGAGCCAAATAGAATAGCATGTGTAGTTGTGGACAAGATGAATACTCATTCGTGAGAAGGAACACTCACGGTAAATAAATGTGGTCAACTTTTTCAGTGTACCCTGCATGTGAACGCTCAGCTCTGTGCTGCACTGGAGCTGTTTAATCCTGAGCATGGCGGATTCATGTTCTCCGTCTCCGGGATCCCTGATAGTAATCTTCCAGGGATATTGTTTACTTTGTGGCCACGGAAAAGTGCACCACACGCCCAGACATGGGAGAGACCCAGAGAGTGTTTGAAGTCATTAGGAGCTGCTGATTGATTGAGTCGTTCTGGGTCAGTTCCGCTGACTTTTAGCAGGAAGATTTACTGCTGCAGGGAACATATAGTTATATAATCTTATCAAGATGGAAAGTGCCAAAAAGGGCCATGACTTTTGTGCATTTCAAGGAAGGCACACCAATTATTTTTCTGCTACTCAGGCTGATACAGGAGAGAGCAAAAAGAACAGTGTGTCCTTAGTTAAACATGTTGGGCTTAGGATCGCTAACATACGCTTGTTTTTAGTTTCTTTCTTCTGTGACTTCTGCAGTGGTGGCTTACTTCTTAACACAATCAAAATCAGTTTTATGTAAATATTATTATTATTATCATCAGTTTATTATGACAATGTTGAGGGTGTGTTTGTACGTGTGTGAGTGTGTGTGTGTGTGTGTAGATTTGTGCAGATGTTTGTGTGTATGTGTTGATGTATCTGTGTATTTGGGTATGTTGTAGATCAAGGTAAAGAGCTGGGAGACCATGCAACTGAGTTGCAGACACTGTCAGGTATATGTTCTAGCGTAAGCCTTATGAGGGGAACTAGTGGTACTAACTTAGCTCTGTGTAGTGGCGTGTGTGTGGAATTCTAACCAAACTGCTGTGGACTTGGGGCTGGCTCAGTGTTGGTTGGCTATGGGCTGCATTGGGTTTGAGCTCTGTCTCTCTAACACACGTTTGGTGATGAGTAGAAGATGGTGATGAAGAGTATGATGATGATGATGACAGTGATTGTGACTCATCATAACTCAACTTTGTTCCTGTTTCATTTGTTCCAGATCACAATGGAAATTGTTTGTGTGTAGTACTAGCATCACTAGTAAAGTAGTGAACTATAGACATGTAGCTCTGATTCACTTACCAAATCCCTGAGGTTTAAGTAACCACTGATCTACAGTAGATTACATGATTTAGTGAAAATAACTGACCTGATTGTAACAATGAGACTCAATGCCATATCTTAGTCAACGTGGCGCCAAGCGCGATGCATGTCTTATTCATACCATACTCCGAAGTCAGTGAAGTCAGTTCGCCACGCACTCCACTTCCATTGAACAATGTGCCCATGTGTGTGTCAATCAAAAAAATGGATGTGGTCAGGCACTTGATCCAAAAATCGCTATCTCACACCCATTAAAAACATTACGCCACTGACCAAGATAAACCTGGTCTAATAGCCAAAAACGCATATAAAGCAAGCGGTGAAGACGCACTGTCACAAGATGTAAGCAGGCAGCAGCCCTTAGCAACAAGTCTCAGACAACGAGTCATTTTCAGGATGAATATCCTTAGGAGTTTTTTTTTTTCATACGAACATTATTCGGGTAAGTTTCTTTTTTTCAGGCTATGTTTTCGCTGACTGTCAAAATACTGACGCGCTGTTTAATGTTGCACTGCTGGCTCTCAATGGGAATGACAGATGTCATTTCCCATTGGTTTAAAGGATGGTACGTCCAAAACACCTCTGACCAGGCGTTTCAGGTCGCTAAAATAGGGCCCAAAATGGCAAGGAGTACTCTATCATTAAGTTAGCAGTGTAATGGATGATTATATGAATTGCTGTGTGTGACTGTCTGGTTTGAATGCCCTGCAGAGCAACAGACAGTGGTCCTGCTCCCACAGTCACCGTCCACTTCCAAGACCTACTTCCCCATCCCTGTAGAACACCTGGAGGAGGAGTTCAGACTACGCTCCGCCGACGATGGAAAACTTTTCAGAGAAGAGTTTAACGTAGGTCTAATCATTATGTCTGCTGTACATGATCACTATGGCAGCACTGCTGTATCGTATTCATATTGTGTCTAGTCCTATTGTAACCATAATGCACCCATGATCAGTTTCTATAACAAGAGATTTAATATTGGCAGTGATTGTGTTTGTGTCTTGGACTAGAAATTCAGCTTGGCTAACATCATTGTCTGATTACTGCAATTGTTCTGCTATAAAATATTCTGCCTCTAGCCAGTCAAGCTTCCAGTGATGCAGCTGGAATGGCATGGCATTATGAGTGCACAGCTAATGTATTCTCAATGGCACAGAAAAACACTTGTTGGATTCAGTGAGAACTTGCCATCCCTCACTGTCTGATAGCTGAGACAAGCATAAATGAGGATCTTGAGTGTGTATGTGTGTGTGTGTGTGTGTGTGTGTGTGTGTGTGTGTGTGTGTGTGTGTGTGTGTGTGTGTGTGTGTGTGTGTGTGCGTGTGTGTGTGTGTGGCTTGCCGTTCCTGACTCATGGGCGTAATTCCCCATGGCTCCTCTCCTCTCCTGTCCGGGGCCGTGTGAATCAGCAGGAGTCCGTGCCAGCTCAGATCGTCCACAGGCCTGTGAATCAGGACCTCGCTCTATTAAATAACGCGGCCCAAAATGTGAGGCTTTGTGGGAAAGGATGTTTATGCTGACCGGTCCTAATGGAGTCCTGTTTGCGTCCCGGGGAGGGGAAGTGGCTATAGAGACGCAACAAAGCGCCATACATGCCGGCCAACAAAGTGCTGTCCACGTCACATTCACCGCATTCTTCCTGTCTGTTTTTTATCCCCTCATTCCTATGGCTGCCAGACATACTGTTGTGTGAAGGAACACGTCTTGACAGCAAACTTCTTAGTAGCACTCATTCCAAACTGTGTTGCTGTTTTTGCTGACATGCTAATCTCTGTGTGTGTGTGTGTGTGTGTTTTGGTTTAGTCATTGCCGGGAGGTTACACCCAGGGGACGTGTGTGGAGGCCAACAAGGAAGACAACAAGGAAAAGAACAGATACCCCAACATCCTACCATGTGAGTGGTGGCCCTCTGATCTCTGATCTGCAGTTGGAGCTGCCATAATAACACTAGTGATTTGTGTGGCTGCACAGTCTCATAGGCTAGCCTTTCCGCTGAAGGCCCGTGTCTGTGTCTCTCTCTGCATGAGCCATAGCTCACTTGACAGGAAGCTTAAGTCTGGTCTTGACTTCAGGTTGAGTGCCACTGTTTAAGATGCACCTTTAGACAGTGATGACTTTGTGCTATTCGTGTGGTCTGACAGTTGCTCTCAGCAGCTCTTCCCCCACTCATATCAGTGGACTTCTTCTTTTACAGTCTCAATTCCTCTTCTATACAGTATTCATAAAACATAGTCCTTATAATGTGTCATGTGGAAGTTAGCCTAATATAGACAATGGGGGATTTCTCGAACCCGGTCACAGACCTGTCAGAATCCTAATTTCGTGTGAAGTCGCACTGAGGAACTGAGAGAGCAAGGGCAATACTTACTTTATCCCTGCATATCTATCTCGTCAACATATAATGTTTGTGCCGTATTTTAGCAAATGACAATTATGACAGTAATCGTTTACATTCATCAGTTTTCCTGACAGCTTTCATGGAAGCTAATGGCATGTGAAAAAAACTGTCAGCACATGTGAAATGAAAATGTCATAGCATTGCTGATAACAGCAGACCTGCCAACCTGTACGCATTTTGCGTAGCAACCACACATTTCTACATCAAATTACGCCGGTACGATTTTTTACTAAAAACAATGCAAAAACAGGCAGACATCCAACTTTTTCGGAAAGCTCCTTGGAGCACACTAATTAGAATCTCCCACAAAACTATTTCATGCGAGGGTGAGATACAGAGAGAAAGTGACGAGTGAGAATGACAGACAAAGCATAGTGGCCTCCCTTTATGCTATTTTTTCTTCAGCCAACAGTGGGTTAAATGAAAGTCTTGATGAGGTGAGCTTAACAAGTGTTGACTCGCAAATGTGCGTTCCCCCAGCTGCCGTATTGCGAAACTGAAATCTCCACTGAGTGCGATTGTGAATTCACATTCACATATCCATATCAGTCCCTATCAACATAGGCCTATGTGTTTTTCATAGGTCAGGATTATTAGGCTCTAAAACAGATTGTCAACATTTTAGAGCTACTGTAAAAGATTCAGTTTGCACTTTCAGGAACACATTGGATTACATTTAGATCCAACATTATCCAACATTATTAATATTATAACATTAAAGAGAAGTCACTATCCAAACTGTATCCTGTGTGTATGGCTATGTCTGTTTTTGAGTGAAGGCCGGCGTGAGGATTTTTTTTTTCTGAGCTCGAGATGCTACTTAAAAAATGTCTTCAAGGTTGGCAGGTCTTTAACAGTCACATGAAGTTGTTGAACCAGATATAAACACTTACACAAGACAGGTGTGTTTTAGTGACTGACTGGATTGTGAATAAACTGGATTTATGTTTTACTGGTACCCAGCCAGCCAAGGTCGCCATTTTTGTAAATCATAATGAACCATTGCCTCTTCTTTTGTTAGTGTATAAAACAGTCCTTTCCCCCATGTTTCAGATGATCATTCAAGGGTTGTGCTCAGCGTACAGGATGGAGATCCCTGCTCAGACTATGTGAATGCCTCGTATATTGACGTAAGTGTGTGTCTGCCACTGATAAGCGATGCAGAGCACTTGTATGCGCTGCTCCTCTCCCCTCTGAAAGAGCTCTCTGTCCCACTGACCTTTAATAGGCTAGCACTGAATCTTGTTATTCCCCCCTCTACAGGGCTACAAAGACAAGAACAAATTCATCGCAGCACAAGGTAAACTCAGTGTCAGACGATTCAATTGAATCTGTTGTGGCTTTTTAACACTGTGGTGTGTTATGCAGACAGCCGAGTGACTCTCCTTTTCCCTCAGGCCCAAAACAGGACACAGTGGCGGACTTCTGGAGGATGATCTGGGAGCAGAAGTCGTCCACCATCGTCATGCTCACCAATCTGAAAGAGCGGAAAGAGGTGAGGCGCTATTCTCACAGTTGTCGGCACACAGCCTCTCTTTAGGCGGCCGCTGTGGTCAGCAGGGTCACAGCGCCCTGACCCTGTCACTGTGGGCTTCTCCACCTGCTCTGTCCCGCCGTCTCCTACAAAAGCCAATGTCAGGCCCATTAGGTGTCTCACTTTCAATCTCTCCTCCAGGCCCAAAGGTCATCTCGTCTCAGCAACAAAGGTTCCATGTGGGTTCTCACCCCCATGCCTTTGTGTGTGCGTGTGTGCTTGCGTGCGTGTGTGTGTGTGTGTGTGTGTGTGTGTGTGTGTGTGTGTGTGTGTGTGTGTGTGTGTGTGTGTGTGTGTGTGTGTGTGTGTGTGTGTGTGTGTGGGTGTGTGTGTGTGTGTGTGTGTGTGATGTCCCAGGCAGCTTTACAGGGTAGAAGGAGAAATCAATAAGAACAGAATGGGGAGGGAGATTAAAATCAGGCTTTGTGTGCCCCCAGAATCAATGATTGAATAACGCTTAATAAAGCCCTGGAAGGCTTTATCGTAATTAGTCAGCAAACTCTCATTAAGTGGTTTTATCCCTGTCTCTCTGGCAGACAGCGTAATTCTGATTGACTGGCGGGCCAGATTAAGCCGTCTGATTTGTGGTGCAGTGTCTTAAAAGTCACCTTTAGCAAACCCATGTGTGCTATCACTGCTAACGCTAACTGTTCTCTCTCTCTCTCTCTCTCTCTGTCTGTCTTTATAGTTCTTCCCCTTACTTAGTTGATCTTTCCCCCTCTGTCACATAATGTCTCACTCCCTGTGTCATGTCCTGCTCTCCAGTGCAGTGCTCTGAATCAGGTTAACTTTTAATGAGTTAGAGGGAATAGTTTGAGACATTAATGTGTTGGTGGCACATACTGTTATACACAATACTGCTTAGTATAACCCTTGTTGGATGAGTTTACTGTATATGAACTTGGAGTTGCTGTTTCCCCAGGATAAATGTTACCAGTACTGGCCTGACCAAGGTTGCTGGACGTACGGGAATGTCCGTGTGGCTGTGGAAGACTTCACAGTCCTGGTGGACTATACCATACGCAAGTTCTGTGTGCAATATGTAAGTATACCTGTTTTGGAAATCCCATGCTGTCCATTCTGTATTCAAAGCAGCACTACAAAACTTTGGTCTAAAACTAGCATGCTAGCCACCTAAAAGGCATACATACTGTAACCTTGCAAACACCACTCAGAGCTTTATTCACACTGCTAGTATCATGCTAAGATGCTAACTGGTGTCTTTTGGTGATAAAGTCAGCAATGTTCTGTGAACACAGAACTGCATGGTGCATATGCTGAATGCTTGGTGGTAACTAACGACACATGTGTTTCAGCATTGCAAAACACAATTGGATTATGTATATAAAAGACATGGGAACAGTGAGGAACATTGTTTTACTTTCAAAATTCACAGATTTTTCTATGAGCTGTGTCAGGTTTGATATTCCCACTTGGCAACATCAAAGCTCCCCCTCTGCTCTGGGGTCCTGCTGGCCCTTGATGCGTGGTGGTGAGAACAAGAGCTGGAATAAGCACATGAAATGCAACCGAGGCCCACCCTAAGCACCCACATTAGCAATAACTCACTGCTTTCAAAGCCAAACCCTGAGGGCCAGACAGTAGCCACTGGGTTTTTCTTTCTGTGTGTCTGTGTGTGTGTGTGTGTCTATGTGTGTGTGTGTGTGTGTGTGTGTGTCTATGTGTGTGTGTGTGTGTGTGTGTGTGGGGGGGGGGGGGGGGGAGAGTGTGCGTGTGCGTGTGTCTGTGATCATGAAAGTGTGAAACTGCTGGGTTTCTATTCCTTTGTGAACATGGGTGTGGGTGTTTGTGTGTGTGTTTGTGTGTGTGTGTGTGTGTGTGTATATGAGAGAGGGAGAGAGAGAGAGAGGGAGAAAGAGAGAATAAGTGTGTAGGAACAGACCAGGTGTGATATGGGTGAAGTGTGTGTGTGTGTGTGTGTGTGTGTGTGTGTGTGTGTGTGTGTGTGTGTGTGTGTGTGTGTGTGTGTGTGTGTGTGTGTGTGTGTGTGTGTGTGTGGAGGGGGGAGGGTGTCCAGAGACTGACTCTCTTGTCTCTTGTCTTCTGCAGCAGGCTAGCGACGGGACCAAAACTCCCAGGTTGGTGACCCAGATGCACTTCACCAGCTGGCCTGACTTTGGAGTGCCCTTCTCCCCCATCGGCATGCTCAAGTTCCTGAAGAAGGTTAAGCAGGTCAACCCGTCCTACGCCGGGCCCATTGTGGTCCACTGCAGGTAGGCCAGGCTAGAACGTAACCACTCAGAACCACCACAAAACCTCCAGCACAGGATATCACCACCCGTGCACTGAAACTGTGCAGTGGAGGTGATTTCCTGTGCCAGAAATGATACAGGACAGAAGCTCATCGTCACATCAGGTGTGATTTAGTGGGAGCGCACAGGCCAGATCCAACAGAGAGTGATAGATTGTTTACTTTCTGAAAGACTGTTTACTTTCTAACAGACCACACAGCAGACACACTACCATGCTAGAGTGCACCAGAGACTCGGTGCGAGACTGAGAGACTGTCCGTCTGAGAATCATTTAGCTGCTGCCCGTCATCTGTTGTCCATTGAGTTGTGACTAGCAGTGCAAGCTCTCATTGGAGGACTTTGTGCATTGTGTCTATGGAATGCCACTAATGGGAGGCAGTTTGTATGATTTGCATTATGATATGACTCTGCCCCAGTATTCATGAAGCCTTGGAGAGCACAAATATGCAGGTCACCATGACAAAGTTCAATGGAGTTCTAGGCTTTCGAGCAGACAACCCCTGACACACAGACGGCAGTGTTTCGCCATCATTAGGACACATAGCATTGCCCTGCTGACCTGTCCCTTTCAAACAATCCCATAGTGCTGAAAGCAACACACACAGCCGTGAATGGAACCATTCAGCAACGTTTCAGTAGGTTGCCCTTGTGAGACAGCTCCCTCTTGTGGTCATAGTTCAACATTGCAGACAGACATTATTCCACTGAAAAGTATATTTTTTCTGTAATATTCCACAGTGTGTCATATTAAGTGAAGTTATGCTGACTATATTAAATTGGCTCACATGTATATAATCTGACAAAATAACCACTATTTAATTGACTCCATGCACAAACCTTTTAGTGCGTTTTCATTTTGTACAATACATATACTATATGTACTGTAGTCATTGTGGCTTGATTGCAAGTCATCTCTAGCTCATGGAATTTCCATTAGCTTCACCTTTTATGCAGTGATGTGTTATGCAGGGGACCTGTTATCACAACTTATTCTCTTGAAACTTACACCTTTGTAATACTTAAATATACATTTCAAAGTAAACAGGATAGCCTTACTCAAGACTGTATTTTCTCAGTTTTACATCGTCATGTCCTGACTGTATTTCTGGAACCCATTTCCTTTGCCTTCCTGTTTGTAGTGCTGGGGTGGGCCGAACAGGCACCTTCATTGTGATTGATGCCATGATTGACCTGATGTACGCAGAGCCGAAGATCGATGTCTTCGGGTTTGTGTCCAAGATACGAGACCAGCGATCCCAACTTGTTCAAACAGACGTAAGTATTGCAACAGCAATTTATTTTTTATTAAGTTAGCTGTCGAGATGGAAAACCCCAGCTTCAGAAAGTAAAAGTCCCCCAGTGTATTACTTCTGCCTGAGCACTTAACAGGGGTGATATCACTACTAATCCCTGATCTACTGTATCTGTCTGGACAGTTGTGCTAATTATGATCAGCTGTTTTAGTGCTTTAGGGAATGGTTGAAGAAATATCTGGTCGGACTTTCTGAACCCCGGTTGTCCAGCTCTGATTAGTTGACAGTGGGCATAGCTGGAGACCTGACCACCGCTGGCCCCTGCTCTAACTTCGCCCTCTGTATTGGTCCCAAACAGATGCAGTACTCGTTCATATACCAGGCTCTGCTGGAGTACTACCTCTATGGGGACACAGAACTGGATGTGTCCTCGTTAGAGGGGCACTTGCACAAACTGCACAACACCCTGACAACTGGTGACAGGGTAGGACTGGAGGAGGAGTTCAAAGTAGGTCCTGGTGCCTGATTGGTTTAGACAATCCTTGGTTGCACCACAGTAACATGCAATAACAGACCATGTATATTTTGTTAAATGCCTCTGCAAATGTGACTGATAGTACCGATACCTACTTTTCTCTATAAACAGTGTATGCCCACACTAGCATAATACTGTATAAACATTGGAACTTTTGTTATGGGATCATGAGCATGTCTTGCCAGAGATTGAAATAATCTCATTTCCCCTCTACTCTTCTTCAGAAACTCACCAACATGCGGATTATGAAGGAGAATATGAGAGCAGGGAACCTGCCGGCGAATATGAAGAAAAACAGAGTGCTTCAGATCATCCCCTGTAAGGAACACTCCATAGTGGAGGGATTGCATCAAATGTGTCACTCAGACTTCTCTACAAGAGACTCACACAGACATGAGATAGGACTACAAATTAAAAACTTTAAAAGTCTATGTTCTGATAAAAAAACGTTATTTTTGTGTTTGCATTTCAGATGATTTTAACAGAGTTATTCTGTCAATGAGGAGAGGTCAGGAATTCACTGATTACGTCAACGCCTCTTTTATTGATGTAAGTGCTCATGCTCAAGTCTCCATTTTGACCTTTAAAAATGTTGCAATGTGTCTCTGTGTGTGTACACGCCTGCATGCGCATATTTGTGCGTGTGTGTACATGTGTGATTGCGTATGTGTTGTGGTGTGAGTGTGTGTGCTGAGGATTGTGCTATGCTGCTCTGCTGCTCTGCAGGGCTACAGGCAGAAGGACTACTTCATCGCCACACAGGGTCCCTTATCTCACACAGTGGAAGACTTCTGGAGGATGGTGTGGGAGTGGAAGTGTCACTCCATAGTCATGCTGACAGAGTTACAGGAGAGGGAGCAGGTACCCAAACACACACACACACACACACACATACGCGCGCACACACACACACACACACACACACACACACACACACACACACACACACACACACACACACACACACACACACACACACACACGCGCGCACACTCACACACACACACACACTCATGTCCAAACATGCCAAGGTGTTAATACAGACCTCACTCCAGAAATATCCACTTTGGAGTGTGTGTTGGTGTACAGGTGTGCTTTTGGAGAAGTGTGCAGGTCTAATTCAGTGGGCTGTTTGCTTGGTCTCCAGGATAAGTGTTTCCAGTACTGGCCCCCTGAGGACTCGGTGACATATGGGGACTACACTGTGGAGATTAAAGGGGACACTCTGTGTGACACTTTCAGCCTGCGGGATCTGGTACTCACATATGGCCAGGTGGGCCCTCACTTCGTCTTCGCTTCTCTCCCCCGTGTTGCGGGTGGAACTCATGTGGATTCATAAATGAGTCCTTCAGTGTGTGCAGTATGTGCAAGTCTACTGGCTCCCACAATGCCCAAAGCCAGTGGAAATCAATGTATCTTGTTTATGGATATTTTTATGCTTTTGCCATGATACATGATATGTCTGTCTGTGTGTGTGTGTGTGTGTGTGTGTGTGTGTGTGTGTGTGCGTGTGTGTGTGTGCGCGCATGCTGGTCTCCAGGAGAAACAGTCGAGGCTGGTGCGGCACTTTCATTTTCATGGCTGGCCAGAGATTGGCATCCCAGCCGAGGGCCGAGGGATGATCGACATCATCGCTGCCGTGCAGAAGCAGCAGCAGCAGTCAGGGAACCATCCCATTGCTGTCCATTGCAGGTACATACTGTAGCACCATCTGTCTCTCTGAGTGTCTCTCTCTAACTGTCTGGTCTACAACACACATTGTTTTCTTTTTCCTACAGTGTTTGATGCATGTTTCATGCATGATTGCTCTAAATGATTTAGAACAGGCATGGAGTACTGTACATGTCATTTTTATATTGACATGTATGACCAGGTCATTACAACAGGACACATGAGGTCAGAAATTGTACACTGCTCTAGACTTGATTTGACTTGATCTGCCACCTTGTTATGAGCTTCACAGGGTCTTTCATCTTGGCAATATAGTAGCAATACTAAAGATATAAGTCCCATCCTTTTGTCAACCTTGAGTCAACATTGCTGTAATGTTAAATTATGTTAAATATTTCATTATTTCATACTGATACAGAGCAAAAGTGCATCAAATGTGCAACTGGTTACATACATAAAGTAGTGTGGATGTGTTTATTGATATTATAAAACATTTTGGCATGCATTATTATCATACTTCTTATTCACAGAAGAGACATCTAGCGATATTTAGTCATCATAAATAATGTGTGTGTGTGTGTGTGTGTGTGTGTGTGTGTGTGTGTGTGTGTGTGTGTGTGTGCGTGCGTGCGTGCGTGCGCGTGCGTGCGTGCGTGTGTGTGATGTGTTGCAGTGCTGGGGCCGGCCGGACAGGTACGTTCATTGCTTTGAGTAATATCCTGGAGCGGGTCAAGGCTGAGGGCCTGCTGGACGTGTTCCAAACTGTGAAGAGTTTACGCATGCAGAGGCCGCACATGGTGCAGACTGTGGTAGGTGCCCTTCTCTGACCCCTTTATCAAGTGTGATACGCACAGCCATGCTCTCAGGTGGACATACACTGCATGACTATAACACATTTGACCATCATCATGATCATACTGTATCTGAGCTGTGATTTTAGGGAAAGGAACTGATTCTCATTATTTTTGTCCATGTTTATTTGCAGGAACAGTATGACTTCTGCTACAGAGTGGTACAGGATTTTGTTGACATCTTCTCAGACTATGCCAATTTCAAATGAGAAATGATCTGCCTTAAACAGTTGTTCTGTGTTGTTTTTGATATCAGGTGGTGAGGAGTTTGTACCTCATCACTGAATTAAATTGTCTTCTATTTTGCTATGCACTTGTTCTCATTGTAACTAAAACATCATACCTAGCTGTAATATATTGTCATATACTAGAGCTACTCAGCCAATTTTTGACATTATTTAAATTTTATTTTGTTTTCCATATTTTTGTCTCGCTCTGGTTACTGTTCATTTTGTTGTAAAATATTGTTCTTTTGTTTATTACGTTTGTTTCTTTTTTTTTTAATCTGCATCATACCAACTAAGCATTTTACTGATCATTCCATGTAATATTTGTAAAGCAGTAGTTATTGTAAATGTATTTATATACTGTTTTCAGCCGTCCATCGCCAACCTTTAAAGACAAAAAAACCTTTATGTGAATGTTCTCTGATGTATTTATGCAAATGTAAGTAAGGTCTTATACTTCATGACGCTGATTGATATCTCTCATTGAGAGAGAGACTGTGTTTTGTTAGGTGGAAAAAACAATCCCATGGTTGCTTTTGTTAAAGGCCAAACCCTTCCTCAGAGACATCAGAAATACATGAAGAGGTGTGAAGCTGAACTACTAAGAATAAAACTCTTATATACTGCATATATATAAATCTCATCAGTATTAATGCTTGTTTCCAAGCTGTGAGGTTGCCTGTGTTTTTGTTCTGAAGAGGGCACACTAGTTATAGCCATACAAACACCACGTTGGAGGGAGTCTGCCACGCCTTGCAGAATCCTCTGTCCCTGACATCACTGATGTTCAGAATGCTAAAAAAAAAAATAGCAGCACATGTTTTTAAGCACACTGACCACCGAAGATTGTCCTGCAGAATTGCCAAGGAGTTACAGCAGTTGAAAAAAGGGGTCTGCATCTGTACATACTTCCACCCTAATACTAGTATTATATCATAGTAGTGGTGCTGTCTGAAACGGCACACACACAGTAAATAGAAATATATATATTTTGGAATTCCACCACTGCTTTTATGCTGCTTTTCTGTTTGCATGAAACAGTGCCATATTCTCTAGATGAGAAATATATTTTCAACAATAGCCTCTTACTCGTAAAATAACATAAAATTGTATTTATGCAGGATAGGATTAAGTACAAGGCATTTAAATATCACTATGATCCATATTGGAGCCAGTAAGTGCTCACAGATGGACATGGTATTCATTCATTTGAACTGCCTCAGTGTCAGTTGATGCTTATGCACAAATGTACAATATGAAAGGTTGAACTTACCACTGAACATATATGCAGGGAGGAAACTATTTGCTATCCAAAAGTTTTATCCATGTGTTTGAGGAGAAAAATGCCATATTTAGTCATGTAGATATAGAAACGATTATTAATGGAATACCAGTGAAAAGGAATACTGGTTCATAGTCATTGGCTAAAGAATAATGCTTTAAGCAGGGCAAACCAAACAAAGGAAGAAGCACAGTAAGGAGTTTTGTACTTTTGTCTCAGATGTGATTGGCTTGCAATATAGCCTACTGTTGATGCACAACACTATATTCACATTCTGTGCTCTGCCCAGATCAACCTCAACATTTTTTAAAGGTCCTGAACAAAACCTCATGGCAGCCATTTTCATTCTTCCTTTTCTTTTCTTTGATCTGCTCCCTTTGATAAATTGTGAAATATGCTCCTTACCTTGTGTTAAAACAAGGGATTTGCAGTGGTAACTCATAAAGCATTAAAAGAGATCTGTGTTGATCTAAACACACCAGCTAAATGGCATATCAAACAATGGTCATCTCCAAGCCAAGGGTTAATCCACAATGGTCATCTCCAAGCCAAGGGTTAATCCACTCACAGGTTGAAGCTGACTTTCAGCGGAACTAGGAACGAAAACCAGTATGATCTATTCTCCAAAATGAGTTTTCGCTTCCTGATTTGACTGAAATGCTGCTTCCTTGGTGGTCTCTGGCTGACCTCAGTCCTGCATTGTCTTGCTGTTATATAACTGTAGAAACATTTCTTGAACATTGTGCTCAGCATTTGTGAGATTCATGGAGTTGATTTGGTAGCTTGCCAGCCAGATGTCTCTCCTCAGTGTATGCCTTTCCTCATTCAATTTGTCAAACTGTGTTGTGGGTGCCAACCCCAGGCTTGTGCTAATCATGACTATTTAAGGGTATGGCAACATAAGCTATACCATTTCCTGATTTTGTCATGTCATACTGGAGTTAGTGTCTTTGTAAATGCAGTTTTCAATATTAAATACAGTTGATAAAATCCTGACCGGTTGTCCTCTGGGTGTATGATTTGTCATGATTAAAGTAGCCTATAGTGCATGAATGAATAGCATTTTCCAGATTCACACATTAATTCTAAAAATAGCTGTTACAATGCAGAGATGTGTATGTACAGTATGTGTAATTGTAGTAGCCTATGTCTACTGCACAAATGTCCCATGGCAACACTCAGTTAGCAAGTCAGTGTAATTATAGGGCCTCTGAATAGGGCCAAAGGTTACAGATTACCCTGGCAAGAGAGCTCATCGGTCTATGAATTACAGTAATAGTGTGAGGGAGAGATGAGCTGTTTTGCTGTGCACAAACAAATGTTTTCCATGTGCATTGCCAGGGTTGTGGTCCAGCAAGTTACCACTATTAGATTAGATTAGATTAGATTCAACTTTATTGTCGTTGTGCAGAGTGCAAGTACAAGGACAACGAAATGCAGTTTGCGTCTCGAGAAGTGCAAAAAAAACAGAAAAGTGCAATGTGTAAAGGCAGGTGGTACATACACAGATGCAGTGTAGACAGTAGTATACAGTTGATTTACAGAAGGAGTAATATAAATTAAATTTAAATATGTGCAGTGTATTAGCAGTTACCTTATAAGAGCAGAATAAATATGGCTATGTAATATAAACAATGTATTAACAACATGTACAGATATGTGCAATATAGCAGCACTATCACTCACATTAGAGTGCAATGCATATTTACTACTGTTTAAACTCACTTTTGGGGACGTCACTTTTTATATTTCAAGTGTTCATGGTGAATCTTACACGCAAAGATCACTAGATGTCACTGCTGTGCTTTGCGCTCACCAGAATCTTTTCAAGGAAAGGTCTATGGCCATAGGACATTTTTATTACATATAAACCAGCAAGTTGTTTATATTGTATCTTTATTAGTATCATTAAACATTAATGAATGAGCTACTTTACCATCACTGTAAACATGATCAGTTATCAGTTTCTGCTACAACCAAAACTACTTTAGAGTCAGGGATGGACAAAATACATCAAAATGTATTTTCAAATAAAATATCACATACCCTCATTTTAAATAAAAAATAAACTACAAAACACAGTCGCCACTCCATGTATCAAAATAAAATACTGTATTTTTGTATTTTGAAAATACTAAAAATACTCGTCAAAGGGAGCATGATTTCACTTTGTAAACCTTCTATTTAAGTCTACTGTATATAACCTATTCCTTCCTCACTACACTGACTCTGCTGATAAAGTGGGCAGTGTTTGAGAGCAACAGCTTTTCTCTGCCCACAAGACATGCTATAAATCTGCAAACATCTGCACACAGAATGTGGGCTTAAAGTGAAAGCGCTAAATGTGATCCGCTGATTAAAGTTCTCAAGAAACTGATGGTTAAAGTTCTCCAGAAACTGATGGTTAAAGTTCTCAAGAAACTTGAAGTTGGTGTGAGAGAGGGGGTGTATTGAGCCACTTACACGTTACTCATCTTGCACTGGATCATCTTTCTGAATCTCAATATTTTGATCACAAAAGTGAGCAAATTACTCAGTACCAGACAGTCGGAGGATACATTCATTGTTTTGCACAATACCGGTATGTCATCACATCACCAAAAGTATTAGTTTTAAACTACAAAAATACACATCTATAAAGTATTTGGATACAAAATACAAAGCCATTTTCTTCAACCCATAAAAAACAAATGACAAAATACTATATATATATATATACATATATACAGTATGTATTTTAAATATACTGTATATATCTGCCCATCCCTGTTTAGAGTTATTATGCTACAAAGACAACCGTTAAACTAGTATAGCTTTTCACAATTATACATGACAAAAGAGTAAATTGTACAATTTAGGAAAAGGAGATGATGTCATAGATCGGTAGCCCTACTGATGAACAACCACTGTGCTATGATTATGCACTACATGCCAGTTCACTTCACCATTAGGTGCTGGGTAGTATTGTACAACCATGGCACATAAACCCCAAATGGCCATATGAGCATTTTGTGAAATTTTGTGAAAATGTAATATCTGCATTCTGCATTTCATTAACAAGAGTTTGAAAAATATACATGATATGTAGGGCTACTAGTTTAAGACAAGGATATGTTTGAAAATAATACTAAAGAACATTCTTTCTTCAGTATTAACAGAATAGGTACAAACTTGCATAATGACAAGCAGCTAGTCTTGCCTAAAAATTCAGGTGAAAGAGGATTTTGGAATTCAGTGTAAACTAGTGCAACTCATTTTACTAAATTGTGCGCTCATTTTACTAAATGGTGTGCACGGTTTGCTAAATAATGCACTCATTTTACTAAATTGTACTCTCAATTTAGTAAATCATGCACACATTTGAAGTTGTGACCACAAATTTACTAAATCATGTGCACGTTTTACTAAATGGTGTGCCCATTTTAGTAAATTGTGCTTTCATTTTAGTTTTTGTAAATTTTGTAAATTGTGTGCACAATACAGTATTGTAAAATGTGCATGCAATTTAGTAAAATGTGTGCACAATTTTCTAAATTGAGAGCACAATTCAGTAAAATGAGTGCACTATTAAGTAAAAGTTGCGCACATTCTCTCAATATACAAAAATATCTTGCAATGACAGCTCCTGGGCTCCATAGAAACGTCCTTAAATTCGGGACCAAAATCATTTGTTTCAATTTGGGACCTTGCAGTCGTTTGTCAATTGTCGTTTGTTTCAGTCCAAAGTTAGCCTGACGAGCCAGACCCACATTAAAATAGGGTCTGGGCACTCACCGTTTGCAGTGCTCAGTCCGAGGGGCGGGATAATCAGTTGTCTTTCAAATTCCCTCTGCACGCAATAGGACAGCGGCAGCTTTATGAGTCCCATGCGTTTCCCACCAGCGGAGCTAGTTGGCTAATCCAAACGTTTGCCAACTTAATAAAAGCTTAACTCGTGTCACACTGTTCGCCAAAAGCAACATCCATCTTATTTGTTTTCAAGTAGCAGGGAATTCAAGCCAAACCGTTGCAACTCTGCCATCAATCATTATGTTAAGCCCACCTAACGACTCTATACACGATTTCATTGGCCTGATTAAGTTTTGATTTCTGGAGCTCACAAGCCAACGGAGAGTTGCTAGACTAGCCCTGGCAGCAAATGTAATTTCCTGCCGCTAGGGGCGCGTCTAGATTTCTAGGCTAGTCCAAAGTAGCCTGGGCTATTTGAAGTGTTAGTGTATTGCACATAACTTTTACGTTAGCCTTATAATGCTAAAAGGGGTGGTTCAGGGTTTTATCAGTGGAGACTGGGATTTATCAGTGGAGACTGTTTTCAACACGCTTTATCCAGTCCTTCTAGTTGCAGAGTTCGCAGTTGCTAGGCTAACGCAAGTCAGTGTTAGCCTGCCACTAAAAACAGTCTTAACCACTCCAAAGTACACCTGATTCTGTAAGGGTTCTGTAAGGGTTCTCCCAAGGAACTCTGGATCTCATTCAGTGACCATTGGGTCCTTGGTTACCTGCCTGACCAAGGCCCTCCGTCCTGGATTGGCTGAGCGGCCAGATCTAGGAAGACTGTTGGCTACCGTGCTCTTGAGCGCTTTCAATGCTGCAGAAATATAATCTTCCCCGAGCTGTGTCTTGACACAATCCTGTCTTGCAGGTCTATGGAAAATTCTCTCAAACTCGTGGCTTGGTTTTCACTCAACTATGAGACAAAATGTGGAAAACTTGAAAGGGTCTGAAAACTTTCCGGTTGTATATGTTCAAAGCTGCAAATTTCATAGACAGTTATGTCTGTGGTAATGGTGTGTTATGTGTCCAAAGGCTCTTGCAACACTGCCACAGATGTGATTTTATACAACATTTAATGTTAGCAATGTAGTAGACTGTTTCCAGTGTGTTTGCTGAGTCAGTTCCTTAGCTAGTGTCTGTTACTGTTGCATTCCGAAAACATTTAAAAAGTATAAATCGGGAACAGTAAAGCATAAGGAGCAGGAGCAAAGAAAGAATTTGGTGTGTGTTCTGCTAACAAACTCTTGTCACAGTCCTCTTGTCTGGCATTTCTCCTGCTGCTAATTCCACTCATGATGACCACGCATGGGAAGATGTTAGCAAGGAATACAAATAAATGAAGACAGGGGTGGAAGTAGAAACTAAGAGACAATTTATTCGAGATTGGTGCATTTTTGGTTAAGGTTCTTGGTGTCATAAAATGGACATGAAGCAGCTTGATTTTGCGTATTGTAGAAGGTTAAGTATGTTGGAGTTATTTTGAGGGGGGAAATACTGTAAAAAGATTGTCTGTAAAAAGTTTAGCTTTTGTTCTGGCTCACCGCTATGGTTTTCATCAGGTCCCTTTCACAGGTGTAATAATCAAGCACCATGCAGTCTGCATTCATAATCTAGGCGCTTGATTTTATACACCTGTGGAAAGGGACCTGATGAAACCCATGAATATTGCTTTTGCAATCGTTGATTACATCACAAGGTTGGTTAGTTGACAATCAACCCAGGAAGACTACAAAGAAAGTAAGAAAGACTGCCTATGTACTGAGACCTTGGAATGGCCCATAACAGCAGGTAACATTAGTTAACATTATTCTACCCTGAGTTGACGATAACTTAGATTACCATATAAAAATAACAGAATAATGTTTTGCAACATTGGTGAAAATAAACGACTTTTGCCAAGTAACTGATTTAAGTTGATATCATATTGTATAGTCACTATTTGACTGGTAAGATAGGCTACTTAACTGATCTAAGTTATCATTAGCAAGCGTGAGATATTGCTAGCTTGTCAGTTGGGGGTCGATGGGGTCAAGTTACATGAACTACATTTAGTTGAGAATGTATTGAGAAAATAAAGTTTTAGTTGAAGGTGGCATAATATCAAACAAAATATTTTTCAGTCTGTTGTTCAGGTTAATTAGATTGGGGGGGAGGGGGGGGGGGGGTCAGTCATGGCCTACTGTTAGGGCTTTGGGCTTGTAACTGGAGGGTTGCCGGTTCGATCCCCGACCAGTAGGAATGGCTGAAGTGCCCTTGAGCAAGGCACCTAACCCCTTACTGCTCCCTGAGTGCCGCTGTAGCAGGTAGCTCGCTGCACTGGGATTAGTGTGTGCTTCACCTCACTGTGTGTTCACTGTGTGCTGAGTGTGTTTCACTAATTCACGGATTGTAATAAATGCAGAGACGGTACTCTTTTGATCCTGTGAGGGAAATTTGGTCATATACTATACTTACTATACTTACTTAGACAGTATACTATACTTACTTAGACAGTTTACTGTGGTGACCCCTATCAGGACTGCATTTCCATCACCATGGCTTTGAATACTACTTAAACTTTTGGTTTTAAATAAACTTTAAAATACTTATAACAGTGTGTTTGAGTCTCATTTGTCTAATTGTTGTGGTACTTTCCACAATATTTGTGGTATTATGTACTGTATGTGGCATGTGCTATGTTGACGTTATTTTCATTTATATTTTTCAGGGGAATTGAAGATGCAAATCTGCTCAGATGTTTTGCCACTGAGTGAGCCCTCTCTGGTTTTGGGCACGTTTGTGTGGACCAGTGTGACTCCAGTCTCCAACTGTTGCAGTGCTTGGATGGATACAGACTTGCAGATTAGACCAGACACCATGTCCCTTCTTAAGAAGCTTTAGTCTTTGTCCATCTTTCTTGGTGAGATTACAAGCTACTGTGCACCTTTGGAATATAATTTTTTATGCTGTTTGTGATTGTGACCATGCTTTGTCCTTGACGTATCTGTCCACATTTGAGTTATGGTCCAATGCTGCCACACAAAGGTGAGCCTCAAAACTCTCCGTCAAGAGCTTCTTCCTCTTTGCGGTTTGCTGTACGCACAAGACTCCCGAGTTGTCCTGTATGTAGAAGCATCTTTTCAAGGGCGACCTTTTGGAGATAACCAAAGGCAGCAGGATCCAGGGACGCATGCTCTCTTCTTCGGGTGTGTACACCCTGCCATTGTCTCACTACATTTCCAGTGCTGCACATTAGTAGTGTGATTGGAGGGTTGAAGTTCACTTCTCCTTGAGCCTGGTTATGCTTCCGCCAATTTTCTGAAATGTATTTCCCCAGATGATCTGATGAAGCCTTTTAAGGACAATTGTCACCTGAGTGAACAACATAACATACATCTGAGCAAAGGCTTAATTAAATGATAAGCTACATAACATTACTGACATAGTTAAATTGGATGCTTTCATCTCAAGTTAGTTTGCAACAGTATATAGTAAGTTCAACCAAAGTCCTTACCTGTGAGATAGCTAGAGCATATAGCCATATTCCCATAGCTACACATTCACAACAACATGGCCAAGTTTTGGTTTAGACTGGCAAAGCACCAGTAGCACCTGATTGCAAATGTAGGACGCATTTTTCAAAATCATTTTGGAAAATAGTTTTCGTGCAGACATCTGTACATTAAGCTTTACAACATAAGCAAGCTAATGTGTAATGAGTTAGCAATCTTACATAAGCATATTGTTGGCATATTGACTATCTTACCATACCAATGCGATAGAAAGCAAATGATGCATCAACCTATAGGCAACCTTGAATTACTCCAATATTGAAACACCAATAGGGGTTAATCAATGACTGGAGTGGGTTTTTTTTTTACAAGACCAACATGTCCTTAAAGTTGACAGTAGTTAGCTTACACATGTGCTTGCTAGCTGGCTTTTTAAAATGCAGTTTCACCTTTGATCAGACTAAACCAAATAAGGGTGGACTCGGCATGCATGCATGGTCTCTAGTCAGGTACACATTGTGGTGTGTTATTGTGGCTATAGAGAACTTTTACAGTACATGCTCTGGCTAAAAATAGCCCTCATTGCTCTTCTCTGTCATTCTTAAAACGTTTGAGGAGCTTTGACCCTTCTCTTCATATAGGCCATGACACCATGCTTTTAAAGTATCGTCATTGGCAAGCGACCTCTGACATTTTAAAACTTTGATTAACAGTGTCCTCAACAACGCCTGCGTCCAATGATGTCTAAACAGTGTGGACTTTTCTGACCATTGACTTTATTTTCATGATCTTTTAAGTTTTAAGTGCTGAGCAATCAGACCATACCACTGTGTGACGGAGCTGTGGAATTGTGGCATCTGCTTTCCTCAGCATTCTTTAGACATTGTTTTTCAAAAATTCTAATTTCATATGGAAGAATTAAAAACTGCAGGGGGCTAACATGAAAATGGGCATTACTTCCATCATAGGTACAATCCACTCTAATAGAATTGTGCTTTGGGGACTGAGAGTTCTAATCAGTGCTCACAAAGGGCAAGGCATTATATAATGCAGTGATGGCAAAGTGTACTGTACAGTTATTAATAGTAAAGCACTGTAAAGTTACTGCTTACAGTTTTGTTTTCCATTCACTAGTTCTGTCCCAATTTAATGTTGGTGTCCCAATTTAAAGTGAAATAAGTAAAATAATATTGTGATCTATTTTAAAATATCCTCTTTGCAAGACAGACATTTGATGTGACAGTGCAACGCATGATTTTATGTAAGATTTGTACAGACCTATATGTTTTTTAATACAGTTTGCTTGGCTGCTCTTTAAAATCTACACATTGAATTGTTTATTCCATGAAGAGCAAGAGACCAGGCAGTGCCTGTAAAGCGGACGTCCCTACTCTGTGTGAGCGCCACTTGGCAGTCGCTCACCCTCCGAGCCTGTGTGTCAGATCTCTCCCCTGCTACCAGACCTT
The DNA here is from genome assembly GCF_046254945.1 of Alosa pseudoharengus. Taxonomy (NCBI): domain Eukaryota; kingdom Metazoa; phylum Chordata; class Actinopteri; order Clupeiformes; family Clupeidae; genus Alosa; species Alosa pseudoharengus. The sequence continues at coordinate 32,611,682 of NW_027468674.1, read as the reverse complement.
CCTTCATCAGGAGTTTGCATTAATTGCACGCAGGAAACACAAAACGCCTTCTATCTGTACATTTGCAAATTTAATTTAACCTTACTCTCTCCTTTGGAGACCCCCCTGAGTATCTTCACTTTGTTTACCACAAATTAAACTTTGCCTGATTGTTTACTAGCCGAAGGTCCCACAGCATTTCTCTCTAGTCCTCATTTATTTATATATAATAATAACAGAGAGAGGGGACCGGTGTACATTCAGCCCTCATCTGCATGAAAATAATACAATTAACTTTTGATTAACCAGCTTGGCCGCATCTTTCTCAGGGTTCCCCCCTTATGCACAGAAGTGAAATGGCTAGCCTGAATTTTAATAAATACCTTCAAATTGTTAACAGGACCTTTTTTTTTTCTCGACAGCCTTCTCAATAAGACTGAACAACAATGCTGCTGAATAACCATGGCAAAGACAATGGCATAGGGCTGCCACTCCTGGATGTCATCTTTAAGTATGCAATGATGAAAGCGTCCTTGATTGATGCTTCAGAAATGAATGGAGAGAGGAATGGCTAATGTTTATGGCACCGTGTCAAGAACTTCATGCTCAGTGTTCACCATCCCCCTCTCTCATTAAGGCAGGGGGTCGTTCCTGCAGACACTCTGCATCACATAGTGTGTACTTATCTGAAAGTCTTGACTACAATTATCAGGAATAATGTGTATAGGAGGATTTTTGTTGTGTTTACGTCTGGCAGACATCAGGAAACAGAGATAATGGCATTAGAAGAAAAGGGAGCTCTCTCAAGACCCTGCGTCCAAGGCTGCAGCCTTCGATTGTACTTGCTCTGCCATTCTACATGGCCCAGTAAGCAGCACAGAGAATGGTGCCCTTTCATAATGGGCAGTCAGTGGCATTTTGATGTTTTTTTTCTTCAGAGAACAGTTATTTATAAATTAACAGCTCCCACTCTGACTCAATATTTCTTAGAAATAAATGTACGTACATGTAGAGATTTATTTTAATCAAGAAATATTTGACACAATTTGAAACCATTCATATAAGATGCTGTGTAGTTTTCATCACCCAACTGCTCTGGAACACATTACTAAAAATACAAAGTTTGCTTTTTAACACATTTTCCTTGCTTGATATAATTGCTAAGGGGAAAAAAATACTGTTTTTTCATTTTGTTCAGCGTAGTGTTTTCTGTCCCAGTCAGGGAAACTGAATTATTATCATTAAACTGAATGGAAAGACGTGTGTTCTAATTAAAAATGTTATTATTTTGCCATTTAATCTCATTCCCAAGGTGTTAAACTGAGTTCAACAACATTTCAAGTGATGTTTTTGCTGATAGTCTATATTTTGCTGTTTTACTGTATACGCTGTGTAGTGTGTAACAGCTCAACGGTTTTTATTGTGCCCCTTATCTTTAGCTTGGCCTTTGTGTGCCTCTTCTTGGGTCTGCTGTCAGTGCAGCAGTTTCTTATATTTATGTGACTTTGTGCAATGTTTTTCATTTTAAGAGAAAAGAAACACAAAAAAAGTTACAATAAAAGAAGTACGAATCATTGGCTCTGAGGACATTACATGTTCCACTGGGTGCAGTAGAGAAAGCAACTGGCAAGCGATCTTTTGGAGAAGAGAGGAAGAGAGAGAGGGGCAAAAGAGGACAGAAGCAGTGGCAGAACGAGGATGAAAAGAGGCTGCATGCTTTTTTCCTCAGTGATGGGCTGGCAACAAGAAATGAGCGAGTGAGAAGGAAGAATATCTGATAGGTCATCTGTTGTATAATGAAAGAAAGAGAGACAGAAGACAAGTTGGAAGGCAAGGTGATTCAAATCCTCACGGGGGGATTTTTTCTAGGTTCACAGGGAGGAGGAGAAAAAAAGGCTATGACACAGAGGTTGATCCATAGTTTATAAACTGACCAAAATAATTAACATTCAAATGAGATTTGAGGACTCGACTTGACAGTGGGGAAGGGAGAAGACCTGGTTATACTTTTGAGAGTATTATTCCCTGGGCTGCTCCATTCATTCTGCATCAGGAAGAAAGTGACTGTGGCTTTGTGTCCCTAAGACTGCTTATTTTTAGTCTGTTTATATATACATGAAGGGTTTTTGTGATGACTCGAGATAGAAAACAATGACTGTGTCTTGAACTGTTTTATTATATATGTTGCATTATATGACATGTGAAATGACCCGCTTAATATGTAATGCAACTTGGGTGCATCGTTTATCACAGCACTTAGTTTGAATGGAGCATCTGAAAGTCAGTGTGGAGGCCTCTCTTTTTGCTTTGTGATGTAAATGTACTAATGTACTGAAGCTCACATTCATATCATCAACGAAGGGGGCCACCAAAATACTTTTTTCCCCTGTTTGTGCACATTTACCATTCGCAGAAATCTCTTCACCCTCTCATTAATATCCATAATGTGCGTTTTATTCTCCCCTTTTCTCCCTGCTACAGAGGAGGGAGACTGGAGTAGTCTTGGGCTGAATTCCAAGGGCTGCTAAGAGGGCATTGTTCAGACACAAGAGCTCCCGGGCCTGGGAGAGAGATATGGAGGGATTTAGCGACACGAGTTGAAGGCTGCTAGCAGAGGAGCGGATTGGGGATGACCAGATTAGTTGAGAGGGCCTAGAAGGCTGGCAGAAGCCCTCATCAAGTTTATCTCCCTGCGCATGGCAGGCTGCAACAAAGACTACAACATTAATGCTCAGGGCCATGAAGTAGAACCTGTGGAGCTCCTCGCCAACACAGAGCCTGCACATCACCGCTGGCTGCTCTTCTCACTCTCCCAGTGCGCTGCACACACACACACACATACATACACCTCTCGCTCTATCTCTCTCTCTCACTCACTCACTTACCCACACAAACACACACACACACAGACACACACACATATGCACTCACCTACACGTAAAGGCAGAGATGTACGTAAACAGACACTACACATGCACATAAACAAAAGCTTACAAGGCATGAGTGCACACACATACATGCACACAAAGAAACATGCATGCACTCACATGACACTGACACTCCTGCACAGAGATGCATGCACACACACACACACACACACACACATACACACACACATTCTGTCACATGCAAAGGGAGTGTGCTGTCAGAGCAGACAGGTCTTTGGGGAGCAGCAGGCCATGGGATGCAGACTGAGAGGGGAACTTTGATGTGAGCTTGTAATCGCAGCTCTACAGGCTCAATTGCAAAGTCGACAAACACCAAACAAAGCTTGTCAGTCAAAGTGAAAAACAAACACAATAAAATGCCTTCTGCTGGTGAATGGAAGAACTTCAAAAGGAATGAAGGAAAAGTTGAGGCTGGAACTACAAGAACCCCGTAATTGTCTCTTTGTTCAATGAATTCATGATTTTCATTGGAAAATTTATGGAAATAAATAAACAAAAGTCTTCATCGTAGGGGGCTTTGAAAAAGGCAGGTGGGATGACAAGAAAAGTGAAAGACAAAAAACAGCAAATGGTGTGAACAAAGAAAAATACATAAAATAAATTAACTGGTGATTATTTTCATTCATATAGTGATAATAAAGTATTAATAATATCTTAATACAATCAGTTCAATACTGACATTAACCTCCAGAAGGAAAAAATCTCTGAACTGTATTAAGGTCAAATTATATTTTAATGTGAATGTTTGAGATGATGCATATCAATTCTACAGATCATCAATGAACATTAAATTTTGTCATTTTCAATTTTCAACATAGTAGCACTAAGGATTAGATTTTTACTATCATCAGTGTTGCTTCAGTAAAATATTTATATTTATATTGATTTAAAATAATGATTTGATTATCTGATTCTAAATTTCTAAGTAACTCTGCACAATCTTCAAAAACTGATAGTGAAGTGAAAAAATATAAGAAGGCCCTACAGTTATTATTCGGCATATAGAGTGATTTAAAAAAAAATATATATTCTTTGAGCTCTGTTGAAATATGTCACAAAATATGAGCAATTATGTACAAATTGACCAGGATGTCCTGGAATGTTATGCAAGCATGCAAGTACTCCTGATCAATATGTACTTTATATTTTTATACATAATTGTTCATTTCAGAAGAGCATTGTTCAAAAAGACTACTGATCACATGCACGTGGTCCAGGTGAGCTGAAAGGCTGCAGTGTAAAGCTAAAGACAGAAGACTTACTGGAGGACTTTACTCATGGACTGATTGATGGTGGAGAGGGCGTGTCCGGTACCTGTCACCTCCGCCCACCCCCCCTCGTCAGCTGCTCCCGCCTCTCATGCCTTATTAGGGCCGTCTGACTGAAGCCTGTCCGTCACTCCCAGGTCTGACGTGACGCCCGACTGACGAGCCCGAGAACTGACAGAGAGCAGGCAGCCCGGCTGGACGCACCTCACCACCTGCCGCCTGCTCGCATGAAATATGAATGATAATGAATAATTATTGGCATGGAAGAAGTTTTAATTAGCCAAACAGTGCGATAAATAGACCTGTGGCGGCACTAGAGAGTGAGGAGATTGGATGGACGTTTGGATTGACTGAGCCTTAGCTAGGGAGTAGTAAGCAGCCCCTCTGCAAAGGCTCTCTGATCAAAAGCTGTGACCCATTCTGCCTGTGAAACATGTAAAAGAGTGTTATTTAAGAACCTAGGTTTAGTGCGGTTAAAGAATCTGGTCAATAGGGTTAGTGAGGCAGGTGCCAAGGAGGGCTCTTCTGAGCCGCCTCTATATCATCAGCAACCGGAAGTGTTGAGGGAAAGAACAATAAAGTACAGCAGTGGTGAAAAATAATTACCTGTCAATGGCGATGCGGCAACTTGAAGGCTCTGCTTATTCCAGCCTTAATCCAAGGGCTTGCTCTCCCTGAGAACTTCTGCTTTTAAAAATCAATAGACCTCCAAAGACATGCCGTAATGCAGTCTCACAGTGTTAAACTAGACTAGAATCGGCTCGTCCCCCCCCCCTTTTTTTCTACGAGCCGACGGAATTGTGTAAAAGTGAGTAAGAGTGCCTTGGGGGGAGAGGGGACACCCAGGCAGAAGCCTGCCCTGGGTGATGAAGATGTATCGTTCTCTGTGTCATTTGCATCACGCATTAGCCTAAACATATCACTTGCTGGCACTCCAAAAACTGTCTGAAAAATTGCATTAGCTCCATATGAGTGATGGCAGAAGCAGCAGGCTGGCTGGGTCCATGTCAGGGGCCTAACCGGCTTGCTGTTTCGACCTTCTTAAGTAGCCAAATCTTTATTGAGTGTTGGGCCACTGGGACATTTTAGCCTTTGAGAAGGTTGTTCTAGTTACTATTGCTTTAGTGGATAAAGCCCGCAAGGACGTTCTTTTAACTTGTTTGGACTCTGAGCGTTGTGTTTTATTTGATTTGGCCTCGCCGGGGAGAAGGCTAATTTAAACATGTCTGGAGTGGCTTTCATTCTGCACTTTTTAACTTGACAAAGGCAGGCAGGTGATCTTTAAACGATATCCCCGCCTTGCGCAGTGGATACAGACGTTTTAGATTTGACCCAAGCTGCCTTTAAAATCCCCTGGTCCATTTAAATGTTAGTGCTCACCTGTTTATTCACCTGAAATGTCACAAATCTTCTGCTGTTGGAGCTGAGCTGGGGATAGAATCGTGTGAATGAACAGCTGTGAACCAGCACCCTGATCTTCAGCTTAAGAGGTTTCAATCAGAAATGTGAACCCAAACACACAAGCTGAACATGGAAATGACTTTACCTCGCATGGGTTTTAGGGCTATTTCCTATATTCCTGTTGTTAGTATGTCGATAGTGCATAAAATTCTTATTTCATATTGCAATACCAGTACCTTTTGCAATATAAAACATTGTATTTTGTGTGACAGTTTACTAGTATGGACAATTCACATTTTCAAATACCACTACCCTGTACACAAAAGAATTGTAGATTAAAATGTATACTTTCAAAGGTACAATGTGAATTCCTAAAAATTTTAAGAGGTCAATTCAGCACATGGCCACAGGGGGGCACTCTGAAGCTGTGAAAGTGTCGTCCTTCAGAGTGGCGAGGCTCTCTGGCCTCAGTTGTGTTGTTCAGAGTTGGCTGGAGCCGCTCTGTTCTATAGTGATTACAGCATGGAATGTATACATGGTAAACCTGCTCTGTGTCAATCCAGGAATTCCAGATGTCAGGAGGGAGGTTGGCCGATGGTGTGACTTAGCCCGTATGATGTTTTTGCTTTGTGACATTGGCATTTGAAAGGAGTGCTCAAATGAACTTGCTCTGGAATCGTACATGTAAGATTCACTGTATGTTACTGTGCCGGTAAATTACATTTAAAGACAGGTATTTCCTTTTCTGGAACTCGGGAGAAAAGTGGCACTCAAATGTAGGCTTTTTAAAGATGTTGACCTCGGACCAAACCTGATCCAAACCAGTTGGAGAGAGTGTAATTGACCAGAGGTTTCAGCATGCACTGTAAGTGTAATGTGAGCCAATAACATGTTCCAGATCTCCTTAACGGGCACCGGGTCAAGTACACTCTGTCTTTATCTCCTTGGGATTGGTCCACACACACACACACACACACATTCAAACATACTCACAAACACAAACGCACATACACACACAAATGCAGAAATGCACACTGTCGGACTTTGAGCATAAACAGTGAGAGAAAGACGGACAGAAAGAGGAGAAAGGACATTTTATTATTTTATAGTGCGTGTCTCTCTCTCTCTCTCTCTCTGTATGTGTGTGTGTGTGTCTCTCTCTCTCTCGCTGTGTGTGTGTGTGTGTGTGTGTGTGTGTGTGTGTGTGTGAGTTGTATTTTCATCTGTGAGTCATACTGTGGTGATGTGTTCCTTGTAACACAATGAAAACGCAAGAGTGAAACTGAATCCAATACAACTTTACTATTACCTTCCATGACGACATTCAACATTTTATTACAGCTAATGCAAATATATCAGATAAATTATTAATAGATTAACACAGAATACAATGTCATGTCATATTCAGACTGACAAAAGTACAAAAGTATAGCACTCATTTATCAAGCAGAACATATCTGGGACACTGAGGTGAGTTTGCTGTGATAAGAAACTTGGAGAATACAGATTAAAGACTGCAGGCTTCTTCTTTCTCACCACCTTTGAAAAAAAAAAGAACTTATTCTCATACAGAACCGGCTGCCAGGGTTCATCACTGAGCACTTTTTACATTCTGTGATCAAAGAACGACGGTGAAGTGCTTGAAAGAACAAGTAAAAATAAAAAATGGATGAGTGCGGCCTGATTTTGATGAGAATTGTGGTAAGTACTACAGTCAGGCGCGGTTAGAAGCCATGAGGCCTATTTTGTTGGGGAGGGGCTCTGTGAGTGGCTGCCTGAACCGCACGTCTCCCTCTGGCCTCACCTGGACGGCCCCCTGCTGCTGGACCCCACCCCCACCGCAACCCCCACTTTCATTTAGCGCGGCGCCATTTACATATCTAAATTATTACGGCTTACGTAACAGTGACAGAGTGGCGTTATATAATATTCATAAATAGAGTGAAGCACATTTAAGTGAGCCGACTCTGAATGAATGCGCCCGTTTGACTGAATGTGCCCATTTCCCCTGACAAATTTCGCCAAATGGCCTTCTTCAACAATGAGTGCGAGGAAGAAAGATGGAGTGAGAGCGAGAGAGAGAGAGAGAGAGAGGGAGCGAGGGAGCAAGAGAGAGAGATGGAGACGGCGAAAAGGAGAGCCCTGAGAGAGCCTAAGCGCGGCCTGATGGTTTTTGAAACAGATATGATGGGGAGGCGAGGAGGTGCGGCGTGGCGGGGGCTCTCAGGTGGGGGGGCCCCTGGTGTGTCGGGGGCATCTGTCCCGTCCCTGCGCTCCTTTGTGTGGGGGAATGAGAGGGGCCTGAGCCGCACTCCCTGCGCTCCCATCACCTGCCGCACAGACGCCCCGGCTTAAGCCCCCGATAAAACTCATTAGGGTTGCCGCGGGAGACGGCAGGACATGTTGCTCGGCGCTCCGCGGAGGCCGGGGGGGCTCTCCCGGCGTGGAGGCTCAGGCCGTCTCTGCGGGCCGGTGCTCCTGGCGCGCCTCCCCCACGTCTGATCCCTCGGCTGGGCTCGCACCGGGGCTCCCCTGGACCCCTCTGGAGCCCCAACATACACGCTCCCAGAGACCCACAACACAAAGGTCCTGAGACACAACACACAAGCCAGAGGAGCCTGCGGATGTTCTCTCGTCATGAGAATGGAGACAGTATGGAGCTGATCAAAATAAAGCAAATCTGTGATTTTAGGAGTACATTTACAGGCTAGCTACGCAAATCCTTTGGGAAAGAAAAGCCTGTTCATATACTTGTGCAGTATGTTATTTTGTAGCTAGCATTCAAAGTGTAAAAGTATGTCACGTACAGAGACGTGGATTGTTGAGAGAATGAAATGGAAGCCAAAAAATAACAACGGATTTTCCATGGCAAGAAAACATGAGAAGTTGCTACCACAGATGTAGGTTTTGGCAGTGCTCTTAACAAGAACACCTGTGCAAGGTCCTCTCATTTCACTCTCAGAAACACCTCATCTACACACACAGACACACACACACACACACACACACACACACACACACACACACACACACACACACACACACACACACACATGCGCACACATGCGCACACACGCGCACACACACACACACACACACACACCAAGCTTGGCCAGAGCAGTAAACTAACTTTAGGACTTGACATGCTAAAATGATTAGGCCTGAGAAAGTGACTCTTCAGTAGTTTTGCATGTCTTCTCTCTCTCTCTATGTGTCTCTCTCTTTTAGGATTCGGAGCTCCAGTTGAGGGACAGCCGGCGTGTGATGAGCTGATTTCCCCAGTCTGAGGCTGACCGGCAGGAGGGCACGCTGTCATTTTCTCCTCCTCTCTTCCTTCTCCACGTTTTTCCCCCTCATCAAGTTAATTAGACTGACGGTGTTAGCAGGGCGCTCAACATAGCGGGGCCACCTTGGCGCTGTGAGGGAGGCCTGCAAGAAAAAAAATGAATGTGGTCTGTGTGTGTGTGTGTGTGTGTGTGTGTGTGTGTGTGTGTGTGTATGTGTGTGTGTGTGTGAGGTGGGGGGAAGTGGTGGTTGGGGGTGGGAGAAAAAGCCAAATTAAATAAATAAAGGCCAGTAAACCGGGAGGAGTTGCGGCCAGCGGGAGCCAGGCGTGATCATCAGAGCTGGGCAGCGGTGGGGGAGACGGCTCCCCGTGTCCAGCCTCCAATCAAGCCCACGCCTCAGCCCTGCGCTCGGCCGCCCTCCGCTGCCCTTTCTCTCAGCCGCACGCCGGTAGCTTTTGATCAGGCTGGACTCCGGCAGCTTGAAGGTGCCAGCAGGCCGGAGAGGAGTTACTGGCGCCGGGTGATGGCTGGGGCGGGGGGGGTGGGGGGTTGGGGCGGGGGGGGGGGGGTAAGTTGGGGGGGTGGGTATTCTTATTCATGCACATATCAATCCTGCCATGATCTTCAGCTGAACTTCAAGGCAGGACACACCACTGACTTAGCAGTTTAATTAGAAGCACAAATGATAATGTGCTGCTTAGGAATGAAAAAAAGTCTCTTATCGTGGGGGGAGGCTTGTTGGAAGGACGTGTGCTTGTGTGTGTGTGTGTGTGTGTGTCTGTTTGAGTCTCTGTGTGTGTGTGGGGTGTGTGTCTGTGTCTGTGTGTCTCTGTGTGGGTGTACTGGGTCCAAGGGAGGGGGTCTGTACTAAGTATGTTGTGCATATGATCTTTCGCAATAAATGGGATTAGCAAAAAAAGACCTGATGATGACATGATAGATTTGGGAAGCAATTATTAGTGCGTTTCATCTTCTGACCAGCTGGGTGGTGTTTTGCTTTGCGAGACCTGCTCCACCACTGATCTGAGGATGTCACAACGCCATTTACATCTTTTACATCCGCAATGAAACAAACTGGAAGTTGTGCACGCCGCTCTGGAGCCCAGAAAAAAGCCAAGTTGGCTGAACTATTTCCAAATTGTCGGTGTGCCGCTAATGAATGTCTTTGGTGTGAGAATGATTCCGTTCCAGTGGAGGCATACAAAGTGAGAAACAGAAATGTCATCTTACCAGCACAATTATAAAATGTGTGCACATTCACCAGAAATTATTATATTTTGAATGACACAGTTTTAGATTGATACTTCTTTAAATTGTACAGATTTAAAAGGGGGAATATGTGTGGGTGTCTGAAAAACAGTGATTAATTTACCTCTCATAGTTCAAATGCCATCTTGTGTTTAATGCCGTATTTGACATTTACACTATGTGGGATGACACGGAGAGAACGGTTTAATTGTGTAATCCTCTCCATAACACATCCTTGACATTACGGTGGTTGCAATAAAATGAATCATTTAGCGTGTCTCATTTGGAAAATATGGGCCGCAGCATTAGGTTAAACCAGACAATGACTCAGCAATTACAGAGTAATAAAGTCACACATCTTAATATTCTCCTCTTTTCAGTCAAAGATACGCTAGAAACAAAATCCCAGGGGCACCTAACTATAAAGAAATGAGTTTCAGTAATCTCCTGACAGAAAGCTTTTAAAGATGTGGACCTCCATTTAATATACCTTTTGACTGGTCTCATAATTGGCAGAACAGTATGCAAAAAAAGTCAAGACAAAGTGTCTCTGTCCACCTTCTCACTTCCTGGTACCAATTATGGGTCTGTGTTGTATCAGCCATTGAATACATGAGTCAACAGGCTTTGCGGTTGTCCACCCTGATCTGCTTATTGACTCTGGCGGGGAGGGAATGGCTCACAAAATGGAGGCCAGGGTGATATGTGTACTGTAATGAAATATTGATAATCAATGATGTGTCTGACACAGAGATGGTTCCAGTCGCGGCGCAGGCTGGTGTACAGGCCTGGGCCAGCTGTGCGAAAAGCACCACTCTCTCTCTCTCTCTCTCCCTCTCCCTCTCCCTCTCTCTTTCTCTCTCTCTGTCTCTCTCTCTCTCTCTTTTTCTCTCATACGCAGGACAAGTGCTACAGTCTAATCTGTGGATTACCGCAATAAGATCTGAAAGGTGTGAAATGCTCTTAAAAATCATCTCGTCATGTCAGAGATGGGAGGGGAGGGAAAGGATGGGTTTGTTCCACTCTTCTTTTTTTTAAGCGCAAGAGATTAAAAACAATTACGGCCACTAATCCTGTCAGTTCTGCCCTTGAAGAGTAGCCCTCGGATGGGGATCGCCTTGAGCTCCCGGCCCTTTAGCGTGGTACCGGGGGGGTGGTTGGGGTGGTGGTGGCGGGGGTGGTGATGAGACACGCTCAGGTGCCAGGTCAATGGCTGGTCAGAGGGTACGTTTGCATTTGAAGCCCCAACATCAGCTCTTGACCTTCGCATCAGAGAAGCCATCTGACCCCCGGCTTACACAGCCGCCAGGCTCCCACATGAAAGCCTGGGCCTAATGGCTGATTCTCAGGATAAAGCCTCCGTCCCTCTGAGTGTGTGTGTGAAGGTGCATGTATGTGTGTGTGTGTGTGTGTGTGTGTGTGTGTGTGTGTGTGTGTGTGTGTGTGTGTGTGTGTGCGTGTGTGTGTGTGTGTGCGTGTGTGTGTGCGTGTGTGCGTATGCTATCGCGCGTGCTCACGGCTGATAGTGTTTCTGATAAGTGTAAGCACATTTGAGGAGTGGCTCCCGGGGGTCCAGCGAGCGGCTTATTGGCTCTAATGTATATGCAGCAGGAGGACCCAATATCACACTCAGGCAAAGAGCAGGCCCTAAGTAGCCCTGGAGAGAAGAAGCCCTCACATATTGCTCTTAATTGGAATCCCATAAAGCTTCACACATGTAATGGTCTATATGTACAACCACCCCCCCAACGCCTGTCCACCACAGGCAAGCCATACCACAGTATCCTCTGAATGGACAGTGTGGTCTGTCCAGTTACATCACCATTAGCAGATGACAAAAAAACCTTATTAATTAGGCTACTCCAAACTGAAAGCACTTTATGTGTAATAAAGTTTAGAATATAGCACAATTGAAAGGCTGAGATGGCGGTGATGTTGGCTAAGTGAAAGTTACTGGGAATAAATTGCTTGCTGTCTGGCCAGAAAGTGTTTTTTTTTTTTTTTGACGGTAGACGGCAACAGCTACATGTTTGCAACAAATCCACTTGTTTGCTGGAAGAGTGAAGTTTAGTGAGGATATTGTGCTGGTTGTTGCGCAAAACATTGCTTTTCCCCCTAGAGAGCAACCAACTTCGTCTTGCTATCGCAATGCTGTAATATTCTGTTTATTCTTTGTACTTTCTTTTTTTTTTTTTTTCCCCCCTCCCGACCAGATCCCCCTGAGATGTATTATCTGAGTGCTGGAACAGGTGCACACTAATTTACTCCTATTGCTGGGAGAGCCCAGAGGCTGCTGTTGCGAAGAAAGCCTCAGCATCCACGCTAGTCGAAACAGAGCATTTAAGCCTAATCGAACCCAAGCACAATATTGTTTAAAGCTCCTATCGTACAAAAACACTCCTCACATCAGAGAGAGCGCCTTTCTGCCCGCTTTTGTCACAGGTTTCTTTTAATTTCATCAGAAGGCTTGTGGATGGTATCTAAGTGATAAATCCACAAACTGTATTTTTAATGGCAACCAGTCCCCGAACACCCCAAGCTCAACAGCATACCCGCTATCTCCGCCTCATCTCTGTGAAGCAAAGAGTTACTGGTCCAGGTAGACCAACTGTTTATTAGGGGGAATGTTTGGTCTGGTGTATTATTTAGCAGCACAACATGCATTTATAAATATCTTAATTAGACCAATTTGTTGTAATGGCATATGCAATCTAATTTTGAATTTAATTTTGAATGTACAAATAATTCAATTTTCATATAGCTGCATGATTTGTCTTGGGACCATATTACACAAAATGGAAATAAAATATATATTCAATAACCCACCAAATTGTTTCTCTTGCCACTTACTCCAGCAGACCAGGATGCAACAAAACATGTGGAACAGGGCTGTGTCTGTCTAATAAAAACACTCAGTTGGGGGACTGCTGACTGCGTGTGCACAGCACAGTGTTTACTAAGCTCTCCAAAGCTACTCAGACGACAATTTCCTGTTCCATCTCTGTGGTTTCCAGCCTCGGGAAGCACATCGCCCATTTCAGAGCATCACTTTGGAGACGTATGTATTTTCCCTTTTCATCCCACTTTTTGCAGTTGGAGGCTGGCGGAACTCTTAAATATGCCTCTTCACAGAGCGGAGGCTGTCAGCCCTGCCTCCATGGCATGAGTCTGAACTGAGCACGCTAGTCAATCAAGTGCTGTATTCTCCAGAGGCAGGGGAAATGACTTGAAAATGACTGGAAAAAATCCTCACTCCACCAGGACATTTGGGGAAAAAAAAGGTGGACCCAAGGTCAGCAAAGTGCTAAATGCTGTTTCTGACTCTCTCGCCAATCCCAGGGTGCCCCCCGTGAGCTCCAGCCCCCCCTCCCCCCCCGCCCCCTCCTGATTAGACTGAATGGAGTTGACTACTTTTTCGCTAACTCACAGAGGGCACCCCTTTGCGCGCCTGTTCGCCTCATAAAAATATACACGTTTGGCTGGGTGAGAGCACATTTCTTTACTTTGCTTCCTCAAGAAGAAAGATGTCCGATATTTGATCAGGAGCCTGGCCTGTGTGCCGGCCGCGCTCAAACGCTAAGCATTGTAAAATGAGGCTGAGCGGAAAATCCCTCTCCCAGAGGCCCCGGCAAGCGTGCAGTAACATCTTAGTGCAAACCAAATCAAGGTACAGTAAATGTCTGAACATACCTACATTTAAGTGATGTATTGCTACCTTTGCCATTTAAGGATTTTTACTCAGAATTGCCCAGAGAATACTAGGTTTTCCTTTTCCATCTCTCTCTCTCCATTCCATTTCATCCCCCCCTCCCACACACACCCTCCATTCTCTCATGTTTACAAAGGATACAGCCCTCTACCAGTGAATGGCCTCTCTTATCTTTTGGTCCACTGTTCCGTATTATTCACTTTCACTTCTAGTTTGTTCTTTCTGACCAAATTTATCAGTTTCAATAAAAATAGAATGAAATATAATTGACAATATTGGAGAGCACCTGGATATGACATAAATAATCAAATGCTTCTGTTTTAGCCAATTAGTCATTCAAAAACCTAAACATTGCAAGACTGTTGTGATGCTCAAATAATAAACGCATTTCATGAAAATCCGGCCAGAATGGAAATGGAAAAGATAATCAACTCCAGCCCATGATCAGTAAAATTAAAATTGACGCACATTTAGCCTCACAAGGGAAATATCTCAAAAGAATAGTTTCCACCTTCTGCCAAAACCTGTTAAGAAGAAATAGACTCATCAGGTCCACAGATAAGACATTCAATTGACTATTTATAATTTCAATTTCTCCCAGGTTTGTCACGGACCAGTAAATGTCAAGGTGTATTTGACAGAAGCACTTTGTTTTCATGTTGCACTATACATTGTGTGCTTCTCGGATTCCCATAATTCAGTTGAGTATTTTTTTGGAATTCCCTCCTCTTTTCTGTTCAATTTACTGGCTTAATATTTAATAACAAAGAAGAGATGTTGTAGCCACAGTCCAGTCTTTTAGTATTACGTCTGATTTTGAGTCCATAATGCCATGCAATTAGAAATATTTAGATACAGTAAAAAGTCATCCTATTTCAAATTTTGCCCCTCAGCACAATAAATAAAAAGATGTGAAGAATTGTTGCACTGTAAAAGATGATAAATAAATGATTAGAGGAAAAAGTGTTGTCTTGTCACACACACAGTCATGCATCAGTGGCACAGCAGGACTGTCCCTCTGTAGTGTACAGCATGATTTTGTGCTGTCTTGGAAATAGGATTGTCTTCAAAGTATGCATTTGGTGAGCTATGCTGCTGAACTATTGATTTGATTACGGTGTGCACATTCACTTGACAGTAAATTGCATCTCAGTCTGTCAGCTGAATTTGCTGAATGGTAACCCTGATCTGACTACCGGTAATCTTATTTTCTATGTGAAGATTTGTGTAAGCTTTGATCTTGGCGAGCCTTTCAACAATAGCCCCTCAGCTCTCTCAACCCTATTCTGTGTGGTCCACATCTCTTTGAACTCAATATTTTATTAAGTAGCTCTCCAGAGGTTATAAAGCACTATGCTCAGAAATCTATACATCTAAATAAAACAATTAAGAGCTAAATGAAGCCCTCGTGCCTCCCACTCAATACTCATACACTCCAACATTGATATGCACAGTTCTGGCCCCCATACTAATACAAGGGATTCTCCTCAGTTTTAATTAGGCGGTGATTGGCAGCCTTACCTGACCATTTATGGGAGATGAGGAGGGTGGAGTCAGGTGTCATACAATTTATTACATGAAAGACTTTGCTGTGTGAATTTACTGAGGTCTTTCTCAGATTGTGCCCTGTATGCTTTATTGGTATTGTCATCGCATCCAGTGAGTTTTCCATCAGTTGAACTTTTATTTTATTTTTTATTTATTTTCACATCTGCGTCTGTCTATGACAGCTTGTGTTGTCATTTAACCCATTTACGCCTAAAATGCCTGCTAAAAACGCCTATAGAATCCTATGGCATTCTAGACTAAATAACCTTATTTCCTGAGGGTTTTCTGAAAACATACTAAAAATTGTCAACGTCTACCAAAATTTTATATCTAAGCCTCTGTAGCACCTAGAAACATGAAATAAAAAGCATGCTGCGCTACGCAGCATCCAGCGGGAGGGTCAATGTTGCGCTACGCAGCATCCAGCGGGAGGGTCAATGTTGCGTCATGCAGCATCCAGCGCGAATGGGTTAATATAATTTGTTAAGTTCCCTCCTCAGTTAAAAAATATGTACCAGTAGTCTATTTTCAATGTTTTTAATATCCCTTTGAACAAAATTGAGATTTTTACTATTCAGAGGATATTCTTAAAGACTAATAATGTGAATAATAAGAATAGACCAAATTAAACATGATATTATTTGAGCTATTTTTTTCTGACAGCAGCATTTCTATTTTTTTCCCCCGATTTGATTTTGTAATGAATGGTCAAAATATTTTCTCTAAATAAATGTGTCAGAAAAATTGTGTATGCCATCATAATAACGTTTGTACAGACCTGGGAGCAGTATTACATTGTGGGAATGAATGTTATGAATAGTAGCCTAATTTAATTTATGTGGACTGAAGACCAAAGCATTTAAGTGTTTCATATGTGACCCCTATCAAAGTCATGCATTAAAATAAATGACATTCCAACTAGTGCAGTTGCATAGACAAAACAGCATTCAGACATGTGTGGATTGATGTTGAACTCACTAAGGGGGCCATTTCTTTGTCTGGCTTCTGAAAATATCTCTTTTGTTCACTGTGTTGTTGCCTTTTAGTGTCTTCCTTTTTATTTTTCCGCCTTCTTTTCATTTGGAATGGGGGATATCTCTTGACGCCATGTGATTGGTTTGGGACTGTGCGTCTGTTCCGTATAATCCGCCGTGCCTCCACAAACCCAGTGTCTGATGAACTTGGATTGCCATCTGTGCCCTGTGGTATTACTTAACGTTAAACTGTCTTCATTGCTTTCATCCGCTCTAAGTGCTGCTGGGCTGGGCTGCGCTGAGGCGGCTGGCTCTCTCAACAAGTGCTGCTTGTTGTTGTTGTTCCGTTTTTAACGCCAAGTTTTCTTCAGGTGACCATGGCGTGTCGACTGCAGGAGGGACGCTATCTTTCACGCACGACTTGTGTTCTGTAGCTCCTCTGCATCAGCTCCTCCGAGGCCCCCGGAGATCTCAGAATCCCTGTAGAGCTTAAATTGCTCTGAAGGAGGCGTGGATATTAGCAAAGTTGTGCTGCTTCCTGTCTGGGCTGTTTGAGCATACAATGGAGGTCCATACATCCAGTCCAGCATGTTGTCCCACAGCTGACAGGATGATGCAATAGATTGCATAAGCCTTAGCTAATGCTAATTTGTCAAATCAAACAGTCCGGCATCTGAAATGGCTGCGGTGTGTACATTTGCACACAATAGGCCATTACAGAAATGTACTGGGAATGATAGAGGGCTGTGTCATCCACTGACATCACTGCTGGCTTACAGCACAATATCATCCTCTGTACCACAGTGCTGTACACATCATCATCAGAGTGTTGTGTTTTTCTCTGTTCTCTTTTTTCTTGCAAAATATCAATAGCAGGAAGTGTGTTTGGCAGATCTTGTGTTTTCTTCTTTTTTTTCTTCCTTTTTTATATAATGGCATTGTGTCAACAAGGCAGTCTGTCTCTCTGTGTCTTCAAGCATCAATGCTACGTTGGAAGTGGAGGAGGGGAAAAAGCCAAAGTGAAATATTGAACAGATCTGAATCTGGTGTCAATGAGATTATTAGAGCTTTGAAAGCGCTCTGAGGGGGCGAGCTCCAAAATGAAGCGCTGCAGAAATGTCCCATCGACTCTTCAGCTTCCCTCTGAGAGAGCACAGAGAGAGAAAGAGAGAGAGAGAGAGAGAGAGAGAGAGAGAAGCCAAGGGTCTGTGTCACCCCCTCCTCTCCCCCTAGTCCCTGCCTCCCAATACCCCATACACCCCCACCGCCTCCAAACACCCCCAAATCGTGAACCCCTATTTTCTCATTGCATTCCAGAAACATAACTTGCAGAAAGTTTGTGCTAGCCTGGTGGATTTTCATCTCAGATGTTGCCAACTCAAGGGCATTTGGACCAATCAATATCTGTCTGTTTTCTGGCACACACAAAGTTGGCTATTAGAAAAGAGCTTCTTATAGCAGGCTCAGCCAATACCATTAGCCCTAGCCTAAGGGCAGTTCTATCCATGAGACAGGGTAGGCACCTGCCCCCCTTCCCCTCCCCCACCATTAAGCAGCTCCCAGGGGATGTCATTTGGACATATCGGGCAAAGAGCACTTCTTTATTCTTTCTCTTTTCTACACCCAGACTCCACCAAAAATCAATAAATCTGTTCTTTGCTTATTTTCAGAACTTTGCTTCAATATAAGCAGGACTTACCTTCCAGCTACAAACTCATGCTACAGCAGGTCAGTGTTTTTTTCTCCATCTTTCTCTCTCTCTCCCTGTTTCTTTCTTTTTTCTTTTTCTCTTTTTCATTTTTTTGGGTCCTGTCTGATTCTCCAAAGCTCCAATTTAAAAGCAAATAAATTGGGAAATGATCTGCTCTTCATTTTGTTCAGCTGAGATTAAAAGGCTCCCCTCCAAAGAGACGCATGCTCACATCATTGATGCACACAGCAGCTTTCTCTGACTCTGCTTTTTAACAAGCAACATCTTAACCATTTAACTTTCCCTGTCATGAATGGGATTTGTCAGCCTCCTACGGAAAACAGAGGGACCATACCAGGCCCTGTGATCATAGACTGTTTTTATACCATTAAAAAGGTTTCTTTTATTCCCTTATCCCATCAGTGAACACCTATTTTTGAGTTCAGTTTAACCACAGTGATTTGTAATTTACAATGTGATGACTTCAATCCTTTGTACCCATTTTCACCGACTGTGACAACTGGCCATAAGAAACATAAGAGCTCAGCCCATCAAAAAGGATCTGAGCCCAAGATAGACTATCCCCTCCATGTATGTGTGCATATGTATGAGTGAGGGGATGCAGGCAGTGCTATCTATCTTGGTGTCCGTGATCAAATTGCATACACTTTATTGAAAGTGACAAGAGCATTTATTCTCAGTCCACCGCTACATTATTTACTTACAAGTGGACTTAATATCTATCTATTAAATCAGTTTCATTACTCCGCCAGTCTTCTGAACCACTCTTAGAAATAGCCTACAGATTGATTACATTATCTGCAGTGACAAATGGAGATTTTAGATTCTCCACACATCATACATATCCATATAATTTCATCTCTTTCGCACGCCTCGTCGACCTCTCCAGAGAGATAGTAGGTGTTGGCTGTGTGCATGTGAATATGCTCCTTGCCAATGAGATTCCATTCATTTCCCATTCTAGAGCTTCCTCCATACTTCTCTTTTTTCATCTCCATTCTCCACATTTAGCTTGTTTTGGTCTGGACTGAGGAGAAAAAAAAATAGTTGGTGGGGGGAGGAGGCGGCGGTGGTGGTGGTGGTGAAGAAACAGAGACAGGGAGAGGGAGACAGAAAGAGAGAGAAAGAGATGGAGAGAGAAAGAGATGGAGAGAGAAAGAGATGGAGAGAGAGAACCTTGAAGTTTAAGGGACCCTTCCAGAGAGAGGGCAGAAGGTGTAGCAGTTGCTCTCCCTGTAGTGGCCGGTATTGATCAGTCCTAATGAGCACCAGTGGAGCTGGAGCTAATGGTGTTGTGTCTGCTGTTGACGGCAAACGTGGAGGAAGATTATCAACCCAAGGGGTTTGCTAGTGGTTGGCCTGCCCAAGACCCTCGGGGCAGCCATGCACTTGAGACGTCACTGTATCAAATGAAGGGAGCTGTGCTCCACTCCCCCTTCTTCTCTCTCTTTCTCTCTTTTAGTCACTTTCTCTCCCCTTTTCTCTGCCAGAGAGCCTAAGGATTTTTCCACTGCCGTCGTCTCAGGCACAGACCACTAACAACATTTTGATAAATTGTTGTGGAAGGTTATGGATTCATGGAAGATGCATGGTTGTATGCTGATAAACATATTAGATGCTCAGTATTGTGTGTGAATGTCAACATAATATACTCAAACAATAAACTCTCTGTGGAAAATCATAAAGCCCTATCATGGCATTAGTAATATACTGAAGCAATATGCTGGCAATTAACAACAGCGCAAACATTGTTATGAAGTGTTGTAAGCAATTTCTCATTTTCACCATTATTGATCTATGTATGTGGCCATGACCACAAACTGGTGGTGATTAAAGTAACCCTAGGGCTATACAATAACTCTCTATTTTTGTTTCCAATTGTATCAAATAAAAAAGAGGAATATGTTTACTTTTTCACCACAGCATTAGGTCTGAATCATTCATAGCAGACCTGCAATTATAATGATATTCAGAACTCTTGGCAACGCGAAAATCACCCCATGATTATCATGTCCTTCTTATGTTATGATGCTTCAAACAGTCCTACATTAGATGCTGAACAGAACATTGCATTTTAGTGCTCCATTCTATCATCATAATCAACCGTATTAATCATGTGATAAATATTAAGGTCCCAGTGCTGATGTCATTGGAGGCACTCACCCAGCCACAACACTGATTTGGCCCCGAGCTGTGCATTTGCAAAGCTCCACTTCACCTAGCAGAGCTGCCATTCTCTATTCCAGGGCAGTCTCATCCCCTGTTTACCCAGTACGTGCGTTGGCACTCCCTCCCCTCTCCTCTCTCTTTCTTTTCCTGCCTCTCTCCCTCCCTCTCTCTGTGTCCCTCTCTTTCTCTTTCTCTTTCTGTCTCTATCACTCCCTTTTTTTCTCCCTCCAAAGGAGACACTGTCCTTTAGACAGAGGGAGTGATGCATCCTGGGGGACCTTGGCCAGGACAGCTGGATCAAAACCTCTGCTCCTCCTCAACAAGTGCCTGGGGAAGCGTCTCCGCCCCAGAGACAGGCCGGGCCTTGCTGTGATCTCCCCGATGAGAGGCGGCCCAAAGCTGGGGTTAATTAATATGTAATTATACATCAGATACATTATAGCGGGGAGCTGACCCGTGAAAAACAACATCGATTACAGTTAGACTAGTGAGTGACGAAAAGGGCTCGCATGCAGGGGCACGGGAAATAAGAAGCACACCTAGAGTGCACTCACACACAGAATCTTCACTTCACTGCTAGTTACTTGGTGTGTGTGTGTGTGTGTGTGTGTGTGTGTGTGTGTGTGTGTGTGTGTGTGTGTGTGTGTGTGTGTTACACTTGAGTAGGTTTTGGGTGAAAAAAACTTTACAAATTGAACTGATATAAAAGACATGTGGGAAAAGAGAAAGAGAGGCAGAGTGGCAAAAAGAGACAGAGCGAGGGATGGGGGAGAGAGAGAGGGAGAGAGAGGAGAGAGAGAATGAAAGAAAGGGTGATAGAGAAGGAGAGAAAGCTGAACTGGGCTGCATTCTTTCATGAAATCGCTTGTTACTTCTAATTGATTTTTTTTTCATGCGGTTGTCTCTCTCTGCAGGGCAGTGGAGTGTTAAACGGGCTACAACACCCTTCCACTAAGAGAAGCAGGCAGCTGAACCAAATTGTACTTTAACTCCAGAAAGATGAAATGTTGCCCCACATGAGATTTTCCGTCCATCCAGTGCTCCAGCGATATATCAAATAACAACCTCCACAACGAGGGGGAAAATGCAGTGGAGGACGCGTTGGTTGTGTTTCACTGACAAGGCGCTGAAAAACGCAGTGGTGAGTCTGTGTTCAGCAAACTTCACAACACCTATCTCTATGTTCCACTATATTTTATCTGCCGTCCAAAAAAGAGATATATCACTGTCCTCTGGCTCTCCTGGACTGAGGTAGGTATTGTTTCTGAGAAATGTGTTTACTGGGTTTTGGACTTGACTGCTCTGGTCTCTCTATCTCTATCAAAGCATGGGCACTACGAGGTGATGGGGCTGTTTCTGATTTGCTGAGTAAAGCAAGAGACTGACCTCGGCATCGGTGCACCCCCAAACTAACCCCCCACCCCCTCCACTGACCCCTTTTGCGGTCACTCTTGACCTCTCGCTATTTGTGGGGTCACCGGCGTCCCGGTGGAACCACTCAACCCCACACCTCTGGAGGTTTGCCGGAGACTTTATCAGACAGAAGCCAGACGTGCACTCCATCCTGGCCTCCCCTCTGCCACCCCACCCCCTCCGCCCGCCCCTCTCTTTGCCCCCTCCAAGTGGCTCCTGAGTGCTGCCTGGCACCTGATCCAGGCTAAAATGAATCCATTCATTCCCTGGCCTCAAAAGCAGGGGTTGAGCTGTAAGGGAGGATAATGTGTTGAAAACTGTCTGTGTCAATCCGTTTTAACCTTTCATTCCGCAGTGCTCCGTGGGTAATGGTTTTCATGAATGACACATCCCGGACACTGATATAGTCCTTATCTAGTACTGTTGCACCATGAGATCCTGTTTTCACACAATTAGAACATGTTAAGTGTGTTTTTGTGTAGTTTTGTTACAAATGATTGATTCTAATAACCACATTTTAATCTAACTTCATTTTCATTTAATATATTATTCAAACTTCTTAAGACTTTATATTTCTGAATGAAATGCATTTTTCCTATTTATTTCTACATCTTCTACATCTTCTGCTAAATCTATACTAGCCAAACACCAGTTTTTGTATGGAAAGATCCAGCTTTTTCTGGAGTGAATGGAGCCAGACATTATTGCCCCAGCTGAAGTGCTTACTCAGACAGACAGCTGGGCATACATGCAGTGAGCAGCTCATGCCACTGAAAAGATTATGCTGGTTGTTGACAGTCTTTGGAAAAGACAGCCAAAGGCTGTGTATGCTCATTTCAGTGTTGGTCCTTTTTTTTTCTTGACAGCTGCGTGCTAAATTTTCCACCTTCATTTCTGAGAAATAAAAACAAACACTCATTTAATCACAAAGCTCTCTTGCCTCTCCATGACAGATCTCTCTCTCCCTGTGTGTGTGTGTATGTGTGTGTGTGTGTGCAGCGTGGGGGCAGGGGGTCGAGGATAGGAACAAGGGGGGAGGCTCAGTCTCTTTTGTTCCTTGTGATAATACTGTAAACAGGAACCATCCCCGCAGCTAGTCCTCTGCCTCCACAATGAAATAATTGGGCCGTTTATTGAAACAAATGCAGAATTAGCCTAGCATCAGCTGCGCGCTGCGCCTGCAAAGGTCTCGGCCCGCTCAATCCCTAAACCCAGTGCGTAATTACCTCGCTTGCCTCCGAGCCCTTTCACACACTCTACTGGCAGGAGATCTGTCAGCGAATCTGTCATGTCTAACCATGATGAAGTGCTGCTGTCCTGATTAGTTGTTGACTTTATGAGATCGCTATTGTGCTCACTGTGAGCTTATGAGCTTAATTATCTCCACATCCACGGGCCCTTCTTTAATTGTTATGCATTGAGAAATAGTCCTGTTTACTTTATTGCCGCGTTGTTATATAACAGACTCTTCAGAGCTGAATGGGGGTGGCAGCTAAGCTAGCGCCAGGGTGGAGTGGGGGTGGGTTTGGGCTTTAACAGGCAGCAGAGTTTGAGGCACAGCCATGTAGATGCCAATGAGAAGTGCAGCATTATGTGTCTCCCTGCCATGACAAAACAATGCGGCAGTCAAGAGCTGGCGGTCTGCAGCGCTTCCAGGTCGGCAGGAACACTCCAAGTGACTTCCACAAACGAGGTTGAGGCTCAAGCATGGCAACCTCTTCACTGGTGCACAGATTAACTTATCACCTAGTTAAATGGGCTGTCAGAGGGAGATGGCAGTGCTTGGCAGGGTGAATTCAAATGCATGTAAATTTCCCTCGTGGCTGACTACCAAGTATGGCGGAGCTGTCAACTGGTGACATGCGAGAAATGCATTAACACGGTTAAAAATACATCGGCAGCAGAGATTTCATGTTTTAATAACATTTGCGGGACAAATGACACAAATGGATCCCACAAATGTGGCCTTATCATACTTTTATTATCTGTATGGGCAGGAGAGGGTTGGAAAATATATATATACCAAGAAAGAGGGACGGAGGAGGAGGAGGAGGAGAGAGGCAGCGGTGCCGACCCTGATGATGCGCCGGTGTTTTTCCAGGTTGCACCACGAACAATTAACAATTAGCTGTCAGTGCCCTGGCAGAGTCCCCAGGGACAGCAGGCAAACTGCACGTTAGAGAGGCAATGTTCCGATAGCCTGGCCTGTCAAGTTCATTTGATCTCACAACAAAGTGATTAAAAACATCAAGGAGACACCGCCACACTTTTTTTTCAAAATCTTTGCCGCCTTGCCGTAACTCTGGAGATCTGCGTCTGTCTTTTCAGGAGTCTGAGTGCAGAGTTGTGGGGAAAACCTGCCCATCCGGCGAGCCATTTCAGATTTGTAGCTATGCATGTGTCTATGGTGTGTAAACCCATCAGCAATGTGCATTCATAAGGTTCTTGGTGTGCGCGCTCTGCCTTTAATCAAATATGGATATTTTTCAAGCATTCCAAATTGAGCTCACTCTTCCAGCTGATTACCTTGATGGTGTCATTCATTAATTCATTTTTCACTCAACAACTTGCATAGAGTAATGAGATAATGGGATGATGTTGAATGTCATTTGCGGTATTAACTCTCTGAACCCTCTCAGATTGAAAAAAAAAATCTGTCCAAATTTGCACCGAAATGAAATAAAAATTTCATACAGATTTCAACAGGAAATGGCATTGATGGTAGTCACCAATGAATTATGTAGCTTTGCGTTGAAGGAATGACATTAGTTTCAATGATTCATCCTATGAGCCAACCCCCCCCCCCCCACACCCCCATCCTGTCTTCATGCCCTCCACCTCACAAGAATAAAAAAAGGAAAATAAAGAAAGAGAGAGACATGGCAGCCAAGCAGTCAGGGTGATGCACCTCCCTGTGGCATCGATGTCAAAAGTGACACAGACAGATCCTGGCCCGCGCCATGCCTATAAAACGGATCTGTCGTTTATTAATCATTCATAAACAAGCCAGCGCTGCGGAGTCAGAAAGCATCAGAAAGGGGGGTGGGGGGGGGGTGGGGGGAGGGGCTGAGGGGGAGGGAGTGCGCCGCGGGCGTGCATGTGGGGTACGGCTTTGATGCGAAAGTGAACACGACGAGGGGCAGCCCATCTGAGGGCCCAGCGCGTCGTCTCCGAGGGCCCCGGCGCTCACTCCTGGAGGATGTGACAGCAGAGAGGAGCCCGTCCTGCTGGGAGACATTGCGCTTAAACACGCAGGTTAAGGACGGCAGCACAGGCACCTGCAACCGCATGCTCACACACACACACACACACACACACACACACACACAGTCTGTACAGGCTCAATGGTGGGTGCACTCCAAAAGGACAGATGGAGAGGCACAAGGATGTACTCCGCCATCTTTTCAAATGTTAAGTTCTGAGCAGGAACACACAAAAAAAACGCACCCTAAAAACAAGCCAAAGATGACCCACTCTGCACAGCACTGAGACTATTCTGAGATAACAATAGTCTCCCCAAATTGCATTATGCATGACTGAGGAACCTTAATTTCCACGTAGCTGCCATCAACCTGTCATAAGAATGACAATTAAAACAGGCTCCTTTTAATGTTTAATGAGACACACCGATGACAGTGTGCTAGAGGGGGAACAAAAAGAAACACACACATGCCTCCCTCGTCATGAAAGAGGATTCCAGAGACCTGTTCATCATTATACCAAAAAACTCTATGCAAATCATATTATAGCACATTTTAAAGTACGTCAATGATTTATATATAATTTATTATTTCTTATGCCCTTCAAATTAATATTTTATGTCTACTTTTGTGCCAGACAGAAGAAATCCCTTATTTCTGTGTCTGGGGCACACCGGCAGGTGTCTTATTACATGTTTATGTTCCTCTGTATTGGGGCCTTTGAAGTTCCTTTCAAAGTTATTGAAACTTCATTATCCGCAGAGAGGGCCAACAGCACCCAGCCTGGCGGTGTGGACCAGAGGTGTCCCCCTGCAGATGTCTTCAAAGACAGAGCCCATCCCGACTTCAAAAGCCTCTGTCTCGTCTAGACAGCAACCCTTCACTTAATTACTGTTAAACATGTGCCAGTGTACCTGTGCGTGTTTGGGATCATCAGGACTCAAATGAAGGCCTTGACATAAAGCGGTCGCCGGCTCCTTAGCCTTAATAAACTAGCGTAAAGTGATGTCCTTGACACAGCGGCCATGTGTGGCGTCTGACAGGATGACAAGCCTGCTGTGTGATGCGGCAGCTGTGTGGAGCGGTAGTGCTGGTGTTGGTGATGGTCCTCTTCTCTCGCTGGGGGGGCCGCGATTGCGTCCAGCCGGGCTGGGCCGGGCAGCGCGCTGTCGGAGGCGGTGTGGGCGGTGCGGTGCGGCCCGATGGCTGGACGAGCAGGATAAATGGCAGGGCAGTGGCAGGTCAGGGAAGTAGACATGATGGTGATGGACAGGAGGCGAAGCGGCCTCGGACTGGCTGGGTAAATGGGAACTGATTGCGGAAGTGCATGACTGACTGCCTGACTGATTGACTTCAGCCCCTGATGCCTTCTTGCCCACTGCCTTTTTTTTTTCTTCCATCCCTCCTCTTTTTCCTTCATTCTCTCTCTTCTCCTTCACGTCCTGCTTGTGAAGTTTTTTTCTTTCTTTTGTTCAGGGTCTTTGCCACTCAAAGTGAGTGAGCCTTGTGAATGAACTGCCAGGGAGTTGTGCCGACTCCAGCATAACAGAGTGCATGTTGTGCTTGTAAGCAGTTACTGTTACTCACCATTAGCTATATGCGAGCAAATAGATTGGAGTTTACCTTTGCTTTAATTAAGAGCACTTTTTCACCTCTGCATAGCACATTGAGTGATTCACTCCCTCAGATTGATTTCATTCTCAGTTTGCATTTGTAAATATTTCATGTGATAGGCTTAAATCTGCTTTTTTAAATGACTTATTGGGTTCAAGGAGTGATTGCTCTTTTTATATTCAAGTCACAATGGAAAAAAAGTCACCTTCTCATTTTTTGCTATTGTTGCACTCACACTGTTTAAAGGCAGACGCCCCCAGATGTGGTAAATCCACTGTGTTGTGCTGGGTGTCTGACCTGTGCCAGGAATGTCATTTGGAGCCCTTACTGAAGTGAGGGGCCAAACAGTAAAACGCAATAACAGCCCTGCTGGCCTCCATCATGCCTCCTCTCCCACTCAATTTCCACACTGTAACCTCTCAGTGTTGACCGGAGCTCTCACTCTCGCTCTCACTCTCCCTTTTCATGTGGCCTTTCCTGGTAAAGGGGCAGCAGTGCCGGACGCTGCCCCCTTCTCCCTGGCAGCTTGCTGTGTGCTCTGGCCCCTATTGAACGTACAGAACTACAGTGCTACATTAGAGGAGGGTTGCCCAGACAGAGAGCCCGCCAGAGGGTGCTCGTCGCGGTCACGGCTGATAATTTAGTCGGTGAACGCGGCACGACGAGGGGGCCCCTCAAGCCGGAGGCCTCGGCCGAAGAGGCGGCGTGGGCCAGAGCGCCCGCTGCTTTCACACTCTCCCGCTCTGCCAGGCCTGGGAAGCGTTCCTCCATTCCGGACTCATCACCACCACTCCGCCCCCCCCTCCACCACCTCCACCACCACCACCTCCACCCTCCTCTCCTCTCCTCTTCCTGCTGCCTCGGCTCCGGCAAGCCAAACAGATGGGGTGGCAGGAAAATGAATAATTAGCCTCTGCACCACTGAGTTCAAGCTAATACTCCAAACCAGGTATGACATCAGGCCGCCTCGGGGGAGCCGAGAAATGTCATGATAGGAGATGAGAGTTTTTCAGATGCTGCTTGTCAGAAGCAAACAAGAGAAAGGTTTTAACTCTTCCGCCAGTCACCGAGCGTGTCCCAGAGGTTGCGTTTGTTGGCTACAGAATAGAAATCCCTGCCCTCGCACTACACTGCCGTAATGGCTGCGAGCAGCAGGCTCTGGTATCCCTCAGGGCGCAGCTTTCTCCAGCCTGGAGCCTCAAGACCTTTTTTTCTCTTGTATTCTGATGTACCTCTGCCACCTCTAACACACCCACTCACTGACACCTATACACATCTACACACTGTCATGCAGAGCTACGTAAAAAGCACACACACGCAGACACACACATGCAGACACACACACACACACACACACACACACACACACACACACACACACACACACACACACACACACACACACACACACACACACACACACACAACATACATACATAGACACACACACACACACACACACACACACACACACACACACACACACACACACACAGTCACATATACTCCTTCTCTTTCTGAAATGATCAAAACACACCATACATGTCTTTCCATGAGAGAATTATTGAGAGCAATATGCAGTCTCTGTCTGAAAGATTTGTTCCCCCGTATAGAAATGGTTCTTTTTTCCTCTGCTCCCCTGACCCGAGTGCTCCCTTGGACTCCAATAGAATCTGTCACCGAGGACCTGGTTGCTCCCAACCCAAGACAAAACATCTCATAAAGAACTGGGAAAGTGAGCCCATTTGTGTCTATTAGAGGGAGAAGTTCCAGCAAGCCAGCACTCCCAGGGAACATTGGTTGTCACCGGAGCAATTCCCCTGGGCTGCGGAGGCTCTGCACCTGCGGCGAGGTTATTATTATTATTTCTTATCCTTTATCCTGTCCCTGCTCCTCCTGTCTCAAGGAGCTCTCCCTGCGTGGCGAAGGGGCTTCATTTGAGATGCTGCCGCCGCTCTCCTCCTCTTGCCCAAATTAGTCTGGGATTTAAATGCTGCACCTACAAATGGGAAATTATTCAAGTCCATTAGAAGCAGGAAAAACCCATGCAGGACTGGATATTTTCAGAGCCCTTTTCCCCTCTCTTTATCGCAATCCAGCCAAACCTGACTATGATGCCTTCTTTTATCCCCAATATAAGTGCATTTTACAGTAGCACGAGTCTCATGTCGTTGGCATCGCCTATTGTCCTTGGATTACTCCCAGTGCAGACATCCTTCTGGAGTGTGACATGCTAAATTAAAGAGTAGAAATAAAAAACATCAAATCCAGTAGAGGATCACTTATTTTTTCTATTATTAATATGACCAATTCAATTGTTTTATAATAATTTAATTTGAGTATTTTGATGATGGCTGTAACCATTCTAAGCCTGAAATTATCATTTCTTTCAGTTTTACTGTGACAAAAAGATGATGATAGCTACTTCTCTTGATTGCAAAAACATTTTCTGTGGCCCATGTTAAATATATTTTTTCACTCAGCATATTCCAAATGTCTGGGGCACTTGTAGGAGCGACGATGGGTCTGTGTGAGTAATGCAAACAAATGCAAATGGCATTCAATAGAGAAACAGTGGATCAATCATGCCTCTGGCCACTCCAGACGGACTTCACCACTCATACCACCTCATACATCTCTATGGAAAAACTCCTGCTGTGGCCTAAACCCACTCAGGCAGCAGCAGACACATTTCCCACATTGTGTTTCAGGGCATGTTCTATTACCATAGCGATCTCCAGCTGGAAATGGATATGGATGGGAATGGATAGATGACCTGTCACCTGACTGTGCAATTATCCCTGCCGGTCATCTTGAGGGGAGCAATAATACTCCGGAAGGTTCTACAGAGGATATGAGTGGGGGTGGGGCATATCATAGCAAAAAGAGTGACTTCTTGGCAGTGTTCTGATATTTCTGTTTCACATACTAAAACATTATAAAGGCATTAGCCATTGCATAAGATCTTTATATACAGTACTAGTATCGGCTATCCAGTTGCAATCTGCCTTAACAGATGATGTGAAGTTTGTGTTTTTTTAAATCAGAAATGGCAGTGTGGCCAAATCAATGAATACATTTGGAAATTTTCCAATGTTACAATTTTCAGACCACATTTATCACCATAAAATAAAACCAGTTAATTCTACCTTCATGTAATGGTGCTTTAACACAAAAATAGTTAGCATTTCTCAAAATCAAAACTGACCTAGGTAAGAGATGTACTTCATGGCCTGAAACATTAAAACTGTGTGCAAATTCTCTAAAGTGAACAAGTGTAGGACATGCCAAGTACTTCCCACATAGGGGAAACCGCTAACAAAGTTATCAGAACAACAGCAAAAGCCATCCCAGGAAGGCACATACTTTTAGACCATTAACCCAGTGTTCATCAGCATTATTTGGTCATTGTGTTACAAGGTAAAAGGGACCTCAGCATAGCTCAGTGTGGCTCCACCGGTCCACCAGGATGCATAGAGGGGGCATTTAGCCAGGCTTTTTTTTTTAACTTAAGTATACTCTCCTGGACGGCGGCTGCTGTGGTCCCTGAACAGCCTCGGCGTTCCCATCCATTAGCCATTTGATGGTTAATAGGCTTGCATCCATTATCATTAGTGTGTCTCAGCGTGCAGGTAGGCGATGGGTCCGGCCAGGGCGTTTTGTTCCGGCTGGCTGCGCCGGGGGGCCGCGCTCCACTGCAGCGGCCGATGAGCAACACCTGCTCCCGGGTTTTCGAGACGGACCAGCGCCATCCTTCACATCTCATGCAACACTTGTTCTGTCAGAATGCAGGCCACGGTCCCAGGCAGATGCCCCCATGACTCTGGATCAGCGAGCCAGCGAGCCCCTCTCCACTTCTGTCCTCCTCTCCTCCACCTCCTCCTCTCCTCCTCCTTCCCCTCCACTCTCCATCCCTTTCTCGCTCCTGTCACCCGGCGCATGGCCTTGTCTCCGCGGCCCTGTGTGTGTACTGTATGTGTGTGTCCGTGCATGTGAGTTGTGTGTGTGTGTGTAGGTAATTTGTGTGTGTGTGTGTGTGTGTGTGTGTGTGTGTGTGTGTGTGTGTGTGTGTGTGTGTGTGTGTGTGTGTGTGTGTGTGTGTGCGCGTGTGTGTGTTTGTGTGTGTGTGTGTGTGTGTGTGTGTATATGGCAGAGGGAGTGTGAGAAGAGGACAAAGGAAAGGAGGTTTGGCCGGGGGTCCAGCAGAGCGTGGCAGGGAGGGCCTCCTCGCCTGTCCGATGTCACTCTCGCCATGATATCCTCCAGTGCTCCTGGGCAGGCCACTCTCACCCTGCATTATGAATGAGATACAATCCATTTTCAACTGTGTCACTCGTTGTGAAGGCTCCTCCAACACACTACATCAATAGCAGTTTCTGAGCACAATTGAGAGGGAGAGAGAGAAAGAGAGAGAGAGAGAAAGAGAAGGAGACAGAAAGAGAGAAATGGAGAGATTGTTTAGATTGTTTTGACGAGATGAGATGACCTAGCAAACATATACTGAACAATTTGTTTATCATTTTTAATATTACAAAGGTTTAAAGTATTTTCCCTTAGTAAAACACTATCACAGTCACCAAAAGAATATAATAGGTTTCCCCATCAGGTTTTGGTCACAAGAAAATACCATTTTATTTTTTTGTGCTGCATTCTCTGTCCAATACAAATGATGTATTCAACAGCAAAAAAATAGCATGAGTGTAATCTTTAGTTCATAGATTATATTCTATGCAATATTTTCATGGAAGTGATAATGTAAATATATATTCAACTCTCTATTTAACTCTGAATGTCAGTATTCATTCCACTATCATGCTGATGATGTTACAGTAATGCTGGAAAACAATGAGAAGCTTTTCTAAACACTTGCAAAATTATAGGTCATAAATTACAAGAAGGAGGAAAATCTGCCAATTATATAAATTGGAAAAAAATGCCTTAAAGGATTTTCTGCTTGACATTTGTGGATGGTTCAATATTGCCAATAGAAAACGTACAGATGCTCAACCAAAGCCTTTAATCCATTTTGTTAACAAATACCATTAAGGCATTAAGAAAAAGATAATTTGCACAACGTGTATGCTTTTCTCTTCTCCACATTTTTTTGATGTATTTCAGATACATTTCTCATGAAAACATCATTGTGGGCAGCACTGTTTATCTCACAGACGCTGCACCAGTGCCAAATTTCATCTCCTTAAAGTGGCAAACTTCCTAATTAGGTTATATCGCCTCCAGTCATATTTTTCAAGAGTCTTTTCTGTGTTCACTGGAAGACCAATTAGCACTGGAAGCCTCGTGAACACGCCATAATGAGTGCACACAGCCCTGGTGAAAAGCAAATACCAGGACTTTGCAATAAGGAGCTTATTTCCCCTCTTCTTTCTGCGCAAGCCAGCTGGCTCAAAAATGTCATAAAACCAGAGAATAAAAACGCGCAAAGCATCAGCTTTAGAGGGACAAGCTGTCCATCTAGGAATATCTGCCTGCACCATAAGATGGCCAGTAGAAAAAAATAAAAGCCAGCCAAGGCTGGATGTGAACGAAGACTTCAGAGCATGAATGGCAAGGCTGTTTTCGCTTTGCTAAACAGAGTGCATTCTTCCCGAGATTTAACATGAATAAGCTTGAATTTTGGAGGATTACTCTTGATGGTGTGTTTATTTCTTTGGGTGCTAACACTACTTGGCATGTTCCGTGGGTGTGCTCGGGCCAAGTCTCCCTGCCAGCAGTGTGCTGAGGGAGTGCTCTTTGAAAAAGAAAGATCTGTTTTCTTCCTTATCACTCCCTCAATGCTGTGCCTCTCGCAGCGGCAGTTTCATTTAGGATTTGGAGGAAAGCTGCATTATTTTCTCATTTAACCTCGTGCACATTTCCACGAAGTCTCCGCTTTGTTCTAAATATATTTTGGAATAATGTGATAATTACAAAGTTAAAGGTTAAATAATGTATTTTCAAGGTTGGGTTAGGTTCAGTGGCAGCAACAAATATAAATGCTGGACATACTATGCACTCTTCACAGCACAAGCCGTTTTCATGTTTTGAACTGAAACACACAAGTAATACTAAATGCAATATATTTGATGTGTGGGCAGTTGGCAGTAGTGTCATGTTGGTGCCTGTGTGTTGGTGTGCCCTGCCACTAGAAGCAGGCAGCTGCCTGTTGTCCGGTGCAAGACATTTCCTCTGTGTGTCGGCCGCAGCGTCTGCATCTGTCCCTTCAGTGCAACATTAAGGACCTAGCCTGGGGTGGCCTCTCACATCAGCTCCGGCCTGCTCTGCCCACTCGCCTGCCCGCTCAGAACCCCGCCACCCTGCCTGACACAGAACAGAGGCTCCCGACTCCATTTTATGATTTCCTCTGATAGGAGACCTTGAACAGAGCCCTGTAACTTGTCGAGTGCTGCGTGCTCACGCCGAAGCAAGTCACCAGCTCCCGCGCGCAACAGCACGCCCCCAGGATAACAAGGCTTTGTAACCACATGAAGAGCCCCTCTGATGTCCGGGATGATGTTTGCCGCCAATCTGCAGCCGGGAAAGAGGCAGCAAGCGCCGGAGTCTCGCCGAGACAAGAGGAGACGCTGCGCCTCGGAGAGATGCTGGGGTCATAAATGCTGGTCTCGTACCACCTACGCACCGACTGCCGCTCACGCCCTCCCTCCCTCAATCCATGAAAAAGTAAAGCAAAGTGAGAGGGGGAAGTTCTGTGTGAAGCCAGAGAATGAAAGAGAGAGAGGGAGAGAGAGAGAGAGATAAAGTGAGACAGAAGCCAATTTAAGGAGGTTCAGCTCCTCGCAAATGGATAGAGACAGAGTTTAACAGACTTGGCTTGTGGTGTGTCTCTGTGCTTGGTGATTAACTTCGACTGCCATTCCCATAGGCAGAAAGCACACTTTGACTGTTTTGCAGCAAGTGCATGAAAATTAGTATTAAAAGTGGAGCGCCTGGGCAATGTTCCAGACATGACAGTCTGCTTTCAATATATCCCCACCGCTGATTGCAAGTGAAACTGCCTTCTGGATTTGCCCTCCATTTTCAAGAGTTCACTTAACTGGGGGTTCCCCCTGCTATTTTTAATATCAAAACCCCATTTTGAGTCCATTTGGACGTGGACACCTTGTTCTGGTTAAAGGGACACTTCTGCTTTCTATAGGAAGCTTCCCTAATTCGATCCAGGCAGCGGCAGGAGCCCCATGGTACTGGGGATATGGCAAGCCTATGTTTTTCTACACATCATGAAGCGATCAGGGCAGTGAGGTTGAACAGCTTTGACAGGCCTGTATACAGTAAGGTCCTCCCCAGCTCAACACTATTCTTCCTGTTCACGGTTCATGTAATGTTGACATTGGAATAGATATTTCCTGCTCATTACTGTGGAGTTTCTGAATCGGATGACACATTTTTCTAGACTTTTTCAAAGAGCCAAACATGTTTCTTCCTTTAATTGGTCTTTGTGTATGGGCTTTATTGTCATTAACTCATATGGGCATATGCCATTTGTTGATGCAGTCCTATTGGTGTGATAAAAGAAACCAGTCCTTGTGTTTACACGCTGTGTTCCTTTCTTTTGTTGTAAATTTGAAGCAACAGCCATTGAAATACAGGCATCCACTCAGGCTATATATCAGTCAGAATAGGCTAAATTGAAGTATGGA
Organism: Alosa pseudoharengus; assembly: GCF_046254945.1. Taxonomy (NCBI): domain Eukaryota; kingdom Metazoa; phylum Chordata; class Actinopteri; order Clupeiformes; family Clupeidae; genus Alosa; species Alosa pseudoharengus. Next base: position 32,577,558 of record NW_027468674.1, on the reverse strand, counting down.
GTTGAAGAGTTGTCAAAAAAAGCTATTTCTCTGCCTCGGGGTGACTCCAGGGAGCACCTCCTTTTAAATCTAAAGAAACAGCATCGATATCAACATCTGATGCATCCGCCTCCCCCCACACTCTTCATTCTTACACCCTCTTTCTTGCTTTCTTTCTTTCTTTCTTTTTTTCTTTCTTTCTTTCTTTTTTCTTTCATTTATTTCTTTCTTTCTCTCTGTCTCTCTGTCTTTTTTCCTTACACATACTTTGCAACAGTGCCCCACATATTTTCTTTTGCAATGTTGTGATTTGGGGAACTGCTGATATCCTGAAATGCGTGACCCACATGTAAATGGCTCCTAAAATTGTGAATACAGAATTGTGAAACAGTTCAAAGGCTAAATGGAGACCTTGTCCTAGTTTGTTATTAGATATCCATCTCTCGATAAGGTGAAATCTCTCTCTCTTTCTTTCCCCCTCTCTCTCTCTCTATTTGTCTCACCCTCTTGCCCCCTCCCCTGTTAGAGCTCACATGTCAGAAACCTGCCAGGCTTCCCCAGGAAAAGAAGCAGGAACAATGGCGGTGACCTTTGTGGAGAACCCATGGGCTCTATTCCTGCTTTTGGCTGAGGGCAAGCGGTGTCACTGGCCTGCACCTCAGGAATGACCTCCAGGGATGGCTGGTGGAGAGAGAGGCTGTTAGGTTGATCTGCACCCCCCCGTTCCCCGCCACACCGGCCCCCATGAACCCCACCGTAGCAGCCCTCTGAGGGGGCTTGGAGGAAGCCCCTAGCTGTTGTTTCAAACCCACTCCCCCATCTCACGTTTCAGGCTCCGCCAGACAAAGGAGAGGGCCAGGGAGTTCTGGCAGGAACTGATCAGTGACATTAACACGGAAGTGAGTCCACAGAGGATTTGACTGATAACTTTTCAGGGGAGCTGGAAAAAAGGGAGATGTAGTTTCATTTTGGGGTATTTAAACAGGGCAAAGGTTCACCCTGTTACAGGGAAAAAAAACTCTTTTGGAAAGACACACAATATGTACTATCCGGGGATAATTTTCCTATTTATATGGAAAGCTTTGGGTCCACAGTTTCTTTGTTTGTTTGTCCATGAACCGAGGACTAAATAACATCGCCACAACATTAAAATACAGAGTGCTTCTCTTTGGCAGTAACCATGTCATACCATCTGGCATATTATGACTGATCCCCTCTGAACCTATGGACTGAAAATCTTCATTCCACACAGATATAGGAGCACAAAGGGTTCAGATATCCACCGGGACTCGAGTTGTTTGTTATGGAACGCAGGTTATCACAAAGGACTGTTTTGTCCTAAAATAACCCAAAACCTGTGCATATTGTACTTTGTTGCACTTCTCAGTCTGTTTGGTATAATTATTTGCATATAAATGGCAACACACACACACACACACACACACACACAAATAAACACAAAAGGACAAAAACATGTCCAGAGTCACCTCAAAACTAAAAAAGGTCATGTAAAATGCAACCACAGTTGCTCCTCATTCCACCTGGGTTAATACACACACAAGCATACAGTAAGCACACACACACACACACACACACACACACACACACACACACACACACACACACACACACACACACACACAGAGCACAAACTAAATAGAAAAAAAAAACACAGCCGTGAAAAACCCTGTGGTGAGATGCACCTGGGCATTCCACACACACCCCGGGTGACCATATGGATGGGGCCAAAAGCATGGCAGCACCTGAGAGATCCTGCAGACGCAGCGCTGGAGCATGTGGAGGAGCCAAGGGTTGGAGACACGAGAGCACCTGGGCATTCCCCGCGCCCAGCGCGGCCATGTGGACGAGGGGGAGAGGGGCCGCCAGGGCCGACCAGGCAGGGCCTCCCGCACCTGAGCTCCCCCCCCACACACACACACACACACTCTCCCACCACACCCCCCTACCGGGGCCTCCGGCCAGCTGGGACCGAGCGCTGAGCTGAGGCAGGGGCTCCGGCTTCGGTGTGTCTGGTGCAGTCATGCTGAAGAGCCATGCGAGAGAGGTGACGTGTCTGCACACATGAGAAGAGAACAGCGTGGAGGATTGGCATCCCATTTTAGAGAAGGTTAACCAAAGTTCTAAAAGCAGACTTTTAAAAACTCTTTATGCTTTGGCAGAAAGTTACCGTATAAATGTTTGTATAAATGATTGAAATAAGTTGAATGAATGTTTAACATTTCAGCTGTCTGGCTGTCTGCCATATTAGTGTGACAAAGTAAGGTATACATTTCTGCAAGTAGAATGTATAAGTAGAAATCCTGACTTTGGACCCTCTTAGCACTTTAAGATATGCTACCCTACTCCCCATTAAGAGCAGCACATCGCTGTAAGCCTCTGATGGCACAAGTGAGGATACAGTTAAATGCTCATTTAGCTTCCAGCTTATTGCTCATATGACTTGTTCGTTCATTATCTCTTCATCTGCGTTTCAATTTGATCGTTTCGGGCTTTTAATGGTGTCATATCTTTCGTTTATTGGACCATCATTCCAGTGGTGTTTCTTAAGAGATACCGTGTGGGCCAGTATTGTACTATTGCCATTTGTGAAATATCTCTTTTCATGAGCTTTATTTGATTACTTTAATCTTTTATTTTCACGTTTCACGTACAATACCACCATTACAGGGAGGCAGATGCCTTCTTAAACTGCTATTATTGTCAAGGGCCTGCTCTCCTCGACAACACCTGTTCTGTGGCAATTTGCTTGTTTACTGCCGAAGTATGAAGGTGATAATTTATACCAAGCTTTTGTTTGTTCCCTGGCCGTACCCCTGCTGCTATGTCCACCAACACGACTGTGTGTGTGAGAATGTGTGTGTGAGTGTGTGTGTGTCTGTGTGCAACGTGTGAATGTGTGTACAAGTGTGAGAGAATATATATGCATGTGTGTGTGTCTTCTGAAAAGATCTTGGTCTAAAAGAGTGTGCGTGCCTGCGTGTCTGTGCGTGTGTGTGTGTGTGTGTGTGTGTGTGAGATGGCTAAGGTCAGGACGGGGGAGGGGTGTGTGGGTGGATGCGGCGGGACGCATCTAAAGGTGTGGGGCTGCAGGTTGGCTCCATGCTTTTTGGTTGACAGCCTCGCCATGCCCTCTCCGGGTGTGCCAAGTGCCCCACCATTAATTTATGATTTAAAGTAATTAACTTTTGCTGATTAAAGTAATTATTTCGAGTGCATTACACTCTGGCCCAAATGATGTGTGGAACTCCTCTCTCCCCGTCCGGGCAAACGGCCTGCCAAACGCTTTAAAGCCGCATCGGGGAGTGTGCCGTGCCCACTGCCAGTCCGACAAATCTGCTATCACTCATGACTGACTTGTACAAACTGCTGGCATTAATGCTGGGCCCTGGCACTCAGATGAGTGCTGCTTCACTTACCTTCCCCCGCAGTAAACAAGCGGCACTTGGAAGGGCTGTTAATGTTGTGCTAGGCGGCTCTCTCAAGGTGACAGAGTATTAAATGGTGTGTGCTTGTCACATCAGCTAGGGCGACGTGGGCTTTCGCATGGTGCATGGTCTTTGCATTTGTTTGCATTTTTTTCCCTCTTTTTTTTTCAACAAACTCTTTAGATTCCCCAATAGAGGAGTTACAAGAGTGAATATGTTTGCATGCATGTTCTCTCTCTCTCTCTCTCTCTGTATGTGTGTGTGTGTGTGGGAGTGAGAAAGCAAGAGAGAGAGAGAGAGAGAGTAAGAGAGAGAGAGCGAAGAGATGGTCTACATCCTGAATGTTTTCATTGGCTAAGTTGTACATGCTGAGGGATAAATGCACCAACTGGCAAGATTGCCGTGCTTAACAGTGGTGACACGCACCCGTGCCAACTATGACAAGCCCATCCATTTTGGAGGCGCTGCCACTGCCATGGCCATCAGAACCACGTTCAAATATTGTTTTCCTCAGAAACAAAAGAAAGAAAGAGTGAAAAAAAGAAACAAAACAAAGTAGAAAAAAAAGAATGAAAATTGTCAAGAAACCAAAAAGAGAGAATCAGTCAACATATTTACCTTTTAGTCAAGTAAAGCATAATATTTGAAATGATATATCCATTTTGCTACTTGAAAATACATGCTAATTTAATGCACTCGTTCTACAACAGCTGATGATTAGTACATTGATGGTGGTGGCGATGAGGCTCAATAAGAGGACGTAGTGTTAAATGGTTAGCATGTTAAACCCAGGTGATAATTGAAGATCCAGGTGCAGGTGTACGGTGCGACCCCGTTGCGGTGGCGGCCGTCCGGTCCGGCCGTGGGGAGTGGCCCTGCGAGGGCGTGCATCAGGTGGGACTGAACTGCTTCATTTGACACAGGCAGCATGTGCTCTGGACATGTTCGAACCTGAACAGCAGGAGCCGGCAGCCTAATGATGAAAAACTGGCGTCTGCCACCTAAATGACCATCAGGCCTCGCCCTGTCCCCCCGCCCCCCCGCTCTCTCCCAGCCTCCCCTCCACGCACCACACACACAGACACACACACACACACACACATACATTCTTCCACATTCCCACTCCCAGTCTCCCCTCCACCCACCACACACACGCACCACACACACACACGCACCACACACACACACGCACCACACACACACACATACATTCTTTTACAGTCCCACTCCCAGTCCACCCGCATGTTATAGGAGAACACTGCGCCTGAAGCCTGGCAAAATATTGGTTTAATTATTTGAATTACATGACCTTCATGATTGATTTAATTAATAAAAAATGAAATACCGGTAGGCTTGGTTCTGTACAGGATTTTTTGAGTCTGACAAATCTGTTCATTGCAGGACTTCATGACCTCAGTGCAACTCTCCACTCTCTAATTCTCTATTGAGAACCATTCATGGTATGTTCAATAGGCAGTACAATGAAGCTACTAATCACATTCATTGTTCATCATAGATGGAATGTGAAAAGCTTGGCATAGGACTTTTAGCTTTTGTGAGGAATTGCATTAAATAAGCCGTGAATTCAACAATGGTGGTCTTCCAGACAGAGGGGACAAAACGAGCCCCGCTGAGCTGAGTTTGCATGGCAAGGGACGCACTTTAGCCACCCAAAGAAATAATAAATAATGAGTCCATTTTGCTGGCGACTGTGGCCTGCAGTCTGCAAGAGACATTAGAAGCAATTTGCAGTCAACTCGCAGGTCTACTTCATCTAAAATATTATCAATGAGCTTGTCAGCCGGAGCCCTAACCTCCTTTTGTTATTTTCGGCAACGGCTCTCTTCAGGGGCTGCTGCTCACACTGCGACTCCCCCGGTAGACCAGCAACAGGATGTCATACACCTGTTTTGCTTAAGGCTGGGATGCGCAGCCCAGGGCTCCGGAGCGCTGGCATTGGCTCGCGTGCCCGCCTCGCCCGACGTATATGTCAGGATGTCAGATGATGGTTGTTGTAAGTGCAGCTGTTGCATAAGAACAGTGCCAGGGGCGGCCGGTTCCTGTGGTGAGCTTTAATTTGCTCGGCTCTTTCCCCTCCAGAGCTCGCAGCGCCTCACCTTGCTGATGCCTCTGCAGATGCGGAGGGGTCCGCGGGCCCACGTGCAGATGGGTCCCTGCCGACGGCAAGCACACGGGCAACGGGGATAGAGGAGAGAGAGAGAGAGAGAGAGGAAAGGGAGAGAGAGAAAGAGAGAGAGGAAGGGGAGAGAGACAGAGAGAGAGAGGAAGGGGAAAGAGACAGAGAGAGAGAAAGAGAGAGAGAGAGGAAGGTGAGAGAGAGAGTAGGAGAGAGGATAAAGAGAGTGATAGAAGGCTGCTTTGTTTGTGTGCTTTTTTTTTGTGTGCCTTTGTGTGTGTGTGTGTGTGTGTGTGTGTGTGTGTGTGTGTGTGTGTGTGTGTGTGTGTGTTCCTTTGTGTATGTTTAGGCATTTGTCTCTGTGTTTATTTGTGTATGTAACATGGGACATGAAAATGTTGTGAGTATAAATAAAATAAAATGAAAAAGTTATGCACTAATATTGCAGTAGGTATGTGTTTTGTAGTGGTACTTAGGGACATTCCATGCTAATAACAATTGATTATTATGTTGCCTTTACAGTGAATATTTGTGCACTGCATGAGTGGAATCCATCTACTAATGTAGATTTACAGTATAAGTGAAGATGATCATATTAATTGCTATCACACAAAATGCTTTTCCATTTAAATGCAGGAGATAAACCCATGTATAAATATATGTATCACTAAAAAACACATCCAGAGAGTGCTGTCAACTCCAGCTTAGAATCATGGTTCTTCAAGGGCAACATCAATAACTGGGTCTGTTTTTGTCTGTGAGTAATAAAAAAAAAAAACCTAAATGGACTTACTAGGAAGCATTTAAGGTACTGCAAAAGGTCATTTAGTCTCTATGGTATTTAACTTCAGCCTCTCCACAGGAGGCCTTTTGTGAGAATGTCTTCCACATGGCCAATCAATAGCTGGTGTTGTGATCACAGCAGGTTGCAATAGGCCTTACTGTAGATTCTTGGCAATTGTGGATGTTTAGTGAGCACTGTTTCTGTCCGACAGCAGCCTGTCATGATACAACTTTCCTCAGTTTAGCTGTACAAATTAAGGGTTCATCAATCTTTTCAAGAATCGACTTAACAGATATAGTCAAATGAATAAAACTCGAGAGAAATATATTCCTTTTCTCAAAAGAAGTTAGCTGAACAAAATGAATGCCCTAGTTAATATTGTTTTCTAAATGTAAGAGTGCAAATAGAATAGTATAGGAACGCCACTTATTACCAACCGTCCCGTATTTCCGACCTCTTGCGTGTATGTGTCACTTAATATTAATTTCTATACAAACCAAGACGGCGGATTCCTAAAGAAACGCAAGCACCCACACCATAAGTGTATCTAAATTAGCTTTGTACCAAAAATTACATTTTACCGTGACTCGAAGAGCTGTAAACAGTGTTGTAAGGCTGCGAGTACAAATCCGCTTGGAGCTCCAGTGGATTTTTTATTTGTGACGAGAATTCTCGGTCCAACCGTTGATGTGCCGTGAGAAAGGTCGGAAATAGACGACCCACCAGGCCAGCACTAACCTCCGAGCGTGGTAAACAAAAACGGATGTTTCAGGCAGTAAAAGCCTCGGTAAGAACCAAACCAGATTTTGTTCAAATCTACAGTACACACCTATGGCTACTGAAAAATGTAAGGTTCATTTATCAAATGTTATTTTGAAGAATTAAAAAAACATTGTTGTTTTAGAAATACAATTTTCTTAAATCATATATTTAGTTGTGAAATCCAATAACCAACTAATTATGGTTAATTTATGGTTATACCCAGCTGTATTACTCCTTAGAAATAAGACCTGATTCAACATTGCATGGGTTTCATGGCTTTCACCCACCAACACAGTGCCACAACAGCATATATAATTCCAGACGTTTTTTTTTTTGTTTTTGCTGTTTTTTTGTCTGACTGTGCTAACAATTTTGTCAGCATTTCCTCTTGTCTAAAATGATCTGAAGTGTTTGGAGTGTGTCGGTGTGTTGAAAAAAAAGTCATGTTTTTCTGCCCATGTGCACACATATCAGCGCCATATCAAACCCCCTCACCTCTCCTCCTCCCCCCACCTTTCAAACCTCTATTTACCCAAGAGCGAGCGAGTCAAATGAAGTCTGTTCTCACCGCACATTACACCACGTCACACAAGCAAAAGAGATTCAATTGTCACCTCTCTCAAGTCCCCGCTTGCTTCAACCTCTACTCCGCTCCTCGCACTGACACCCAGACAGGTGCCTTTGATGTTAGCAACTAATACACAAGGCCTGCAAAAGCGCTCCGGAGAGGAGTTGACAGATAAAACAGAGAGAGGCGCCATTACTGGGAGCCTTGGCATAATGAGGGGCTGGGAGAGGCCGTCAGGCAGGAGCCTGCTTGCATTACCGGGCCCCATCCGCACACTGTGTTTTCTGACAGCTTCTCAGCTAGCGAAACATATTTCCATACTTAGTTTGCTCTGAAGGCCTTTGATGAACACATTACTGGGAGCCCCGTTCTCGCTTGCCGTCTCTCTCACCCCCCCCAACCCCAACCCCCCAGCTCCCAACTCGCAGGCCTGGAACAACAAAGTCCAAAGGACAGGAAGAATTGTGTTATGTCAAGCTGCGTCTTAAAGCAAACAAATTACCATACAAGCATGTCAATGCTTGCTCCATGGCAGTGAAGAGTCAACCTGCCGGATGGTGTGACTGAAGCAGAGGGGAAAAAACAAAGGGAAGTAAATAAACAAAAGGAAAATAAACACAGGGAAAAGCATAGGAGATTTTTTTATTTTCAAAACAAATAGTAACAGGCAGGCATATTAAGATGTAAGATTTTTTAGAGCATATGATTATTTCCTTGAACTTTTCAAAAAGCATCAGCCATGTGAACATTATGTGCAGAAAAGAACAGAGCTTGTGGCCAGGCCACGTTTGAAAAGAGTGCTCAGTCTCCTCCATGTGCAGCGGTTGCTGACTTCTCATCTTCACGACGGGCTAAACAGAGGAGGCATTATAGCCCCCTGGATAGGTCATTTGGTGGCTGTAGCCAAGAGCTAAACTGAAAGAAGGGTTTTAAAAAGGGGAACAGGTGTGTCTCACCGTAGGGGTTGGATGAGGCACAAACGCAATGGCCCAATCGCTGTCCCTGAACGTTCCCTCTCTGCCTCGTAATTAGGCCACAGCTTCAATAGAACCTAACTCATGCCATATGGGCTGATGTCGCTGCGATGCAGACCCCCTATGCAGGTAACAGTCTGTCGGAGCAAAGGCCCACTAACACAAAACCAACAATGCCACAGCCCTGGCTTTCACACGTTAAGGTGAAAAAAATCCTCCACAAAGAGCCATGGCTGGATTTTTGCAGAAAATGAAGTTAGTATAATATTCTTGAAGAAATAGCTTTCATAGAACAACGATGATTGATAAAATGTCTGTAGTGTTTTTTTTTGTTATGATAATATGTTCAGATTTGTACATAATCTTACAGGAGGAAGCAAATTCTTATATACTTTGCACCTTGAAAGTGTATTAAAGTATTAGTGTATTAAAGAATATTAAATAGAATGTAAGAAATATTTCTTACATGGAGGTTGTTTCTTTCTTTTTAGGAAACATATAACACCTATTCAATTTTACAGATGAGTAGAATTGTGCAGAACATTTCTCCTGTTAAGATGTTGTCGTCAACTGAAAGTTGTGAAGACTGTGACTCTGAATTTCATCCAAACATGTAATCTGAAAATATATGACATTAGCAACCCTCCCACTGCACGTATTTCTTTCTCTGCACACTGGATGTGCAGCGTGGGTGCGGGTGGGCTCACACTCAGTCATCAGCACATGGGCCCAGGCCGACACACCGTGCTTGAGTGGGGGGCAAACATCTGCTGTGTAGAGGGCTCAGCGCAGGCCAGGCCTCCTCGCGCCCCCCAGACTGCTGTGTGTGGGATGGCGCTAATGTGAGACTTCAAGTCCAAGCTGGAGCCTCTGACAGAGCGTCAGAAGGAGAATCTGTTGTGTATATTTCACAGTTTGCGGAGATCATGTCAATAACTGTTTGGGATTAAAAAGCTCTTCAAAATGTGTTAATTAATTCAGTGTGAAAAAGTGTGTGTTGATAATTACTCACGCCAAGCAAAACACGGCACTGGAATATTTATCAGATGCATTCTATCTCCATGCTCAGGACCAATTTAATGAATTTATTATAAAATATCAGCGAGTAGTCAGCGAGCGGATGTTTCTGGAGATTTGCTCACAGAGCCGCCATGCTGGGAGCACTCATTCAGAATTTAAACTATGAAATCACCATTTTGTTTCCTAATTACTTGATGCCTACTTTGTATTTGTGTAGTTGTGAATGAATGGTATTCTTCAGCATAGCAAACTAAAAAATGAAATGTGGAAGTTTATTTTTATATATTTTTTTATTTTGGCTTTGATGACTAAGACCATCAAATATAATTGTAAAAGAAGTTAAAACATGTCTTTTATATACTTTGTAGGGAGTAATACAAGTTATTTATTCATCAAATGTGTTTGAATTCCTAAAAAAGCTCTGTAATCAATAAAGTATGATGTCTTCACACCAAAGGAAATGTGACATTACAGACATTTCCCATTCTACATGACTTGACTATACAAAAAGAAAAGTACTTTTTTGGCTTTGAATGGTAAATATTGACCATGGTTTTCACAGCACCATCTACTGTTGTCTTCAGGTATCAAAGGTGTCTATGAGACTATTCCTCACACACAGACTCCTGAATTTACATACTGGAATACATTTGACCTGGTGTGCAAGGTAGTGCCCTTCCATACAAACAGCAATGTACCTAAGGGAAAGAGAAAAGTAACTCCTGTCCTCTAAAACGAGTTGAAAGTGTGATATGTCAACAGTTGCCGACTGTCCTGAAAAATGCCAGTATTACATGTAATAAAAGTGATATAACACCTTTATTTTCATCACATGTGATCATTTCTCTGAGTGGATGTCTAAAACTGTGCAAAAGGAGGCATGTGTTTGTATTGTCTTCAGTCTCCTGATGTGCTTCCATCTCCCACTGTCTCTCAGATCTGTTTCTCCGAAGTGAGTTGGTCTCCCTCTCTTCTCTTTTTTTGCTTTTCTTTTCTCTTTCTTTTTTTGACCAGCTCTTTGGGGTCTATTTTATTTTCTCTCCTCTCCATCACTGTTTCCTCACATTTTCCCCTTTTCCCTCCCCCTCTTTCTCTCTCTCTCTCTTTTCAGTCAGCTCCCTGAAAGGGGCTCATCTTGATCAACTTCAAACTGCATGACAGTCTAAAGCATTAATGTTGTTTTCGTGGCTGATGGTAACGCTCACTCTCTCAAACCAATCCCTGCCCTTCTCCATAATTCATCCGCACGCCGTCGCTGCGGAGCCCGTCTGCCTTCTCGCGCACGTCTAGCCGCCTTCAGTCAGCCTGACGTTTCTCAGCCACTGCTTCAGGTGCTTTTCCATCTTTTAAGGCCCCCCCCCCTTCTCCTCCACAAATGCCTCTCCATCTTGAAGTCTATGATTGTCTGATATCTGAGGCTTCTCTCATTTAAGTTTTGCGGCGGTACAGAGAGTCAGCGAGAACCTAGACCACATCTCTATTTGTCACCAAGCGAAGGGGGCCTTCATCCTGCTGCTTTTATGCATACAGTAGGCAAATGGCTGATACAATGTGGGGCCTGACAGCCTGGAAAAGTGAGGAAGAAAAGGAGCCGACTGAACAGGCTAAGTGGAGGCAGCATTTAGAAAAGAAAAAAAGAAAAGAAAATAATGACATATACCTCGGAGGAAGAGCTGCCCTGGGTGGTACCTTTAAAGTCTTATCAAGAGGAGCATGTTTAAGCAAAAAAGTTTAAAAGAATATGACAAAAATGTAGCCAGCACACACAGTTACTGTAGGTGATAGCATTTTTAAATGGCAGGTAGATCTAGAAAGGAATAGTGGTTTGAGTTCACATGTTTTACTCCTTTCATTCTTGAGAGGAGCGTATATTACCTGAGGCTTATCTGTACTTATTGTAATCAGCACTTATGTCTAACCGTTTCTTTGCCTCACTCAGAAAACAGTATCAATGTATTAGCTGATAAAACACAGGTGATAAAAAATTCTTGCAAACGCTGATGTTTTTCTCAGATATGATTACCACAAAGTTTTTTTTCCCATTTCAATATTGCATTGCAATATTTAGTACATCCTCCACTCAAACAATGTCAAATGTTGATTATGCTGATATCCAGAAATAACAGAAGCAGTATGTGGCGGTGAGCGGCCCAGCCCTGTAGCAGTTTAGATGTAGATGTGTACATGTGCTCTCCCTCCGTCAGTGGCCAGGAGCCTGACAAAAGGAAACGTTGTGTTCATTTTAGCCACGTGTCTTCATAAGGAGACTCCAGCCCCCCCCCCCCCCCCCCTTGTGAAGCAGCTTTTGTCTTAGGGGGGTGCGAGGTGAGAGGGCTGCTGGGACAGGGGTGGAGGAGAGAGGAGAGGAGGAGAGGAAAGGAGAGGACAGGACAGGACAGGACAGGACAGGACAGGAGAGGAGAGGAGAGGACAGGACAGGACAGGAGAGGAAAGGAGAGGAGAGGAGAGGAGAGGACAGGACAGGACAGGACAGGACAGGACAGGAGAGGAGAGGAGAGGAGAGGAGAGGAGAGGACAGGAGAGGGGAGGAGAGGAGAGGAGAGTAGAGGAGAGAGGAGAGGAGAGGACAGGACAGGACAGGAGAGGAGAGGAGAGGAGAGGAAAGGAGAGGAGAGGAGAGGAGAGGGGAGGAGAGGAGAGGAGAGGAGAGGGGAGGAGAGGAGAGGAGAGGAGAGGGGAGGGGAGGGGAGGAGAGGGGAGGAGAGGAGAGGAGAGGAGAGGAGAGGAGAGGAGAGGAGAGGAGAGGAGAGGAGAGGAGAGGAGAGGGGAGGGGAGGAGAGGAGAGGAGAGGGGAGGGGAGGAGAGGGGAGGAGAGGAGAGGAGAGGAGAGGAGAGGAGAGGAGAGGAGAGGAGAGGAGAGGGGAGGAGAGGCTGTGCTGCGCTGCTGGCAGATGAGGTCGGCTGGATCCACCCTGAGCCCCATCGCTCCAGCCTGACACCCTGAGCACAGCCGGGGGGGCGCCGGGTGTGACGCTATTAATCACACCCGCACTATGGACATGACACTCCACACACCATCAGAGGGGCGGGGGAACTCTCTCTCTCTCATGCACACACACACACACACACACACACACACACACACACTCCCATATTGTGGTGTAAGCACATACATGTTTCAAGGTACGCAAGCACACAAATTGCACCCAATTAGGCCTATTTTGGAAAGTGAGAACATTCTGGCCATTTCTAGTCCATACATTTGAATTTCAAGTCATGTCAATATGAAAGCTCTTTAATAATAACCAGCCAATAACATCATATTGCTGTGTGGTAGCATGTACTATTTTAGGATCCTGCATGTGATATTGTTTCTTCAGGCATTATCATCTTTAAATTAATAAGCCATATTTTGAAATAGAGTTGTGTAAATGGTGGGTATTACCTGAAATTCTACTCTTGTTATTCCCATGTACAATCAATCAATCAATCAATCAATCAATTGAACAATCAATCAATCAACCAATCAACAAATCAACAAACAAACCAATCAATCAATCAATCTTTACATTTATCATTTATTTGCAACATTCTCTCTGACTATTGAAATGTTTATATTAATTATATGTTATTCAACTTCCCAAGTAGGACTTTTATTAATGGTGATATTTAGGAGGTTTAACGGTGGAGTTATCTTTTGTTTATTGGGCTCTCATTAAGTGGGTGGCAGTCACTTGTTTAGGAGTCCCTTCCCACTGAGCATGCTCCAGCTTGCCTGCCATGGCCCAGGAGATTTGCATCAGCAACAAAGCAAATAGCAACAAACACAGAATGTAAACAAGTGCACGGGCGACACGGTGAATAACACACCTTGTTGGATCCTCTCCAATTCTTTCCTGCCAGTCTGAGTTTGGAGCATCTTTAAAACATCAATAGGTAATTGAAGCCGAGGGTTCTCACCAAAGATTTGCATCTATTTTGTAAGCCCCTCGATTTGATCCCTATAGAACACCAGCTGGTACCAGTATAACTCCAGTTCAGCCAGTGGCTCGAAGTTCACACACTTCACTTAATTGGTTCCCAAGGCAAGAATTAAATATTTACTTTAAAGCGCTTTAAAATTCAATTGATTTTTATCTGACAGCTGTGCAAGTCTCGGGTGGGACGAACGCAGGCGGTCTCGGCCGATTCCCTTGAGTTCCACAGAGTGCACATCGCAAAAGTGTGAAGAATCCACCAGCCCTCTTGCTCGAGCTGAGAGAAAGGGCTGCGACGCAGACACGAGGCTGAATGCTGGTCACTGACTTAACCTTTCCCCCCTGCATTGTGTGGCCTACTTAGGAGAGAGAGACAGAGAGAGAGAGAGAGAGAGAGAAAGAGAAAGAAAGAGACCGAGCTGCATCAGTCCCGAATAAGACGTATCGGGACAGAGGGTGACAGATGCCAAAGACGCTCATTATTCTCCCCCAATTAATAAACAAAATAAATAAATAAGTCAAACGCAAATACTTCCCACCAGAGTCCCAGAGCATTAAAGCCTGTTTCCAATCATCCCAGCTCTCATCATTTCCGCTCACGTGTGCAGGAGCGGCGAGGACATACGAGCGCCTCCGCCCGACTCTGTGCCTTACATGTGCTCACCCAGAGAGCATGCCGCGGTAGCAGTGGCAGATCCATGTTAATGGTGTAAGAGCCGTCCAAGTAATCCGCCTTGACCTGCATTAGCCATGCATCAGGGGAATGGGCCGCGATGAATAAATAAAGGGGCCCTGCTGGAGATGAGGCCGTGGCACTCCAGAGCTCAGGCACTCCAGAGAGCTGGCTCTCGCCATGGGTTTCTCTCCCGGACCGTCGTTTCCCCTAACTGCCCCGTCCCCATCGCTCCTGGGACCCCCCCAATGGAGAGTTAGAGAGTGGGGCCATGACAGCGCAGAGTGGGGCAGAGGGCTCTGGTAATGGCAGAGAGGGGTGGTGGGGGTGGTGGGGGGGGAGATGAATCACTGCCCATGCCGGTTACATTAAAATGTCACGTCCAATGCGTGTGACCATCTCACTTGTGGACGTAACACAAAGGGAGACACTGCAACCGTTCTGTCCACGCCTGGCCAGCGCCGTTCGTCCGGAGCAACAGAAGAGAGCGTCTTTGAAAGCTGACTGTGGCTGGAGATGAGTGAGAGAGACAGACAGCGCTGAATAAAACATCGTTGTGACTTCTCCAGCCCCAATCCATCTGCAGGCGATCCTGCGCCGCAAAGACAGCCCAACTGCACATAAATCACAACTGCAGCGAAACGATCAACTCTTCCATTGGATGTGTCATTATGCAGCTGAGAGGCCAAATGGTTGGTTGTCTGCTATGAAATTAATGCAATGCAGCTGTGGCAGCAATAATGGCTGACTCTTCAACCTGTTGATTGAAGCACACTTAGTTTTTTTTTTTTTTTTATTGTTTGGCCGTGATCCATTGCAGTGACAAATCGTCTCTAAATTGGACCATCCATCTCTGGAAGTTTTCATTTTTTCCCGCTTTTCATAAATGAGAAATTAATTACCCTCCCATTAACGGGCGTGCGCATGTCAAACGTAGTGTTTTGTGGTACACGATGTCACAGCTGGTCTCCGACCTGGCCTAAAGTGGGCTAATGTCCGTCTCACAGGGTGGCCACAGCACTACTGGCACGGGGCAGCAATGGCCAGCGCCCAAAGCACTCGTCACCTTTGACAACCGTGTGATGAAGAGTCTTGAAAGAGTTAATAAGATACCAACTCACTGGTGCTTCACTCTGTGCAAATATATAAATATTATGTATGGATTTCTGACTATGTAAATAATACTGTTCTTAAAAAAGCGTTTTTTTTATATATATATTTTCTTATTTTTATTTAAAGTGAGGTTTAGGTTTTGTTTTGAAGACTACACAACAAGTGTATTACAAGGATCTTGCTCTTGGGTGCTCCTTGTTGGTGCCCCCCCCCCCCCCAATGCCAATCCTCCCCCACCTTTCTTATGCAGCCCTTGCCACTTAATCTACTAAACCCCTCTTCTACTGCACTTTTACCCCCCCCCCCCCCCCCCCAATAAATGCACAAATAGGCTGACACCAGACATAATTTCACTGCATTTCTCACTTCCAGTAACTATATGCATGTGACAATAAACTTCCTTGTATCCTTGTATTTTCATCTAACATTACAAAAAACATCCCATCACAAAATCATTCCATTATCAGTTAACACACACACACACACACACACACACAGACACACACACACACACACACACACACACACACGGGTGACAAGCCAATGCAAACTCTGCTTCTCCTACTGTATGTCCCTGAGAAATTCTTGTAGTCTGCGACATACACGATTATACCAAGTGTTCATAAACATTGTATAATGTTTTAATTTGGTGTGAAGGTACATTCAACATAGCTTGTTATGGTATTTATAGTAATATATGTTCCTACTCACTTTGATCCACACACCACCCTGTGACTTAAACCAACTGCTCAACCTTCCCTAATAAATTACAGTTGCTAGTGGTGGGATGAACTGCAATGGGAGCACTTAAAACCGCTCTTCTCATTCCAACCCTCTGTCCGCCATTACTCCTCTTTCTTACCCAGAATCCTCCTGGGTGTGTGTGTGTGTAGTAAGATGCCAGATTGACCAGGTTAATTTAGTGGACTTTCAGGAGCCATTGTGAAGCCGGCGCGCCTCCTGATTTGGACATGAGTGGAGTTTGTCCGTCCGGGTCCCAGCGGGCGGCAGGAGGAGAGGGGACGCGCGGGCGAAGCCGACGGGTTTTGGGGTGGTGGAGGAGCGCGGCGTCTGCTTAAAGACAGAAGGTCACCCGGTTAACCTCGCCATCTCTCCTGGCTCCGGCCTCAGTGGCGCTCAAAGCACTCGTGCCTGTTTTGCACGCGACTCTGGCAATCACAGCCCCCCAAATTCATTAGCACTTCAATTAAATAAAAAAAAGGATGTAGCTGTGTCTGAATTTGAAGCCAATTTGGCACACAGCCCCGGCAACCCAGAAGAGAACTGGCCCCCTTCTCTGTCTGTACCGCGCCTCTAAACAAAAGTGACAGGCTCTGTCAACGCCGGCTGACAGCCGGGGATTCACCTGAGCATCTAAGTTATATAACACAAGTCTTATTACAATTAGTGTCAGTTTTAATCTGCTGTGGAGCAGGTACGCATCTGTGTGGCGTTACGCGGAGTGCTGAGTAGACTGGCAGTAATGATGATAGCCCCTCATTCACCCCTGCAACTGTAACCTGGGCATTAATATTTCAAGGGGATTCGGAGGACAGAGGGGGGATTTAATTATTTCGAATTAGACAGTGGCGTGTGATTCGGTCGCCGCTACTTTGTGCTGTGCTATACGTGGGAATGTGCCCGCCTACTTCCAAGGTGCTCCAGATCAAGGATGATGTGTGCCACCTTCTAAAGTCAAAAAGGGATGAAGTGGAAGTGTGCTATTCCAAATATGCTCCCGAGCAGCTGGGCATGTTTCCACACAAAGGCTATGAACAGACTCTGTATGTAATCCACAGACCCCTCAGAGCAGTTCTTGGACAGCCTTTGTCTTGGCATTATCAGCAGGTGAAATTTCCTCTATCCCGTGTCTGTATGCACGGTGAGAGTATGGAATATACAGTGTGTGTGTGTGTGTGTGTGTGTGTGAGTATGAATGGTCTTGTGCAAATGCACATCAGACTGTTCAGCAGGGATCCTCTGAAGTGCAGGAGTATGTCCCAGCACAGCCTCTAAGCCTCCATGTGCACAACCTTCTCCTCCTCACTTCTCTATTCAGACTCAGCTGCTCTCAATACACACATGCACACTCACACACTCACGTGCACATGGCCACGTCCGTCCATCCACACACACACACACACACACACACACACACACACACACACACACACACACACACACACACACACTGTACACATACACACACACACACACACAGTACACATACACATACACATACACATACACATACACATACACATACACATACACATACACATACACATACACACACACAGACACACACACACACACACACACAGACACACACACTGAAAACACTCCCCATGGTGTATTGTCTGTCTTCACATGGAGGAACTTGCGGCGCATATGATGATGAGGATGAATTGAAATGTGCTCTGGTTGATTTTATGTTTCCTTTGCCAATTTTGTGAATTAATGCTATGGCTTCCATTATTTTTTGGCCAGCATTCTGAATATCCTATTGTGTAGTGAGAATATGGAATAAAACATATTTACTAAACATGTATTAAAAGAGTAGATGTGCATTTATTGAACCATTAAGAGCTTTATAGTTACACATATTTTTATTTTTATTTTACAATATCCTGAGCATTTTAATTCGATGGCAGAGCACACTTGCTAAGACAGAAATAATACAATAGCTATGTATTTTATTGCACAGTTGTTATTAAGACATCAATAATATTCTTATGGATTTGACAAAGACACCAGATCATCTATAAATCACTCTTGCAATACAAACAACTTTACAATCCCATATCTGCAAATGCTCTGCACTTAAAATTCACCTATATTAACTTTCACTCATTATGTGCCAATGACAATATGGTATGGTAAAAATGCAATAAAGGGGATATAAGAAGGCTTTACAGTAGCGCATGTACACACACTCACTTCACATATTGCAGTCTCACTTGCAGCCAGATCAAGCCTGGATGTTAATTACATCTAAATGGAAGAGGACTATTTTGGTAACATTCTTATGGCTGCAAAAGTACTTCCCAGTTTATCATACCTGTCAGACTTACTGCATCATGGACTAATACTTTATTAAGAAAAAGCCATTAGGGATCTGCTGATCCCATTTAAGTACAGTGGGCTGAAAGTAAGACTAATTAAAAAGCATATTTTTACATTATTAATTTCTGAGTTTCACACTTAATGAATGTGAAATGACAGGGCTACTATTTTTACATACGTGCACTCAGGGCTGGCTGACCTGGGGAATACAATTCTCAAGGTTTCAGAAACAGCACTGTTGTGGAAAGGCTTTGCAGTGTGAGACAAACGTGGAAAAATACAATGCATTGAGAAGGGCGAATGGTTAGCAACAAACACAGATAGATGAGTCTTTTTTTAAAGAATGAATACAGGATATCCAGAGGTGATGACAAGCTATTTTAGTCAAACAGATTCCAGTAACTTTTTTCCCTTTTTTTATAGCTTTTCCTCCAATCGTGGCATGCTGTGCTTTTTCTGTCATTCTGGGGTTGTGAGGATGGTAAATAATGTTGTTGGTGCTAGTCCATGTGTGGGAGTTGGGTCTGTATAATTGACCGTTGCTGATGTAAGGCTGAGTGGTCCAGCGGTCTGCGTGTGGGGAGAGAGGTGGAAAACAGCTCTGCGTGCTGAGCTGCACTGCTCATCCTGTGTTGACATCCACTCTCTCTCTCTCTCTCTCTCTCTCTCTCTCTCTTCTTTCTCTCTCTGTCTCCAAAGAGTGCACGCAAATTATATCAGTGCAACTTGGCTTTGTGAAAAGCCAAAAGCAAAACAAAAATAAGAAAACAATTTTTTAAAGAAAAAAAATTCCATACAATGAGACAATACTGTATATATATTTGAGAGGTTTGTATCCAGATGAGAAAATGTGCTTGTCATAGGAAGGTAATCATACGTTTTAATGCAAGAAAGATAAAAACTGCTAAAAGAATGCAATCAAGAAATATTTGAGGGCTGAAACATTTTAAAAATGCAACATATTTCACACCAAATCAATCATTTAGGTGATAATGTTTTTTATGTTCTGTTATCATGACCTTTGACCTTGTCACCTTTGTCAGGGTCAAACAGACAAAAACTGCTCTTACTCCTGGTTACTAATTCAGCTAAACTTGCACTGCCATTTTTTACAAAAGAGATATATAGTTTCAGTATATTAAATACACTATGTGTCTCCCCAACACAGGCCTTCTTATTAGCCTCATATTGCCTACCTCTAACTCTTTATGACTTAACAATTATCGGTCTTCACTTAATACATCAGTCATGCAAATATTGCAGAGATTTTAATTGTGTTCCTGTAATACATCTTTAATACTCAAATATGAGTGTCTACTAATGTGAGTGTGTACTAATATGAGTGTGTACTAAACACAGTGCAGTCTTCTTCCTTCATGGGGCACCAAATTCCATTTAGCAATTTTTATTCTCTGCCATTTTTCCTCTTTATAACCCACTGAAACATATTAAAAATGGAAGAGGCACATGATATATTTCCTTAGCTTTCCGACGTAAACCACTAGGTTCCAACTGAATTTTCTCTCGCTGCTGCACTGGCGAGTTGCGACACCACAATGTGTCTTGGCCTCAGTCTCCGCTTGCGGAACACAGAACACCCTCTCCCCTTCCAAACACACTCCCGCCCCTTCCCAACATGCCCCTGTGCTGGGGCTTATTAGACTGGAGTGTGCCAACTTCAATATAGCTGCTTCTCAAGCGCATGCTTATCAGCACTCATTACTTTATCATTCCACATGGAAGTGGGTGCCAAGTGCTAATCAATGTGTTTTGTGACTCTGTTAGGCAAGCTGCACAGGAATATTGTGCCCCAAGGGTTAATGCAGTCAAGTGCACTGGAAATGCTTTGGACATGTCCACAACATGTGGTTTACTATTAGCATTAAATGAGGTGAGCTGGGACCACATACATATGGATTTTCACTTGCATAAATTTTGATTGATGTCATGAGAAAACTGGGTCCCTTTTTTGAGCGATGGATACTGTAAGGGCAACGTGCAGTCCAGACTCTGTCTCTCCCTCTGTATTAAGTCTTAAATTATGCAGGATAAAAAGAACAGTGAGGGGCATGTTTTTTTGATACTGTCTCCTAGTTTCTCTCCCTTCCATTTTGGAAATTGGTTCGACACGGTTAAGAATATTTTTTCCGCTAACAATGGACTGTCCATTTCTAGTATTTCATTGCAAAAGCCCCCAAACAAATTCCATTATTATTTATTATTATTATTATTATTATTATTATTATTAATAATAATAATAATAATAAATCATGGTGGTAAATGGTAAGTTACAGAAAGCCTGATTTATGAATGCAGACATTAATGTGGAAAATAGTATGGAAACAAGGGATGGGCGAGAGCGCTTTTCCCAAATTCAGGAAGCACTTGAGAGGCAAAAGCAACATCCTGAGACAGGAGACGGGCTCACTCCTGACACCAGGACGGGATCCCGGCCGGACCCCAAACGGCAGGAAGGGTCCACACGCAGGGTCAAGGCTGAAGGGGTACTGGGGTGAGCATGAAAGACAAACCAGGGAGGGAAAAGCGTTCCCAGCCATCATCTATTTCCAGGGGAAATTGGCTATAAAGCCGCCTTTTTCTTCTTTCAAGGCTTTGTGACCGAATTTTTTTTTTTTGTTTTTGTAATTTTCTTGGCATGTAAAAAAGAATCATTTAGAACATATTCATTCATCTAAAATTAGTCTTTCTTTGTTTTCTCTCTCTTTTTTATATTTTGTGACCCATTGTTTAAAGATGGGGGAGAGAGTGAGAAAGACAAAAAAAATAGAAAAGTTTCACATTTTTCAGAAATGTGGAGCCCTACTCTCAGAGGTCCTTTTCATTTTAACCAAATGGGGAGGAAACTTGTCCTTACTGCAGTGAGGCAGATGGAACAATAAATCACGGCCGCCATTGACTGCCTGCGGAGCGCTCACCGCAGCTGTCACTTTTTTTGTCTCTTTGGTTTTAGCTGACATGGTTTGAGGTCCACCGTGAACCAATCTGGAGGGTTTTTTTCCCCTCCTCCCTGGTACAGTCATATCCATCAAAACGACGAGTGGCCATCAGCCTACTGCAGCGATCGATTCGCACGCTTATTCTCACGCATAGCCAATGCCCAGCTCACTAGGTGAGGCTTGGGAGAAGCTCCTCATTTTAGCTCCTTAGCCTGGAGCAACAGCTCTGATTTTTTTTTTTCCGTGATCCTGGCCCATGTTATTAAAGTTGCATTATGATGGATACCATGGCATCCAAACCTTGAGTGTTTTAAAAGAGGGGTCGCAATAGGGGTGGCTTTTTTATATATTCACACTAAACAACATATTCATTGGTTTAAACCTATTGGTTATTTTGCAAAGTAAATATGTTCAATAATCTGTGCATAACCTTTTCTGTCTGTGAAAAGGTCGGTCTCCAGTGGCAGTTTCTCCCAAGACCAGATGGTGGTGCTCCAGTGCCAGGGATCCAATCAGCATTTCTTCCTGATCCTTGACAAAGAGTCCATAGCAAAACATCACTTACATGCAAGCAAACTGGAGGCAACTCCACAATGACATACATGCATCATAGAGGGGAAAAGGGAATAAAAATAAACCTCCCAATTAAAAAAACAGACACAGACAACTTGAAATATCTACATGTAAATACATGCAGTGTGGTATACTGTAAAATGTGACATTGTGTTTTTGCATGCAGATATTGGAAACCTCGACCAACAAACTTGCCACTAGTTTGTTGTGTATAGTTCCAGTTTTCAGAGACAAAAGAATGTTTTGCAAAGAGTACATTTCAGGGCCTAAACAAAAAAATGGTGTCACAAAATCTTTAGAATTAGTCCTAATACACACCAACAAATCCAACTAAACAAAATAATACAGCAATTACAAGCTGTACACATTATCTTGTACATGAGCATATTAAGTTTTAGCCGTCAAATAAAAAGTAAGCTCTAGTTTTCCTATTTTATCTACCAGAAATACATTACACAATTCACACAAATTACATATTCCTGTTTTGAGAAAGTAAAAAAAAGAGCTGTCCAGAGATCATGTTACATTTTGAGGCTTGGCTGGAAGTAAGCTCCATGCACACTATACTTAAAGTGCAGTAAGACCTACCTTCCCTTCACAGCAACCTCAGAGTGGAGCAAAGTCTGCTTCCTCTCTCTGGCACATCCTTTCTGTCTCCCCTTTCATCACCTCATTTCACTTTCCTCCTATAATGTTTTATTCCCCCAAAATTGTCATTCTGGAACACATGCAAAATCTATTTGGTTAAATCCAAACATCAGTACCAGCCATGGAAAAAAAGAGGAGGAATATTAGCTATTGTCAAATCCGAGCGAAAAACACATTTCCCTTTTAAAACAGGGAGAGTGTGGGAATAAAAAGCGTAAGCATGTTTTCTGTATGAGTTGGGACAGCGCTTGACATTTATTATCTAAAGTGAGTGGGAAAAAAGGGAGACATGTGACAAAGAGCAGCGTCGCGGGCTGCTGTTTCCTCCATCACCCGTATATAGAAAAGTGTGTTAGATCTGTTTAAAAAGGGGGCGCAAGTCTTTGTGGGTGATTCCCCAAATTACATCAGAATCAGCAGTTAATATCAAACAGGATTAAGCGTAATATAAAGATCCCCTCCCGCTCACTCACAAGGGTCCGCTGGCCCAGCACTGCACTGTGCGCCTCTCAGCTCAGCTCACACACACATTTGCATCTCTTTGGAAAGGCACATTTACCGTACTTCTACCATAATTAGAGGCACTGATCTAAATGGCTCACTATGATTCTTTGTTTGTGTTATTTTTATGGACTTGATTTTGCCATAGTACAAAATGTCTAATTTCTCATTTCCCTGATGCCTCCATAAAGTCTCCCAACAGACATCACAATTGCTTGATACATATTAACAGATAGTAGGCTACACTTTGTTTTGATATTAACAGATAGTAGGCTACACTTTGTTTTGATATATATTAACAGATAGTAGGCTACACTTTCTTTTGATACATATTAACAGATAGTAGGCTACACTTTGTTTTGATACATATTAACAGATAGTAGGCTACACTTTGTTTTGATACATATTAACAGCCAGCACACTTTGTTGATACATTAGTACAGTCTTATTTGGAAAATCTAAGAATCCATTCCATTGTATTACATACTATTTTTATATATTTTTTTTCACATTCATTTGAAATTGTACTAACTCTATGGGACATGGTTGTTGTTGTTGTACACTATCTCTGACTGTACTGTTGTGAATAGCTGAGTGTGTTTTGCTCTGGGTGACACCAGTGCGTAGGGTGTAGTTTCCTCTTGCAGCATGTCAGAGGAAGATGCCGCATTCTTCTGCGTTTCCTCTCCCAGCCGTGCTCTCAGCGGCTCCAACATGATCTCTCACTGTCACTTCTCTGAGAAGCCCACCCAGTGTTTAAAGCTGCAAGTGTGCCCAAGCTGTCTCCATGGCAGGCTGGTCATGATAGGATCTCTTGACACAAACAAACATGGATGTGTTGAGGAGCTGCTTTACATAGCTGTTGCTTTGACACTTGGGGCACTTCCTTTCTTTGTTTCTGTGAATTTCTTTTTTATATAAACAATAGTGGAATTACAAGTGCTGGTTCAATATGTACAATGTAGAATTTCAGCAAAAGGAAATCAAAAAGACAGTTTGTATTTTTTTCAGTATATAGCAAAAAAAAGCAAGTGTGGTATTGCACACAAAATCCTGAAAAAAAAGGAGGATGAATTCAAAGCCAAACAGCTTGCGCAGAGCTAACACACCTCTAACTGCCACTGGTGCAGGGGAAAAGCTGCCATATGACGACCCAGTCTCGCAGAGCGTCTTGGGTCCTTGGCTTCAAAGTTGTTCCAAGTCTTGCAAGTAGCGCGTAGCTTTGAGCTAAAACAAAAACTTGTCAGCCGTGCAGGTGACACCTTCCTTCTTTTTTTTGCCTCCAACAAACAGAAATCACAACTCCAGGAAGTGTTGCATTTTATGCCAACAACAATATGACAGTTCACTGTGTTGAAAAAAAAAATGGAGGGGGGGGGGGGGGGAAAAAAAAACATGACATATTTCCAAATATCAAAAGATGCCTGCACTGCTCAAGGGATTGTGCTACTGTCACAGAACCCGGAAGGTCACTGGTTGGGCTCGCTGCCTCCTTAGCGTAGCGCCGCTGTGCTGGTTCACTGGCACACTAACTGCTGCCAGTCCAGGGGCGGACCTGGGGTCTGCGTGGCTCTTTGTGAGAAGAATGTCAAGATTGAGAGAGTTGGGGGGTGTAGGGGGAGAGCAAGGAGGAGAGAAAAAATTCTCCTCTTTTGACAGCTGTGACCTTTGGGTTCAGAGGTCGTGGCCGTGGTAACTCAAAGGTAAAATTACCTATGTAAATCAGCGTCTGCGGCAGTGCTCCCTCGGCCAGGCAGAACGGCAGACTGTCAAGCATATTAGCCACCAAGATATGACACTGTCAAGTTCAACACACACTCACACACACTCATTTCTCCCTTTCTTTCTTGATCCCTCCTATTTGGTATTTCACATTGAATTGAATAAAAGCTAAAGAAAATAAGCTACAGCTCTGCATCCCACAGCTCATATTGGAGACCTAACGGGATCACGGCGAGCGCGGTCGCTTAATTAGCGCTGAACAGATGAGAGCGTGGCTCATGGACAGGGGGGCTGCAGCCAACGAGATAAATATGGCAGTGCGGTGCGCGGCTGGCTAGCAGGACGTGTTGTGCGCTAGCAGGGGCCACGAGGACATGGCAGGGGAGGCAGCCGACTGAGTCATGCCTTCAAAAGTCTGCCCCCGCACGCCATGGATCAGTGACCTGTCCCAAAGTCTCATAAACTGCTAGTCAAAGATGACATTGTTCAGTCTTGCTGTAAATCTCCCCCCCCCCCCCCGTTTTTCTTTTGGTGAGCAGGGGGTTGGTGCTGGTGGTGGTGGTGGTGGGTGGGGGGGGGGGGGGGTGTAGGATGGGGCGGTGGAGGGGTGGAGGAGCTTGAAACTTTGTGAGACCTCGATTTCAAACTTACCTTGACAGGGTGTGCTGAGGAAGAGCAGTGACACACACGCCGTATCACACACTAACCCCCCTGTCACTGAACACTCTGTCTGGAGACCCACAGCTCTGTCTTTCTCTCTCTCTCTCACACACACACATACAGTACATACATACACACACACACACACACACACACAAACAGAGAACATGGGCTGGACATGCTCTGTGCTGCAAAGTCTGTGTTTGTGCAAGTGTTTCTCTCTCTCTCTCTCTCTCTCACACACACACACACACACACACACACACACACACACAGAAAGATCACCACTACTAATTATATGGTTTTCCATATGTGGGAAAAATGCTTGGAAAAGTTATGTAAATGTTAGGTAACCTTTCAACACTCACTGTCAAATACGAATAGAAAAACCTGTGCTGTTTCAAAATAATACCATTTGTTGGTATGCCAGTGTATAAACGAGGTTTTCCTTCACTGGACAGTGTTGTGGAGCATACAATTAATCCACATCGCTTAAAATTAGAACAAAGTGAGAGAAAAAGGCATTTATTACATTTCCCTCAGCTTATTGCTCAAAACACAGCCTGAAAATAACCGCTGACATTTCTGTCATAAAGGAGGAAAGGAGGTGGGTTGTGTGTGTGTCCATGTGTATATGTGTGTGCGGGGGGTGTCTGATTTTAGTGTGAGCACTGTTGTAGCTGGCATTACTTCAGCCCCCAAAAAGCGACTATTGTATGTCCCACTTGGGCAGTGGGAGAGCTCCCCGCCATGTGGCTCATTGAAAGGGCCCGGAATTATCCTTTATCAGCAATCCCATACTGTATCAGTGGGGCCGCTCTTGAACTCGAGTCAAGCTGGCCTGATCGGGATTAAAGATGGACACAAGCTTCCACGCGCCACCAGTCCAAAATCATAACCGGATTGAGCCTATTGTGCCATTAAAATTAAGCAGCATCAAAAGCAAATGAAACAGTTTGGACGGGCGGAGGAAAATATGCCGGCGCGTTCCCAGTCTCGTTGTAACCTACTTAACAGCGAGCATTCAGAGTGGAGAGGGCTGGTGGATGCCGGGCGATAAGTGCTGGATCGCCCGTTAAGACTCCTGAGATTTGGGTGGGGAGAGGAGGAGACACTTTTGGGAGGGGGGGGGGGGGAGGGGTGTGTGGAGGAGGCAGTCGAGTGCTATTGCGCTGAACCCAAGCCGGAATGCCAAACACATTTCCAAAGGATTCCGGGGATTCCAGCTGAATGTGGCTAATCACCCAGCCAGTGGCATGCCATACCTCTGTGTGCGCTCCGCTGGCCTGCCCACAGCCCCCTTTGCATCTGTTGTTCCAGGGAGCGCGTCACAGCCGGCTGCACACACACACACACACACACAAACACTACTGCTCCGCTCGCAACTAAATCAACTAACTCAAAAACAGTATTTAGGTTAAATCATTGTTTTCATTTTATTCCTGTCAGTGGAATATTTGGCTAGCTTTTCATAAGAAAGATATTTTTGGAAAAGTTCACTGTATAGTGTTTGTGTGTGTGTGTGTGTGTATGTGAGTGAGTGTGTGTGTGTGAGTGAGTGTGTGTGAGTGAGTGTGTGTGTGTGTGTGTGAGTGAGTGTGTGTGAGAGTGAGTGTGTGTGTGTGTGTGAGTGAGTGTGTGAGTGAGTGTGTGTGTGAGTGAGTGTGAGAGTGAGTGTGTGTGAGTGTGAGTGAGTGAGCGAGTGAGAGAGAGAGGAAGAGAAGAGGCAGGGGGGACTATGAGAGAGATCCTGTTTAAACATGGCTGCTTCATGTTCCCATCACAGGGTAGCTGAGTAGCTAAGCTCCCCTCTATGACTTCCTCTTTGCATTCCCTGCCTTCATTTGTCAAGCTCCTGACACCTCGGCGTCTCCTTTTAACTCATCTTATTATGCAGTGGCGAGCCCCGGCATTGTTACAAACAGGAGGTGACATGCTAATGGCTTAATAGTGTAATCTAGCAAATAATAATATCCTGTCACACTGTCTGGGGCAAAATGTTTACAGGAGGTGTGGTAATGTACGATGACAGTCATTTGAATAAAAATGGATTTACCTCTGTTGTCTCATTTGCAGTAAATTTTCACATGTCTCGTGTGCTACTGGCACCCCCAAACACACAACACAACCTTTCGCAACCTCCTAAATCACCACCCCTGCCACCCTACCTCTCTCAAGTGCTCTCCGACAAGCCAACTCACTTAGAACAGAGGGGACCCGCGGGGGAGACAGGGGCGGGGGGTTAGAGGATGCACACTGCTCTCAAATCCTGCTTTTCTTTTACATGAGACCAAATGAGGGAGAGAGAGGGAGAGAGAGGCAGAGAGAGAGAGAGGGAGAGAGAGAGAGAGTGAAGGAGAGTGAGAGGATCACACCATGATATCGAAAAGTCTCACTTCATTTTGCTTGCAGGAGGACAGATGTGGTGTCAACCAGGCTGTTTAATTAATACAATGCGGAGGTGCAGATTGAAATTCAGACATGATATGATATGATTATGTATTTATAATTTGCAAAATGATCATCATTAAAAATGTGTCAGAGTGAGGCAGGCTTGCGCAGTGCTATTCAGGGAGGAATTGGAAGGCATCTGGCTTTGCGAGTTCAAGTTTGCACGGCCGCAGGAGTCACAAAGTTGGGGGGAGGCAGCCAACAGCGTGAGTGTGAGGCTGATGGTATATCTAGAGAGGGAGGGCCGGTCTATGCCGTGCGTGAACACTGCAGATTTGTACATCCCATTGTTGACAAAGTGATTTACATATGCAATTCTAGACGGGTAAATTACGAACAGGCGTCAAGCACAGGAAGAAACTACTAATTATTATGTTTAATTCAGTCCAAACTTCATCCTGTTCGGATTGAATAATTAGACCGTTGCATTCCCTCATACATTGCGATACATTTTGGAGTATGGAAACGTTTGTCGTTGGACAAATGAACAGCAATGCTGGGCTCTAATGGGAAACTAATATGTATGCATATACAGGAAGATGAAGATTACTGAGAGATGAAATTGCAACTTGTGTTCGGCAAATCAACAAAAAAGCAAGCAAATTAGATTCATTCCTTCTGACAAACAAACTGGTAATTTGAAATAAAGAAATAGATTGCATTTTCAGCATTTAATCAGAGATACATTAGTTAATTTATCAAGCATTGTATAATTTGTGTCTCAGTGTTCTCTTTACTCCTCAGTAATAACATATCCAGTTTTGCTCTCTGGGGTCGTATGCAGCTAATTAATCTGTGGCAACATCCTATTGCATTATCTAGATTGGTCCAGGAGTATGCAGCACTGACTGCAATAATAATTTGTGGAATTGCTATAAATGTTGAGACAAAAAACTGGGCTGGTAACAAGCAGCAGGAGAAGGAGAAGAAGAAGAAGAAGAAGCAGAAGAAGGAGTAGAAGAAGAAGAAGAAGAAGAAGAAGAAGAAGAAGAGGAAGAAGAAGAAGAAGAAGAAGAAGAAGGAGTAGAAGAAGAAGAAGAAGAAGAAGAAGAAGAAGAAGAGGAAGAAGATGAAGAAGAAGAGGAAGAAGAAGAAGAAGAAAGTGTAGGAAATGGGTGAAGAATGGAGGGCAATATATACACAAAAAGAATGACATATTGAAATTAATAAATTCAATCAAAACAACATCATTAAGCATTGCAGGTTGCCCATATTTTAATGTCTTGAACCCAAAATGCATCTGAAAAATATAGTAAGGTGTAAATTTGTGAAATTTATGCATACCCATGCTGGTACACTGTATGTATACAAAGCCCTCTGCTTGCACAGGTCAGATAAACCAGTATTAATTGGGGGCTCAGAGACAGTTGTTTGCATATTTTCTATTGAATTGAACAATTTGTTCATTCTAAATTGATCACAGTATTGACAAAACTGCCTGCTCCAATTCAGCAGAGAGCACAAAGACAATTAAAAGCCCGGTGTGTTCCCCCTCACTGAAGTAAAAAGGGAAGCTCGCATTGATGACCCGATCGGTGAGTGTTCCCTGTGTGACTGATGAATATACAAAGATCTGGCTACACTAAAAAGGCCCAGGAAGGTGGAGTGACTGAATCAAATGGAGCGAAAGCATTTTTGTGTTGAGCTGGCCACATTCATCAAATTCTGCTGGAAAGGTCAGAACTTATCTTTAGCGCAGCACAGGTACATCCATACTGGGCTCCTGTCTAGCGGGCCTTCATAAATTAAGCCCAACAGCTCAACCAGCAGAAGTGTTAAAATGCAAGTTAGGTCAAATATTGACAATTTATCATAACACGCTAATTAAAAAGAAAGTTCTACCGTGAAGGATATAATATGAACCACACAAAGTAGCGCAGACTTTTTTTGCATTCTTTGTCTTTTTTTTTGTTCCTAGTGTATGCTCACTCATGCAGACGAGTCTGTTTCGGGGAAGAAATGGCTTCTGATGGCGAGGAGACCATCTGCGTCCGAGTGCTGATGAGGCAGTGCTCTGTAAGTGGCCGTTACATGCCCCCCCCCCT
This sequence comes from Alosa pseudoharengus, assembly GCF_046254945.1. Classification (NCBI taxonomy): domain Eukaryota; kingdom Metazoa; phylum Chordata; class Actinopteri; order Clupeiformes; family Clupeidae; genus Alosa; species Alosa pseudoharengus. The sequence goes on along the minus strand of NW_027468674.1, from coordinate 32,547,541 downwards.
ACCCCCCCCCCCCCCCCGATCCATCTCCCCCTCCTTCTTACAAATGCAGTAGCCAGTGTCGTTTTTTGGCTCTTGGTGGTCCCCCTACCCGCTGCCAGCGAGCGAGGACACCAAGAGAAAAAAAAGGAAAGAAAAAAACAAAAAAAAGCTCTCCTCTAAACATGCATAATGTTGCCGCCAAGCTAAAAAAAAGTGTTCTGTTTATTTATTTATCTATTTTGAGCACCAGAAAACAACAGGTGTGGCCAGATCCAGATGAAGTAGTGGGGCTGTGATCGCCGGCTGGTGGTGGCTGGGCCGTGAAGACTCATCTGGAGACGACTGGTGGACTGGGATTGATGGAACGGCTTGTGAAATCAGTCATGGTACTCTCTCTAGTCCCAAACATGGTTATTAACTCACTGCCAGCAGCTCTGGTGCAGGGGAAACAAATGCCAACCATGGAAAAGCCTCAAGGTTTTTCCCTCTCACTCCCTGGCTTTTTTTTAACACCATCTTAGCTAACTATTAGGCTCAGAAGATTTTTCAAGCTTCACCATCTTTGGTTGGTTGCAATAGAAAAAGTAACAAAGTTTTGGGTTAAAATGTATTTTAATATATATATATATATATATATATATATATATATATATATATATAAAAACGATTTTCAACCAGGTTTGTACTTTGTCACTAAATTGGTGTAAATTACGTGTTAGCAGCAGAGTGTGGTTGGAAAACAAAACTATCATTTGTTTCATTTTAAAATGTTGCTCTTTTCCATGTTCAAGGCACAGATTCTGCTGTCTGGCTTGTTAAAGGGTTTTATCTGATTTGTGTCTTTTCCGATCAGCTGACATGCTTAGCGTGGCTGTCCTTTGGAGGGAGTTTTCCAAATGCACACACAGCCACACACACATACACAAACACCCCTTGCTGAATATTCACTGTGTTCAGGTCTTTTCAAGGCCATAATAGCCCTGCCACTGATGGTGTGTCTTTTGGGGAAAGGGGGATATCAGTAACAGATTATTTAAACCTGTCTCCGAGAGGCCCCGCCACCACGACAGCGGCCCCAGCCCTTTCTCTAAAGCTTCCCCCTCTTTTTATTCTGGGGATGAAATCTTACTTGCAAAACTCCTTATTACCACCGCCTGCGCCTGCCCCCAAGCTGCCGCCACAAGACTAGGGCTTACAGGTGGCCCTGCGCACACAAGCGAAAGCACCAAAAGCCCTCAAGTCTTCAGTCACCGCAATCATCCTCAACTCCCAAATTGTCCTGGAAGGAGCAACGCGTCGGATTTGTCTTGGGCTGTTTTGTCCAAACTGGGGCACAGATGGGATAATGACTTTTACAAACAGCATTTTGATGAGAGGAGGGGAGAAGGAATCATATGTAAAATGCACAAAGGCTGCATAAACACATTGAGGCCTGCAGCTGGAACAAACTAAAAAGATGTTTAATAATTTAGAACCAAGCAGGCAGGCCTTATGCAGCTGTTGTGTGCAGGGGACCATGAAAGGCTCCTATTTGACAGCTGGCTCCAGCTTTTCCCTTGGTTACCGTGTGGCAAGGAGACGGCAGATTTGGGATTAGCCAATCCCAGCTACCCTTACCCATCTGCCACCAAGACCTCCGCTTCTGACTCTCCCTACAATAGGACTGCAGACGGGGAGAATGAGAGAGAGACAGAGAGAGAGAGAGAGAGAGAGAGAGAGGAGGGAGGGGATGGGAGAGGGGGGAGTGGGTGGGTGGAAAACACACAAACACTCAAACACACACACACACACAGACGCGCGCACACACACACACACAGACGCGCACACACACACACTCACACACAGAAAGACACGTGCGTGCAAACATATGCACATGACCGGATCAGTCATCAGCCCCTCTTGCGCATGTTTTGTTGACACACGGCCAGTGCATAGCTGCTGTCACTTCATTGCTTGGGGGCACATTTTGCGCTTCTCACATTCGGAGGGATACAAAATGTTGCTGGCCACAAACAATGCTCGGGCCTAATTGGCCGAATTAACCAAGCCTTGTCTCGCCTCCCCAGCCTGATTAGCATAGCTCAGCTGGGAGGGCAAGATGGAGAGGAGCAGAGGGGATTTAGGAGAGAGGGAGAAGAGGAGGGGGGAGGGGAGGAGAGGGGGGAGAAGGGGCAGGTGAAGTTATGTTTGCCCATGAAGGAGAGGGGATCCTGGGTACGCTCCCAGCTGAGCTCCCTTTCAGAGTGCCAGGCGGTTAGCTGGGAGAGGTGCGGGGGATTTGTAGCGCTCAGAGCACTCCTCCCTCTCAGCGGCTGCCCTCGGAGGCCTCGCGCCTCCCCACCGACAGCCATCCTGACCGCGCCTCCCAGGACCTCCTCCACCTTTTAATCAAGACCGAGCAGCAAGGAGGCGCGCGCACAAGGTGACCAGCGCAGGATCGGAAAAATATACATCCCAAATATATACTCAATTAGTGGGTTAAAAACCGGGGCTCCGTTAATGCTTTTGTATTCATGTGAAAACGAAGTCGGACTCATGAATGGGGCTGGGGGTCATGACCTTGTCAGTTTGAATAACTTAGTCATGAAAAGCTTGATGTGCCACTGTTTCTATTTCCATTCATTAAAAAAAGCTTTGCTTAAAGTCTGCCTTGCTTTGCATCTCTTATTTGGCGTTGAAGCTTCAGTTGTTCTTGCAGTTGGTATTCACTGCGAACCGTTCCGAAAATGTGATTATCCGCTCCTAACTGTGGCCATTTTTAGCATGCACACACGAATAGTAGGAAGTCATCTGAAGGTGTTTAAACTGTTTCCATGCAAGTTCATCCTCTGATCTTCTGGAAAGTTCTGTGTCTGGCGAGCTCTCTAACCCTTCCCCACTCGTGGGAGATATTAAAAAAATGAGACATGAGATCGGGCAGTAGATTAAAAAGCGAGATACAACAGAAGAAGAAGAATGGAGAATAAACCTTTTTCTATAATTTTTCCCCAGTGGTTTCACCATGGGAGTAACTGTTCAAGGTTGCGGGACAAGGTCCTGAAAGTGATAAAGCACTGTAAGTGAAGTTTATTCCTCCTCAATATGGTCTGCGATCTCAGAGGAGCACACCCAGCTGTCCAATAGCCTGGCATTGACTCCTCTACCTGGATCCCATGCTGGGCTCCTCAGATCACAAAACTGAATCGCTTCCTTTTTAAGCCACAGCCACAGCCAAGAGTTTTTGAGTCCCATTAAGCGCTTCCCCTCTCCACTGACTCCCGATGGAAACAACAAGCTCCCCGAGTCATAAAGCCAGGGAGGATACCTAAAATAAAACTGGCATTGTGTACCGGTAGTTAATACTCTCTTAGCCTTGGGCCATCTGATTACCCGTGCTAGTGAATGTTCTTTGTCACCATTAAAGCACATTTCTGCAGTTAAGTTCCAGATTTCAGTTATTAATTATATTTTACTTTAATTCCCAGACCTTCTCCTTTTCTCTTTTCATTTGAACCATTTTTTTCCCTCTCCCTCTCTCATGTCTTTCCCCACCCGACGAGGTGTTTTGGGAACGTCCAATGCTGTCCTACTTAACTTTCCATTTTCTTCCGTGTGATCTATAGATGTAACGCGTCATCGCTGATCAATCGCGTACATCTCTCCAAACACCTCCACTTAAACCCAAGAAACCACTTGTCACAGGCAAAAAAGTAATTGAATTCCCCACAGGCCTGAAAACGGTGTATAATTAGGACCCTTCAGAGATATGTAGGTGGAGGGATGCAACTGTGGTAATTCCATAGTGCTTTTACCTGGGCGTCTCAATTGGTCTATGCTCGATTGAAATTATACTTTTCAATTTGAAGATTTTGCCTCACTACTTTGGTTTGAAGAAAAAAAAAATTGTGCAGGGAGAATTTCCTCCCTCTCCTCTCTGGACTTGTTTTATGCATAAAACACTCTCCCTGGACTCTTTCGCTTATTCCCACAAAGGGGAAGCCTGCATGTATTCCCTTTGTTTAACGTCCTCTCACCGGCCCGGCTGGTCACCTCGGCTCCTCCGCAGCTATCCGGAATGACACCGGTGCGGGCAGCATCACAGGAGTGTAGCCGCGGGACACGGTGCTCTCAAGGTGACCATCTCCGCTCCTTCATCAGTTTCACGGATCGATACCATGTCGAACAGAGAGCAGGCCGGTTCCCCTGGGGGCAGTCTGTGGACGGCAGCTGGGGGCAAGCCCTGAGGAAGGGCTGCTGTGAGAGGGGGCTTAGGCTGCACAATTACCCATGTGGCTCACTCACACAGGAGCACGGACGGGGCTGCCTTGTGGGGAGGACAGCTCTGCTTATGTGCTGGCTGATGTTCACTGGACAACTTTAAAGGGTTCGCTGAAATGGAGGACTCAAAACTGGTTTGTCAAGCAAGGCCCGAGCCAGCAGAGAAGTGTCCATGGTGATTTCATGATGATCAGTCTTGCTTTACTTTAGGGGACAATTGAGCTGTTATTTAGCTTCATTTTACATTTTGGTCAGCCTTGAAGAGCAGTATTCAGAGGCTCTGATAAATACTGCAGACATAGTGGACTTCATAACTGTCTCTTCTAATCGGGGGAGGGTTGGTGGTGTATGAGGGGAGAGAAATAGGGCCCTCAGTGAAATTGATCACTTGAGAGAATATGGGTCATTCTCCCCTCCCCCCAGCCCCTCCGTCTCCACCAATTCATAAAGCGCTCCCGCTCCATGACTGAGTATGAGGCAATTACGAGGCTGCAGCAAAGTGCAACCGAGGCGTTTGGGTTGCAGCTGGACAGATATTTGAAACAAGTCAGTGTTTTAATTAGGTTATTCAGTGATTTCCTCTCCCTGCAAATTAAAGCCCCAGAACCTAAGACAATTAATCTGTGTCTCCTGGTCCCGCCGAGGTCCCCAGGAAGCAGCTCCACCAGCTCGAGAGCTCCTGACCCTCTGGGCCCGCTCTGCCGCGGGGAGGAAAGCAATTATAAAAACAGCCCGCTCCCTGATCGGCCCTCAGCTGCTCCACACACAGCCGCCCAGCGCTATGGATACTGTGTGTGGAAACTTCACCTACCACTTACACATCAACAACAACACACAGTGCCAATGTTATATAATAACAGTAATAGAAGTAATAATATTAATAATAATAATAACAATAATAATAATAATAATAGTAATAATAATAATAATAATAATAATAATAATACAATAAAAGCTGTAAAGATCCAAATATAATAAATAATATAGGACATATACTCATTGGCTTCTTGTATTACAATGACATTGAGCTGGAAGGAAAAACAATTGGTGGAAACATATTCAGTCATACCCTTCACTTCACATCCTTCCATGTCTAGGAGTCTCATCCCCTGTTCACCATCTCTCTACTTGCCCTGTGTGTGTCCATCCATCCTTCCATTATTGATTATATTTATCCTAGATCAGTACATCTTTGTCCTGGAGCAGGTGGCTCCTGTGATGTGTGTGACAGTGGGGTGGGTGGAGGGGGAGAGAGAGAGAGAGAGAGAGAGGGAGAGAGAGAGAGATGAAAAATAGCGCTTTGGAAAGAGAAAGTGTTTGTGTTCTGATGTGAAAGTACACATGCGAGGGAACAAGAAAAAGCCATTTGACCACACATTATGGCCGTGTCCCATTTTAGAGGATAATTTCCCCCAGAGTCACATTTAATTGCTGCCTGACTGCCCTCCATCTTTAAACATCTTTCATCCTTCTCAGTGTCATTCATTTTTCAGCATGACAAAAGAACAGAGAGGGAAAAAGAAGGGATAAGAAAACAGAGCAAACAAAAATACTTTGCTGCTTGAGATGACATATGAATGCCTCCTTGACTCTCCCCAGTCAAGGTCCTATTGAGAGAGGGAGAGAGAGAGAGAGAGAGAGAGAGAGAGCGAGAGCGAGAGCGAGAGAGAGAGAGAGTAAGGCTGCTATCACTCATTAGCACACATTGGGCTTTAGGGCTGATGGAAACTATTTGCATCTCCTTGCAAGCTGACTTTGCAAGTGCATTTGTCTACAAAGCAGTTTTAAATGAACCTATACATGATTCATGCTGGCTATTTCCAAGTTCCTAGGTGATGAGCTCCACTCATTAATGTGAGCTAATTATTTTAATATAAACATGTCTTCTAGATGGAGAGATAAGTAGTGTACTGAGATTGGGAGACCATGCAAACATGACCATTCATAGCCTCTGTTGATAAGATATTGGTCATGTTAAAGATAAAGGCCATTGTGTCTATGGCTGGTCACATCACACCTAATGCAATAGAGAACTCACATGGTTCCTTGGAGTCTGTTGTTCCCTTTTTCCAGAGGGGCTTGGTTTTGGCCTTTTGATTGCCAACCCACCGCAGGTATTGTGAAATTAATGCTGTTTGGGGAATATCTGTCACAGAGTCATATCAAAGGGATTCCTTTTCATGGCATTGCATTGCAGTGCTCGAGTATTCACCGTCACCACTTTGATTGTTTTCTGCAAATGACTTGGGGTTTTGGAGAAACTCCAGACAGAGTTGTCTTTGAGAGGAAGGAAACATCTAAGATGGAACACCGTGTCCTACACAGGGGATAAAATATGCATGGTAACCCCACCCCCCCTACACCCCACATACACACACAGCAGCACCACAATCACATGCAAACACCTCCCCCCACATCTCCCCTTCCTCTCTCCTTTGACAAGAGACCAATCCCCGATAACTCTAATGCGAGGCAAAAGATTACATAGGCAGATGTGTTAAGATAGACACAAAAAAAGTTCTTGTTGCACGCTTATCAAGAAGAAAAATGCATCAGCCCAGTGGCCCTCCACACACAATGCTACGCGACTAACCTTTGTTCTCAGAGATGTTCGTCACAATGAAAGGTTAAGAGTTGCAGAAGAGATCTCCCTTGCTCTCTTGTCACATTTTAAATTTCTATTTCATTTCTGATAGCGTGACAGCACAGCACACCAAGGACATTGTTAGGATACAGAGGCTTTCTAAAGAGACGAACAAAATATATTTTTTGTTTTCATAACTAATTTAAAAGTTGTGCTGCAAGTTCGATCGGAATAGGAAGTTAAATACAAAGCATCTTCAAATGTCAAAATGAAAAGAAAGGAGAAACCACCAGCATGTTAGATAAAACTGAATAATATATGCATATCAGGCTGTGACATTCTGATGTCCCATAGTTTGTTCCCACTGAAAACATCAGTAGTTGAACTTCAAAATCACTTTTACATCTACATGTACAAGGCCAATGGGAAGATGCAAGAATACAACTCTTGCACATACTGTATGCAAGTTCTTCTAACACATACTGTACACATCCACACACGCATACACACACACACACACACACACACACACACACACACACACACACACACACACACACTTGTTCAGGTTTGTCTCAAGGTGACCATGTTGGTCAGATGGAATTACATTCATGCCCTCCTTGTACACCTAAGAGAAGTGCAATTTTCAAACCTCTTTCTTCAGGGGGTGAAATGATCCCAAGATTGAATTGACTTGTATTTACTTTCTCGCCGGCAACTTGAACCCACGAACAGAAGCGCTCCTTTTCTTTTATTTCTGCATTTACGTTCTCTTTCTCTTATACGACACCTTAGCAAAGTTCTAGCATAAATAAACAAATAAGGGCAGGATGATGAGAGCAAGTGCAAGTGCTTGCTTCCTTGCTAGTCAGGGACCACCTTATTAGGTATGCGTGTGTGGTTGGTTATGGAAGGGGCCATGCCCCATGGACAGATAAGGAAATGATTGCACGTTGGGGAATTGAGCAAGGACACTGGGCCGGCTGCCCCTGCTCATCAGTGACAAGTGCTCAGGGATGTTAAACATACACCAGCCTGACGCCCAGGCTTTGATTTAATACTTTAGCTGGGAGGAAGACAGAGGCACGCGAAGGGGCGGGTGGCTGTAGGGGCATAATGATGGGGTTAACAGACCTCCCTCCCGCTGTCAAAAGTGGTCAGTTGAGGATGGGGTGCTGTAGGGGGGGCTTGGTGGGGCGGTCTCTCTTGACCAGTCCCCCCACCCCCACCCGATTCCAAAAGCCCCACCACCTTGTCTCAACAAGACTTGTGTCATCCTGTGCACATACAGTAGGTCTGGTTTGTGGTTAACATCTGCAACATCTGACCCAGTGAGACTTGGCACTAGCGGGGACTGTGGCCGCGGGAGAGACACTGTGCTAGGCCAATGCAGATGCCAAATCCACACAGCTTTGCCGCACGCACGGCCAAACCTCATGGAAGTCACTTGTTTCCTGCCCATGTTCAGCTCAGCAGCATTAATAGCCGAGGAGAACACATGAATGGCAGAACATGGTACCACTAGATCTAAATGATATATACTGGTAGTATTACTTGCCGTTGGGAGACAGGTTAAATGGCTTACTTTGTGGCTTTATCTCAGGTCTGTGACATCAATGCAGAGAGCGCCGGGGCCATTGTGACAACTGGGCACAGTTCACGCTTTGGCTTGGCAGTGATTCCCCCCCCCCCCCCTTCTCAAAGCTAATTCTGGTCTAATTAATTTCCTCTTATTAGATAAATAAGTGGAAGAGGGGGGTACTTTCCCTGTCATGACACTGTTTGCCCAGTGGAGATCCCGTAATAAAGTGTACAAATTCACCGGATAATTGTTAGCTGATACGCACGGTGCCCCCCTCGAGTGTGCGCTCTTGAGCCAGCCGCTCCAGGCCCTAGAGGGAGGCGCGGCGAGGAGAGGGTGCCTGTGCATTATTCATCTCTTGCGCTGGGAGTGATGAACACGCCGGAATAGGGGTCTCTCGCCCCATGTCTGAAGTCAAGGAGAGAAAGAAAATTACCAGGCTGGACTTCTTCTCCCAGATTAATAGCCAAAAGGCACTCTCAAAGACAGATAAATGGATATTTAAATTGCATTTACTTTTGAAATTCAAGCGAGATAGTTTTCATTAGATATGTAATCACTGAGCCTGCACAGACGGGAGGTGTGCTGTTGCTTAAGATGAAGGTAATATGGATGAAAACAACACCTAGCTCTTAAGATTAATGGGATGTACCATCCATACAAATGCTGTCATCAAAGTGATAATTTAAGGTGACAGGTTACAAGATATTTGAATATAGTTTAGTTAGTGTTTGATAGATTGACAAATTCAATTTCAACTAAATAAAAGACAAAAAAACATAGATTCATATAGATTCAAAGAACAATCCGATCACGTCAAATGGCTTAGAATTGGTATATGCACTAATAAATTATGATAAATGACAGAACATCAGAGGAAATTGGCATTTAAACATAATTGTTGCGGGGTTATTCTTGAAGATTATCAGTCCGTCTATAAATCAGTGACACTGTATTATATAATGCCTTAAAATGTATTTACATTTTGGAATAACAGTGCTTTATTGCTTTATTCATACGTTGCATCACATTAAACAAGCAACCCTGGTGAAGGAAGCAGGGGCAGTGTGAAAGGTAAGCTTTTTTGAAATTGATTTGTCCCTGATTCTTTCTCCCCTCACCTCCACCCCCCTCCTCCTGATTCAACCAGCCTCCGCCAGTTACTACCGGGATCCTTGTTCTCCTCCCGGGAGCTCGTATTGTCCGTCTGAAAATTCTGAAGAAATAAAAATTTCATTGCTTTTCTCCTTCAATCTCTAATAAAAGAAGATACATGGACTTACTGGAGTTAGGTAAATTCCACCTCGGCATAAGCCCTGTCTGCAGACATCACTCTTGAGAGACCATAAAACGTGTGCATGTCGAATTAACCCCTGGGAATCAGATGAGCAGAGGTGAGCCACAGGTTTTGCAAACTGGATTGACTGGACACTGTCAGTTAATTAGGCATTTCAATACACCATTTTTCAGCGCGGCTTTCCAGAGGCGGCAGTAGATACAGAATGTATTTCTTTCTTTAAGGCTTTATGGCCGAGCTCTATATCAAAAGCTTTGCTAAGCGGGAGGAGGAGGGGGATGCTGTCTCTTACGAGGATTGACAGAGAAGGCCAGCTGAAATGGATCACCCGAATTGGAGAATAGGTAAATTTGTCAGAAGACAAAGACACGGCAGATTCTAAAGCAATATGTGCACTATATTTTCACATAATAAGGTATTAAATAGGTCTGAACAGCTCTGACGGGGATCTAGTCGGTTATAAGGGAACTATAGCTCCCAGAAATCCCTGACAATACCTTGTTCAGACAGTTTTACATGGTTTCATCGTGCATTCATCATTCCGCTTGCACCAAATGTGATGGGCCTGCTCGCCGCACATCACATCATATATTAAAGCATGCCAGCTGTAATCTGCCCCCTGGCCAACTCACTTACCCACAAAGAAATGGACCTAAAGGATGAGTTTCATAACTGGTGAGATTGCTGTCATTTAACACCATGATGAATTAACGAGGATATGCTGGAAGTCCTGTGCTTAGCAGGATAGCCCTTTTCCTGAGTCATTATTTAACCCTTTGAGCCTCATACGTCACCTCACACAAACATTCTTATTTAATTGGGTTATTCCTGATGGCAGGCAATAATATGCCAATGTATGCTTTTAGGTATGTATTTTGTATGTACACTGTCAAAGTAGATAACTGGAAATAGTGCCACATACATGAAAAACTACCTATTGCATTGCCCCAATGGTTTGTGTCTGTAGGAGACAGATTGTGTTGTTAACTGTCTCTGAGAGCCACCACAAAGGCACCTCCAGCAGTCAAAGGCAGCATATACATGTCTCACACTGCATGTGGAAAAAGCCTGTCTCCCCCCTCTGCCAAGCACAGTGGAGGCACTGTATGCTGTATAAATCAAAGATGCGTGTCATGGCTTTTGTTGAAAACACTTAATCCCCGGTTGTCGGCAGCATACAAGAAAAACCCAGCATGGAATGGCGCACATTGACAGAGCATTTCAAGTTAATCGCACCCCCTGTGCGGGGAAAGTGACAGAAACACAGACATTCAGACACAGAGAACAACACTGAACAATGACACCATGAAATCAGCAGGCTGACAACACCCAACATTACTGGAAACAACCAGAAACACACCCATGTTTGGATACACTTTATGCAGACTCTAGTCAAATCAAATGCCACGACTGGGGTAATGTTTGCAAAACCAGTAGCTTTGTATTTGTTTATTTGGTAATGAGCCTCATACCGTTTGAATAACTTTTTGGCAGAGGTTTCGACGTGAATCACGGAGGTTAGCCGACAGTGCCTTCCACTGGAGGCTTTCAAGTCTACTTACACCGGGGTGCTGAGGACTTTTCATGTTCTTATGGAAAATATCCCTTTGAAATCCCTGAGCTGCACGTTTTAATCTCATTTGCGGATGTGAGTGATGCCGAGACAGGGCTGGGGAGAGCGAGGAACACTTTTTTGTTAGCATAATTTCATTCGTCAGGAGAATCCCAAGGCTGACATTGGAGGAGTGATTTAATTGATTTTAATCATACACCTGAGATTGGAAAATGTGCGGCCTCTGTCCTGAAAGATAATTCCAGGCATCTGGGAGGATATCTCACTCTTAGTTAATGGGCTGCCTTTTCTTGTCATTCAGTGCAAGAGGAACTTTTTTGAAATCACAGATCCAAATTTACATAACTAATTGCAGCAACGTGTGCCTTTCCCCTGCAGTGTGAAGTCTCACTGCTGTTTTAGTTATTTCATTTTGGCATTTTCCTGGCAAACAACCCTGTTTCAGGCTGTCAATATATTCATACCCTGATATATGTTGTGTGCCCCATTAGCGAAAATGTTTTGAATTCTGCATATTTAATGAAGGATGCTTGCTTTTCCCTACACAAAATGAAAGCCACAGACATCTCCAGCTGTCACAGTCGAATGTGGAAAACTAGTCTCCAAGGACGGTGGGTTAGACTTATTCGGTATCATACTGATCCAGTTGTCTGCATTCAGATGGCCACTGAAATACACTCTCACCACCATGTGAATGGTGTGAGACAGTGTTCAGCCTCTCACACCTTGAGCCTTTTATGTATAGCCCGCTTGAAGTTTCTAACGACTTAAGAGGAGTAGTTATGAACTCCCTCTGTGGTCGCCCACCTACACTATGGGACTGACCCACTGAGAATACCCTGCTCTCAGAAGTCGGGCTGTTAGGAGTGCCAGCCCTGGTGACTAACTCATAATGACTGAAGTCTGAGGTGAATCAAAGGGGGAGATAATAAGTAATGCGTTGCATTGATTCGGAAATGCTCTAAAGTGCGGCCTCGCACTCGCCTGCCAATAGCCAACACGTGCAGGATTGATGGCAGCCATCAGACCTGCTAATCATGCGTCAAGGTTCCAGCTTTGAGGTTGTGGTACTCAGTCTGTTTATACAGTATCAACTATTCATGTGCAGTTATTGTTGTCTGTGATTGTGAGTGATGAAACTATGTAAATGACTGAATACATTTCCAAAAAGAGAAAGAAATATTTATGCATGTATTTAGCACTGAATCAAAATAAAAGACTAGACAATGAAATCTAGTCAAATCTATTGCACATATTTCCTGCGATGGAAAAGACAAAATTAATGAGCTTGCTGAGAAACTATGTAGATAAACTGATCCAAAACGAGCCATTTTTTCCATGAGTGCATGCAAGCACAGTGGGCCCAAATGAAGAGTGCAGAAAATGGCGTTCTTTTGGGTCAAAACATGAGAGAAGGAATAAATGAATAATGATAATTAAAGCACATCTGATGTGCAGGCTCACATGGAAGCTGAGCACTTACGAGTTCATGTCTAGGCTAGTTCTTGGCCTTTCACCACTCACACAAATGCAATCTGCCACAACCCTCATTAGCATACTTCATCAGGGGGATTGGTAAAGTTGTGTTATTAATAATTTCTCAATGATTTTAATACATATAATTAAAGATGAAGTTTGTTTATAACCATGAATTATACATTTGTTTTAGAAAAGGGTGGTCACAGTATGAGGAGCAAGGGTTTAGAATGAGATGAAATGCATCTTAGTAAATAAACATATTATTGAGCATTAGGTGGGATTTTTGTGTGTCATAAATAAATGCACATCCTGGTCAAGAAAGCTAAACATTGAATGTTTTCCTCTCTCAAAGTCTGGGATTATTTGCTGGTTTGCTTCTGACATGATGAGTAATTTGTGTTTGCCTTATTCATCCTAACAGTCGTCTGCTCTCTGATGTGGTCTCTCTATCTGCACTAAAGATGAGTAATTCTAGATGTCTTGTTACACAGGAAGTTTCAGTTTCTCACTACTCTCCCCTCAGAATACGGTTGCAATTTGTTTAACGGGAAATCCAGAGCAAAAAGCAAATAGAATGCAAAACCAAGCTGTAACAAGCCATTAGCTGGAAAATGGGTTGGTGAATATTATAGTACACAAGAATAGCAAAACAGGCAAAAAACTGCCTGGGGAGAAAATTTAAATATGTAGTATACTAATATTTAATTTATTTTCATCACATGGGAGTGAAGCATTTAGCAGAAGCATTTTTAGATTAGAAGCAAGAAAAATATAATGAATAAAGCTTCCATCAATTGACCATAAAATGTTGTTTTCCTAGGAAACCACAGTGGTCCCATCACATGAAACTACATATCCCATCAAGCACTGCAGAGTAAGTAAGACCTATAATTGTTTGTGAAACCTGGGAGTGTGAAAGGGAGAACCCAAATGTGTGTGAGAGGGAGAGTTACAGAGTATAAGATAGACAAACAGTGTATTTGGAACCACTTGGAATACACGTGCATTGGTGATGTAAGAAGGAGAGGTTCAGCCTGGCTAAAGATGCCGTTGTTGTTGCTGATATCACACATTTCTCGAGGGACAGGTGAGTTTACAAGTGCACATGCGGCGTGAGGTTCAGACCCGAACAGCCCGAGGGATGCGACTCATTCCAGTCCAAGTATTAGAGCAGCACCGCAGCCTAATACAGCAATTCAGCCATTTAACCACACACCCTGTCCCCTAAGCACTTCAGGTCTCGGAGCTCCAGCGGTGTAGCTTGTGGTCTGTGCAGAGATGATCTCGCACCTGCAGCTATGGGGCCTCTCTGGTGGCCAAGGCGCTATCCACTGCTAGCTTCTAAGAAACACAAACTTTGCATTATACATTGGCAGAGGGGCGAGATTGGCCCTGGTGCCCTAAAGAGCCAGCTCTACACCCTCCTCTGGGTCATCCCGCTTCCACATGGCCTCTGATTAAAGCAGCTCACAGATGAAAATATGGGCCAGGCTTTTTTGACGGGGAAAATCTTCTGCTAGTCACGTAGGTGGGTTTCAGATTGAGAAATAGAGAAAATACTGTATTACTATTATTTCTTAATCATCATTATTACTATTATTATTATTACTACTACTACTACTACTACTACTACTACAATAATTATTATCAATGATATACTTTGAGCAAGCGGGATCAGTCAGTTTTCTTTTTTTTTGCCACTGGGATTTCATTAGTGAAGCAATGTGAATAGGTTACATTCAGTATAATGCTCTACCATTCTCTAGTATTTTCCCTCTGTTTTTCTCCCTCTCTTTCAGGGAGATTCTCCCCTCACGTTTTCCCTGCAGTGTGGCATGCAAAAGCTCTTTCTGAAGGAGACAGAAGGAGAGAGAAGGGTGGAGGTTCTGTGAGGTCTTCGACTCAATCTGTGAACACAGTTTGGTACTGAGTTTACCCCAGGGCCAATGTGAATTGCACATTTCACCTGGAGGGTATCTCACATCAACAGACGCAGTGCTGGGTTGTCTGCATGCAGTGACACTCACACTGAACATATCTGAGGAGAGAGAGTGAGAGTGAGAGTGTGTGTGTGTGTGTGTGTGTTCACACTAATGTGGTTGCTGTAGAAATATGGACGGAATAAGTAATCAGGACATGTATGCACACAATGAGTGCTGTCAGGGATGTTGCAACATGTCTGCATGCAGTGTTGCCTTGAAACTACTAACATAAATTGGAGGTTAGAGGTTCTGGAAAGACTGACAACCACCGGGTCAGGGGATCATGCCATTGAACCCACACAGGCCACACTATTAGACAGAGGAACTGCAGGCCCCAAACATATACATAACACACATACATATTTTCTGGAATATCTTCGAGACACACATACAAAAAGAAAAAGAAAACAAACAAAAAGTGCCTCTTGCCTGCTGCAAACTTCCTGTATTGTCTGCTCTGAACTTGATTTATTTTTGGTGAATTTTATCTCAAAAATGTCAGGGAAAGAAAGTTAGTTCTCCACATCAACTACACCTTCCCGTCAATATATGTTTTTCTAGACCAGCTGTCAGAGTTGAGGTGAAATACAACACATCCCTCATCTGACAGGGTATTCTCCAGAAGTGCCTCCCTCCTCTGGCTTTGTGGCAACACACACAACGCTCCGACACTCCCAAGCCGCATGCAAAGAGGGGGAAAAGAGAATAATCCCCATTGCATATTAAAATATGGTTGGCATGGCCTTGTTTAATTCGGTGATTTTACATTCCGATCACTTTCTCCTTTACAGCTATTTTTACAGAGCTTCATTAATCTTTGTTGAATACAATGACATACATCTTTAATGCGGTTGCTGTCAAGTCGTATTTCGGTTAGAGAGCAGCAAACTGAATGACAGCAAGCAATATTAATAAATTTAACATGGACTGTATAAATTTTTAACTGAACAAGAACGAGAGGCTCAGTTCTTTCCTCCCCTTTTTTCAAATTGTTGGATTTATGGCAGACTCAATAGGCACATTTCCTCCAACTTGAGGGCTTCAGTATAAATAGATTTACATGTCATTAATAAGTAAATTAGGAAAATGCCTTTCAAGTGAAGACAAGTACATAAGCATAATCTCCATATTAAAAGGAGTAGCCTTTGATAAACCACTGAGGAATAACAGCAGTCAGGCTATATGTCATGCGCCTCGCGTCTGAACTCTCTGGATCTGCACCTTTAATGACAGGCTCCTGATTATGGAGGAAGCGACTCCATTGGTGTTGCCTATGAGGAGCATACCGAGTCCAGACAAGTCACTTTGCACATCCCAAAGAAAAAAAAAGACAAGTTCCTCTTTAAAAAAAAAAACGAGGGAAAGGAGAGGTGAAAAAGGTGGTAACAGTTACAGAAAACAAATTATCACCAGCTCCCTCATTTTCCTGCTCCTCCCGTAATAACATTAAAATATTAAGATTAATTCCTTCAAAGCTCTCTTCCAGAAAAAAAAAAAGAAATGACGATTAAGGATGCTATTTCAAATTAGAAAAAAAATGACTGCTGTGATTTTAGGTTTTCTTGCCAAGTCCCAGCAGAGATAATTTGCTGTACATTTAAACCCGGTGAGAACTCAGCCTCTCTGTGTTAAATAAGAAAGTTACGGTTGATATGAGACATGGGTTTGCAGTAGCTTTTGCGATTATAGGAAATTATATGCAAAGCCGGAGTTCTGATCCGAAGTTAATTTATAATTGTGTAGAAGTTATTAATTAGCGATGTTGTCATTAGAGAAGCATGCACTACAAAAGGATTTATTTTCCTCCCAACAACACGGGATGGAAACACTGCCATAGTCCCTTTTTTCTTCCTGCTTTATTCTCATCCCTCTTGCAGGCCATTTATTTATTTATTTGGATAAAACCTTTTCAAGAGCAAACAGCTGAACCTCTGCCAAGCAAGGTAGACTTTCTTTTCTAATAGGTATGTTATCTCAACAGTAGACAGTGGGTGCTTAATATGCTGTAATGCTCTGATGAATAAATCAGTTTTTGCAGTTTGCTATTTGTATTACATTCTTACCTCTTTAAGTGTCTATCCATTCCGCAAATATGGAGGGGTACAGAACATATGACCCATATATTTGAAATCTGCTTGCACCTAAATGAAAGCCTTGTTGAGATCCTCTGGAAGAAGCATATTGGATCCAATTTTCCATTGCCGGCTGGCTGCCAAACTAATTAATTTGGTGTGGAATGGGCAGTTTACTCTCAGTATGCCGACAGCGGAAAACATAAATAAGGATCATTGTGATCCTACATATCCTGAGAACCAGATTGGACACATTATGCACAGTTAGTGTCAATCAAAGGAACTTTCAACATGTGCAGCTCCTTAAGACAAAAAACATGACATTTCCATGGCAAGTGTGATAGTGTGGTTGATGCAGCAATTAATGCAGAGTACCTTCTCCATATGTTTCCAAGCAGTTTGTGTGTGTGTGTGTGTGTGTTCGTCCATGTGCAAAACAAGACACATACAAAATGGCATCAGACAATGAGAGAATCACATCTGTGCAAGAGGACACCAATGATGCCTTTGTTCAGCCCATGCAGGGTCAAGATTAATCACCCCAATGATACCAATAAGAATGATGTCTTAAACTGTAACTCAAAGAGGAAAGCAATTAGTGACATACAATGTCCAATCATTTGTGTTATTATATTAGAGACGATAAATCAATCCGCACTGAAAACAGCCTCGGCCCAGGCTGTCCACTCCTACCTCAGCTAGATGTTCCTGGACCCTATGCATATCTGTATACACAGCATCAAATTATCGTGATCCGGTCTATATATCAGAAAAACACTTTGGGTATGCTCAAAAGAAAACCCATCTCAAAGGAAGTGCATCCTCAAAGAAGTCTAGGATATCAGAAATTCTTTTTAATGTCTGGGTAGGCAGCGAAGCTCAGGCCTGCTGGTGGCTTCGCCATTAGTGACTGGCCTAGATTCTGACAACCAAGGAGTCAAGCGCTTCAAGAGCACCTGGAGGATGAAGGGAAAGGCAGCCTTGTTTTAGAGCTAATTTAACCTCCGAGGTGATGTTTACTTATATTCATCAGCATTAGCTGCATTAATTGAATCAATATTTGGTGCAGTTTCATAATATTTTGATTTTGCTGCCGTGATAAACACCATATGGTCATACAAATACATAAATGTATCATTTGTCATAAATGCTTAACCTGTCCTGTGAAAATGCACTATTTACTCCTCACACAAATGTAAAATAAGTTGTTTTTCCCCCTAATTAAGATTCATACATGAAGGAATGTCTCTCTCAAAGAAATATTCATTCTTCACTATTTCATGTTTACAGTATTAGCCAGCATAACAGTGGACAACAGCATGAATGTCATAATTGCACTGGTATCCTACTGCCCCCAAGGTGAACCAAGACCCAACAATTCTACAACTAGCTATTTAGCTATAGTGCATATTCCTGGAGCATTTACCAATGTTATGAATACCTACAGTAAATGTTGCAGACAAATCTCATACATCATCAATTTTTTGGTTCTTTTGACACACCTACACTACTCTAGAAGTTATGTTTCTGCCATCTATCTGTCATAGAACAATTGCTTGCATAATCACAGACACCATTACATGTGAAATCAGATAAAACACAGAGGTCTCTCCGAGTCTAAAATAGTTTCTTTATTGGAGTTTGAAAGCTCCAGCCATCTGTCTCAGTTTCCTGAAAACTCACCACGTCTCCAGTGACACTTGTACCTCACTCACTCAGCCGACCCCGAAAAACATGGAAGCCCCTGTACAGGGGAGTCTGCCTGATGCATGTTCCTCTGTCACCGAGCCCCCTGTAAATAATCGCACTGGGAGCCAATAAATGTCACTGTCCTGCCCAAGAAATGACACAATAAAGGCATTCCCAATAAACTGAGTCTGCGCCTGAAAGGGCGAGGGAGAGCCTATCACTCTTTTGAAAGTAGAGGAAATCATTAGTTGTGGGAAAAAGCTTTGTTCCATTCTCTGTCTTGTTCTCTGCAGACCGTCCTCTGTTTAAAGATTTCTCATTGTGCTGCAGACGTGATAAATGCTACTCACAAATCGTATAATCCTCGTTCATCTTCAAATAATAAGGCATGTTGTGGAAATTTTATTCTACTCGATAAGGTACTCATCTTCTGAGAGCCATTATTTTTCACTAACTTATGTCAGCCCCCCCAAAAATAGAGATGCGTTCTTTTTTGCCAAATAAAGCACTTCTAAATAAGGTGTTTAGGGGGCTATTATATGTTAAACACATTAATGATCAGAGGCGGCTTTTGCTGTCTTTTCAAATGATGGAGGTGGTAAATGATGACATGGCAAATGATGAAGTGTTGTTTTGTATATTTCCAAAGATTTTTCTGTTTTGCATAAGTTTGACAAATCCGCCATGACTGTACTTGCTATTCAGGGATGCCTGAGTGCAAAAGAATGTGAATGGAAACAAAAAGGGGATATTTTACAGATGGAGCCAGCATACTGAAGTTAAATAGACAAGTGAATGAGCTTTCAATTACAGGCACTGTACCGATTTGAAATACGCCTGGAACAGTGCTTTAATTCTTCACACAGATAGATTTTCTTCCTGCACATTTGTTTCACTGTTACATTTTTTTAAAGGGTGCAGCGACAGGAACATAAAATAAGTTGATTTTTCTACATGATACTTATAATACATAACAAGACATTTTCAGCAGCTGTCAATCATTGCACCCATTCAGGCAAATCATCTTGCCCCACTTCTTCCGCTCCGGGTGGTCTACGCTGCAAGTAGAGTCTATTATCCAGTAAAGGAGTCAGGCGCACATAAACGACACCTGCACTGTTTTATGGAAACAATGTCAGACAGTCTATACACCAGACCAGACCAACATGCAATTACATCACCTATGGGGTAACTCCCCAAACTGATCCCAATTACTCTGCACATCTCATGTTCTCACACATACATGGTCTCACCCATAACAACGTAACACAAGCCTGTTTAGAGGTATGAGAACACAGAAATAACATCTAATAAAAGATGGAACATAGAAATGCTTTGTAAGAAATCTTGTTGAAGGACGACATAGCTATGAACTAAGCTTTTTGAATTATCAACTTTTCCAAGTATTAACTTTTAAAATGCACCCATAAAGGTCATAGAGAAAGAAATTTAACTAGGTGCCATAATGTGGCAAGAGAATAAAAAAATAATGGGTGAAATAAATTGTCATTAGATGGGCAAAGCCCTGATTTACTGTGATATTCTACAAATTTTGAGGGCATTAAGAGTCCTCTAAAAAAGAACATTAACAGGTCGCATAAAAAGCAGAATTAAAGTAGAGCCTTAATGTCTGTGGAGAATAAAGAATCACGACAGAGATAAATTGTCCGGGAATGATACTGTTTAAGTTTCCTTCTGATGGACCGCCTTGATGGGAGGTTCTCTTTTTAATTTTAAAGGATCAGGTCAGTTTTTGGTGCTCATTAAAGGTACTTGCTAACAGGCCTCGTATAAAATGAAAAGAAATTAGCGGCCATAATTTGACAGAAGAACTAAGGCAACAATAATGATGGGAAATAAACTGACAGACCAATGATAAACTTAATGCCTCCCCCCATTAGTAGCCTGCTGGAGCAAATGTCATTCATATTTTAGCCACGGCATACCACTAATTGGGTCTAGCTTTCTTCTGCTGAATTAAATTTCAAGATTCTCTTCCTCACCTTTAAAGCCAAATCATTTGAATTCAAAAGAAGGAGCCAGTGACAGGGAATGAAAAGGAGAGAGGAAAAAGGGGGAGAAGAGAGATGGAGAGAGAGGAAAGGGAGGGGAAAAAACTTTCTTCTTTGGGTCTTTTTAATGAGATAAAATTCCTGCTTCTCTCTATTTCCCTGCTATAATTGCTGATTATGTTGTTATACACTCGCAGCTCTTCCACTCTCTCCTCCCCATCAGAGTGATTTGGGCTGGCATCTGGTGGGCTTCAAAGGCAGGCTGGAGAGAGAGGAGCCTCATTTGGGTGTCCTCCTCTAGGCCACAGGTACGGACCAAGGTAAACACTGCCCTGGTAACTGTTAATTAGCCCTAAGGTCTGGCCAGGCCCACTCAGTTTTAGCTGACCCCTATGATAATAAAGCTTAAGGGCATATTGCATTTCTTTTGACAGTTTAATTAGAAATTCAGCTGTAGGGGCACAAAGCAGGCTCCAACATGAATATTTAAACAGAGTGACACAAAAAAGAAAAAAAAAATCATGAAAGAGCCTGGTGAACTACATGACAGACAGGGGATATTAGGCAAGTGATTCTAATCAATAATCTCTTGATCTCCTACATAATAAAACACTGCCTGCTGCTATTAAGCTCTGTAATAAGAGGAGAGGGAGGCTGGAGGGGGCGGGGAGGGGAGAAGAGGAGCAGGGTCGTGCAGTGGGGGGGCGCTGGAGATGGTAAGAGGGAGGTGGCTGGTGAATAACTCTGCTGGAGGCCCGGGCCCCTGGTGGGTGCACCACCCGCCTCCAAACACAGGCACATGGGAGCAGCTTCTCAGCCCCTTCAATCCGGTGCCGTCCCCTGGACTGGCAGTGCACACAGGGCCCCCTCGTCTAGACGCTCATTCAGACTGACAAGGTGAGATTCTTGTGTGTGGATGAAGGAGGAGACCACCCAGAGCCGGTGAAGGTGAGACCAGGGCAAGGCATGCGAGGATGCAAAGGCCTCGGCACAATAGCGAAGGGGGAGTGTGTGTGTGTGTGGGGGGGGGGGGGTCAGTGACAGTCACTTGATCACATGCTATGGCTGTAATTGCTAACCAAACCCATACCCATGCCCATGACTGAGCCAAGGCCGCAGCATAAATAAAACAGTGACTTGTTACCTGCGGAGCAATCCAACATCCATTATTAATCCAAAAGAACATAAGGGGACTGTGGAACAACAGCAATAAAATAAAATAAAATAAAATAAAACATTTTTGACGGTATTCAGTAAGGTAAAGAATAAATGAGCCATTCCTGGTTTACATGCCATAATTATATATATTAGAGAATGTCATTTAGATTTCTTTCAAATAATGTACAATGGAACAAATGCAACTAAGTGCAGGGCTGGATGTGAAAGTATCCAGGGTATGATTAATAAATGAATGTCTTAACTCCTCACGTTGAATGCTCCCACACTATAGTTCCCCAACTGAATTCCCCATCAACCGTGAGTGTTTCAGGAAGAAGTCCTCTGTGAACCTTAACCTACATTTTTACAAGTCTAACGAGGGTCATACACAGGAAACGGCCTGATAAGACATACAGAGACATGCATATTCAGATGGCCACTCAGAGGTCGACAAAATCTGCTGATGCTGCTTACTTATAGGGGGAAGCTCTTCAGCAAGCTTTCCATCACTTGGATAACAGCATAAAGAGGGATTATGATGTTTCATTTGATTTCTCTCATTTACAAGATAAATCATCATCTTTAACTGCTAAAGGTAATCATTCTATGAATTTCCATATACAGTATATGCGTATACATACATATGTGTATACTACACAGCTTAAACATAGTAAATTGAGAGTAATCTAAATCAACTCTTGAATCAAATGCATTAAACAAAATCCTGGGTAAACCCTGAGGTTGACTTGGGCAAATATTTTACTACTTTGCCAGTAAGTTATCATAGCATTGAAATCTCGAAGGTATGGTTAACATGAAAACAAATTATTGTGGTTTTGTATAGGATGTTTGACAAGGAAAGAGGAGCAGGAGCTGAGGTAGGAAACCACACTTGGGTGGGGGATTTTCTTGGCCGGCAGGACTGTGAGAAAATGTGGCTTTGCTCAAAATATTCAGGGGGAGGCCTAAATCTGGAAGCAATTAAGATCCGCTCAAAACAAGTAAATTCCATATTACCTCAGCGGACGTTTGAGAAGGCAGCTTGCCAGATATTTTGGTGAGGTTTACTTTTTGGAGCTTAGCAACATAAATTTGTTGTCACTGAACTATTAAAAACATTGGACACATGATGGCAAGAAGTGCTGTGTGGACGAATGGAACTGATTACGGGTGAGTCCATGCAATAATAACGCCAACAGGCCCTCTGCTAGATTTTAATATCCCCTGACAACATTCAATTGTCAATGGCCTCTGCAGTGTCCAGGATGTTCTTGAATTCTGCCAGAACTTCAGGATTTATTCCTTTCCACATGCAAGCTGAAACAGGAAATGCCAGCAAACGGTGGGAATCCATAAAAGATGGAAAAACTACTAGTGGAAATGAGAAGTGGGATGGTGCTGTACGAGATGTGAGACATCACTTTTCTTTTCAAACTAAAAACAAATTCCAGCCGACCCCTCCCACCATCCTGTTCCAGCTCAACGCCAACCCTCCAGTGACAGGCAGACCTCACTGTAAAATGGCAATCTGGGAATTTAATTGCACACTTCTTGGATGCTCTCTTTTGATTTAAACTGAGCTCATGTTTCATACAATAACGCAAGCACCTGGTTAACACATTAGATGATACTTAACAGTTATAAATCAGGTTTTTAATAGATACGTGCCAAGAATATTTACTGTCCTTATCATTCAATAAGGACTCCCGCCTGCCCCCACACCTCAAGGGGAAGAGAAGTCTTTCAGCCCCCTTTAAGTCTTTAAAAAGAAAACTCTTGTAGTGGTCTGAGAGAATCGTCAGAAACATGAGGTTTTTAAACCAAGTACCCAGGGAAGAGAAACTCCAAAAAGATCAAAAAGACCAAATACATGTTTTGTCTTTCACCTCAGTCTGAGTGCTGTCACTTTTTACACATGTTAGTTTATCATTGTTTTAAAAAAGTTGACTTTAACCTAGTTTAAATGTGTAAGAATAGATGTTTCTGATTTCACGTATGCTGAACTTGATAGTGTTAGTCCTTTGGATTGGTTTTTACATCTAAAGAACCTGAATTTCTTCCTGAATCTTAAAGATCCTACCACATTAGTATCGTTTTAGCCTTGTTGATGATTCATAATTACAGTGTACCATAATCAACCACAGTGCCAGAAAAAAGGCTAGCATGACTGAGGTGGTGATAGTCAGTCAGAGGCACTTGTTGCCTTACCTTTTCACGCCAAGTGCCACAGCAATATGGTTGACAATTCTCTAGACAGCGGAGACATGGAAATGCATGACACACATAAATATGGGCCCCTCCATCTCACGCCTATACTACAAAACACGAGTCTCTCAGGGGAGTGCGTAATAGCTGGGCGCATTCTCCTTTTTATACCCCATTACTGTCTTATCAAAAACACCCTCCTGCATGAAATGACAGGCTGAGATGGAGGAAGGAAAAAAAAATCACGGTTAATAATTATGGGCACTTTGAAAAAAGACAGCAAACAACAGGAAAAAAGATCTGCAAATGGCTTGGAAGTGCTTTTTCTTCTTTTACGTTTATGATGACACCAAATCAAAGTTTGAAATGGAGGAAAACATATACACTTTAAAAAGTGAAAGGATTAATAATGAATGCGTAATCATTCTGATTATTAAAGCGGAAACATATGGGGCCGGGATTCGTGAGGAAAAATGAAATCAATTAAGACAGCGATCCTGAATGACATTTCTAATATAAATAAGTGGGCCATGGGGGACTGCTTTCCCATTAAGTGTCAGGAAAAGTTAGATTATGAGGGGTATGTTGCACAAATGTGGTGACTCTCCCCTTCTCCGAACAGACACGGATCTCCTCCTGCTCTCTGGCAGGGAGACTCCCTATTCCCCTAAGCAAGGTCTCCCAGCGCACACGCCTCCTTGGCCCAGACGGCCAACCGTAAGGAGTTCTGACAGTGAGGTGCATATTTTATGTGGATTATACACACGGCGGTGACGAGGCGGCAAGGGCTGGAGGGTGAGGAGGACAGCCGGGAGGGGGCTAATGATTCTCACATGTCTCAGTGCATTATGCTCCTGCATGCTACAACGCCGCAGAGTTGTGACTTCACACACAAGAGCATGCAACCCTTGTCACAAACTGATCAGAATGCAGTGGGTCTCTGTAAAGGTTAGCCCTGGGGTTTATTTCATTGAAATGTTGTGGATCAGTGGGTAACAAATGGCAAAAGCATTAGTTCTGCTGCACAGATCATGGCTTGATGAATGGCTACCTGCACAGTTGAAAAATCTCCTAGTTTGTCACTGACCTTTGTCCAGTTTATCATATTGTGGGATGGGATTTTACATAAGCTCACTCCACACACGTAATTCCTGAAACTAAATGTCCTGAAACTGCATAAACAATGGCTCTAATTATAGAAGAAATAATTGTTTATATGTTTGTCCTAGCAGCCTAGGATAGTGGGGTAATATTTATTATCCATTCAGAATTATTTCTGTGCCACTTTTGAGGTCAGTTTCTTGTAATCGACTTACAAGCGATGACAATTAAAGGCCATATACCTGCTAAAGTGGACTATATTATTCTTCCAGCTAGGCCATCTCAAACATGAGGGCGGCCCCTTGCCCTTGACTCTGTTGAAACTTCTCATCACTTACAATTTGTTAAAAAGAAGAACAGTTGATGATTAAAAATAGTGGCTCAGTTGAACGATCAAGATAAAGTGCAAGACATGTTTACAGAAGTAAGATACTGAATCAGAAACTGTTGTGTCTGAACAGTCTAACAACTGAACTCTTGACCTTGTGCTGTGGAATGTTCTCTTTTAGAGCTACAGTAAGAAGATAGGTGTGGAGAAAATGCTCAGACATTATTGAATCACCCAATTTATACAAACTTGGTGATGAGAGGATTATCCTCATGGTGGAATCTTAATAAATGTAGATTTATTAGGAAGATATCAATTGAAGGGGGATAGGCTTTCATGTGGATTTTTTCCCCCCAAGTTTAAAATCTGCCAATTTAATTTTTTAATATCAACAGGCACAAACACAGAACAAGTTTGCACAACACCGCTTACTAAGCAGTTAGATGTAAATCCTAATACAGGAGTTAGGCCATGGAGAAACGACCTCACTGTTTGGGATATTGGTATGTCAAGGGGTGATGTCCCTATCAGTCAGACTTGCTTGGTGTTCCATTGCTAGAGAGGAGACCAGGAAAGATGGGTATACGTGAGAGCATGCTACATTCACGGCATACTAATATCTGTTTGTACTTTTATGTGAGCTTGCCTTATTTATCAAAAACCACAACATCATAGCATGCCAAAAATAAAATTAAATATGAATTTGATGTATACAGCCACATCATAGACATTTACTCATTAATTCTTCACCAAAGCTCCTCTTAGATAATTAGCAAATGCATGTCTTGACAGTCTGTTAAGCTTGTACCTAAAGATATTTTGAAACCATGCTTTGTCACTTGCTGGCGTGGTACCTGGGGACAAATGACAACTAGGAGGATAGTTGTCGGCTAGCCTTGCTAACAACCGCCCTGTGCCCCGCAAATAACCCTGCACTCATTAAGCCAGTGGGCTCAGCCATTTATCTTTGCCATCTGAACATTTCCTTAAAGGCCCACACTGATAGACAGAGCTGCGTAATTACAGGAAATATAAATTTACTATGAATAATGAATAGAGCTGCAGACATTAAGGGTGTCTTTAAAGCAATGAAGAATGCCGGAGCACACGTTTCACCATGTGTGAAGAAAGGTGGAATATAGCTATACTACTATACTTTTCACATTGTTTTGCAAGTGTGAATGTTAGCTATTTTTTACACATTTCTCTTCACACTTCACACATGGATGAATTATTTATGTTTAATGTTTATGTTTACTTTATGTTCTCAGGATCCCAAATATGAACATCTTGTAATAGCAATTCTGCACCAAATTGCACAACTGCACATTTGTGGTCAAGATGCAGGAGTTTCCTTCTTTAACAAGCTCTTTAACCCAGTGTACAACAGCTATGTCTGTGATGCTGATAACCAAACAGTGCCTCAGGCAGAATTTCCCATGCACTTCCTGGAGATGCCATGCTCTCGCACTCTCTCTCCTACACCCAGGGGCTATAGTAGACCTCACCACCAGAATATGCTCACAGGATCAAAAGTTCACAATGGTTGGTGCAGGCACAGGAAAGCAGCCTTGGTCTCAAGCCTTTGTTGAACAAATGCAAGGATAATTGCATGCCACTGACTTAATGGTATGCGGTACCATGCTGTTTCAGAGGCCCTATAGGATGTGTTCTCCTGCACCAAGGTGACAACTATGACTATATATCTGGGAAACAATTATCGGGCATCTTTGGGTGAAAACACTCAGATTTGAAACAATTCTATTTTGAATTTAATTTCTTCTAAATACATATAACAATACAATTAATACAAAGGAATGCACATGGATATATCAGGCACAGAAAATAACAAATAAAACGATAACTAATATAATTATCTTCTAATGTCAACACCGGTGTCAAATCCATAATAACAAGATGTCTGTTTTATTT
>NW_027468674.1:32272811-32517811 GCF_046254945.1 Alosa pseudoharengus | reverse complement strand
ATACAACATAGTCATCATATGTATTCAACCTTTGTCTAAAGAACTACTGTATATGGAATTTGCATGGCTGCAACACTGCGTTATTTACCGCATATAGTTACAACTGAAACATCTGCTAAAAATGGATTCACATTTGGAATAAGCCAACTTGTGTCTTGGCTGTTTGCTAGCTAGTAGTATCCTACAAATATGGATGCTAGCTGGCACATGCTACACAATACATGTTAAATTCCCATATACAATAACATAATAACTTTACTAAGGCAGCTACCATTATCTTCACAGTCAAGCTACACGTGCAACTGAAGCATTCCATTCCCAGAGCATAATGCTACAACAATTAGCTTTCACTATAATCAGTTGACCTGGTTACACCAGACGCGAGAGTGGCACAAACATTTGAAAGATGAATTGACTTGTCTTCTAAAACTATTTTTACAGTGTAGCCCGGCCGTTAGACTGCTGATAGAATGGACTGGGCTGGCTAATCCCGGAGTTTCCTAGTCTATACTGCCACGTTGATGCTGATGTCCTCTAGGATGGATACAGGTAAAAAGAAGAGAGGTGTAGTCCATTTTGGAACCATTTTACTTCAAATGGAAATCAATGTTTTAAGTAATACAAACCAAGCATGTTTGTCTAAATGTCCGTAGGCACATGAATGAAGGCCTCCGAATCTAGAATATATATTTAAAATGTATTTGGTATACAGAACACAGAGAAGGCTGTAGGTGGTGTGTTGTAAGGCCGTAATCATAATATACTTTGAGGGGGACATGCAAGCTTTTGTATTGAAAGTGTGTAATTCTGTGAATATTAAAACAAATGGTAACACTTTACTTGATGGGTGAGTTCATAACACATTCATAGCAGCTGTCATAAACTGCACATAAAGCATTCATGACTGTTTCATGAGACATGACTCAACATTCATACCAAACCTTTTATGAATGTGGAAGACAGAACGATGACAACTTGTCAAAATAAAAGCCCAACAATCGCAAAGCAGCATTGCCGTTTTTCTCTCCAGCCTTTGTAAATATTTCATGAATATCTTATGAAGTCTACATCGAATGTCACTTTACTATACAAGTTGTGAAGTATTCATAATCACTGAATTTAACACTGGGAGGTAAACTAGCCTACATTCAGCTGACCTGTATTTGTGTTACCGGGAACGGACATTCCCAGTAGCAAAAGATGAGAAATCATCTGCAAAGGTATCATAAAACAAATACATTTTTATGAAACAAAAATTATTTGCTTGACCATGTTCTGTATTTTTGGCACTGGAGTAGCCCATTGACTCAGATGTGACGTGATCAGGTAAGAGGTTTGGAACAAAAACAGCAATGCTGCTTTGCAATTGTTGGACTTTTATTTTGACACATTTTTGTCGTTCTGTCTTCCACATTCATGAAAGGTTTGGTATGAATGTTGAGTCATGTCTCATGAAACAGTCATGAATGCTTTATGTGCAGTTGTTTATGACAGCTGCTATGAATGTGTTATGAACTCACCCGTCAAGTATAGTGTTACCAAACAAACATTAAAGCCTGTGTTGCAGGTCAAAAAACACTGTTGATTGATGGGTACATAAAGCACTCAATAATATGTATATCATTTTTAAAAATGTCTCCAAATGGTGTTAAATGCCAGTTTTTGTTGTTTTTAGCATTAGCGGGTTTTTTTTACGCAATTCGGTGATGACGTCACTTTGGGGACTACACGATCTGCGCTTCTTTCATTTCAATGCATTTCAATGGACATCGTGGTTACACTTTCAACATAAAGTTTGTATATTTACACTTCGAATTTCGTCACAGCATTTATATCACAGCTACCCTATGATCTACCAATGGTAATAACGGTGCCTGATATCAATTTAGTATTTTTTTCTGAATTTCGGGAGGTCTCGTTTTGGAGGGTTTGTTTTACATTCATTCCTATGGGAAACGGTCGCGGTTACACTTTCAACATAAAGTTTGTATATTTACACTTCGAATTTCGTTACAGCATTTATATGACAACGACCCTATGGTCTAACAAAGATAACAATGTCTTCCGATTTTAGTTTAATGCAATTTTCTGAATTTGAGAGGCCTCATTATGAGGCTACATAATGCACCTATTCAGTTCAATGCATTATGCTTATAACGTTACGACACTTTTTTTGTTACTGTCAGTGAACAGCACCGAGTGAAAGTCAACATTTTCTTTATATGTAGTGATAGTGATCATGTCGTTAGTTCAGATAAGTAGGCTACCGGGCAAACTTAGTCAGAAGATCAGAATATAAAGCATCATGATAGCTAGCTATGGGCTAACTTTCCAGTCCCACCTGTGAGCCACCCCTGTTGTTGCAAACTTAGCTTCTAGCCGCTGCCGATTAGGCTGGTCGTGTCTTCAGCATGAATATTTTCCATAACTACTGCTCGTGATTGATTGCCATTGACATCGTCACAGTACGGCTTACCAAAGAGGGAGATAATATGGGCAAGTCGCAGTTTTGCAGGTGCTTGTGTGGGCTGTGACGTCCCTATGGAAACTGTGGTGGAGAGCTGCAGTAACTAGGGAAGCGAGTGCATTTTGGCCGCTGGTCGAGGAGCTCCCCCCGTGACCAGCATAAGACATGATCTATCTAGCTATCTATCTACCTGTCTATATACATATCTAGGCTATCTATAGACTATCTATTTATCTATAATCTGCGCTATCTACTGCTGAACAATCCCTTACTCCTCTCTCTTTACTCCTCTCTCGTTACTCTCAAGGGTCTCAAGGTGGGCTTTGGTCTGTAGCCTCCCCAAGGTGACGTAATGCAATGCATTGTGGGGGAAAGGAGAATCACTTCAAACGCTGTGAAATAGTACCTGCTTTTTCGTATTATATTCCGTTTTGTGATACCCAACAACATCAAATACAATGGATAACAGTTTAAATGTTTATTAACAAGCAAATTGTGCAAACTCGTTGGAAAATGAACCCTGCAACACGGGCTTTAATGCATTCAAGTGTGCAGTACCTCTTTAATTGTACGGTGTAACAGTATGTGGTTGATATTTTCTAACAGCATTTATTCAGTATTTCTTTGACACACTTAGCTTGGAGGCTACATACTCTGAAATTTCAGCATAATTTTCCTGTGCTGTGGAAAACTGAGTTTAAAATGTGTTAAGACCTCAAAGGAGAAGGCTAGTAGTCACAGGTTTGAGGAGGAATTAGCATGAAACTTCTTAAGAGGCAAAAGGAGGAGATATGTAATTGCCAGGTTTTTCATTCCTTAGCTGGTGGATATCAGACAGATGGGGCGGATAACACAGGGACCCTAATAATTAATGCTCATGTTCTGTACTTGAGGGATCTCTTATCTCTGTCCCACTGATTACAGCCAAATACAGAATTCTGAAAATTCCCCTCATTAGCGGGCGAATTCACGAGGACACCTCTGGATAGCTCCAATAATGAGCAGTTCTTTACCACCCCTGAGCAGGTGCAAGTTTTATAAGCCACCAAGATTGAGTCTTGGAGTTACTTGGAGGATCACTAAGCACATGCTTTCACATAGCTTGCACACAGCCGTACCAATTAGTGCACAATGTGGTTGTGATATTTCTTTGTGTGGTATGCTTGCTAGATTTAGTCAACTCTGAAGATAATTCAATGTTTCTTTTTGGTTTAATACCAGAAAAACAGTAAAGGGTCTATATTAAAACTGTAATAAAGCTACTAGGCCTTGGCGTTTTAACAGATTTCCATAATGTAGGATATCCATAATTTAATCAAGTTCAAACTCTAAAGAAGCTGAAGATCTTATTATCTGACTTTATGCCATCAAACCTTTCTTGGAATATGGAATTTTGAACCAAACTGAAGGTGGGTGAAGTTTATATGCACACTTCCCCAAAGCTCTCTATACCAAAAGAGCAGCTTCACCTGTTTGTCATACAGCAGGTGCCAGAAACTGCAGAGCTCTCTGGTGTTTGATCTGGACAAGCATGTTCAATTTTTAATCCTCTCACAGTTGGGCATTTGTAATCTATCACTACCTAAAATCTGCTGCACTATTATCATGCATCCATCTGCCTTGCATTTAATTATAAAGCATTGATGACATCTAATGTCTAATGGGCAACTATGGGCATTCCATTGACCTCTCTCAGACTATGATGCAAGGACGCAGGATTGGTTGAGAGGTTGGTAGAGGCCTTTGGCACATCAAAAGCTGTTATGGAGAATGGCAGAATTTTTCCATTTATTAAGTTCCGTCAAGGAACTAAGATGAATTTTTAGGGGTTTAATCAATGGCTAGAATGTATCTTTAAAATATTGCTGAAATATTTAAATTATGGATGGGCAGCAAATTGATACGGTCTTTATTCGGCATTATTCATACAATTCTATGCCAGCCAGATAGGATTGGATTCCCAGTGGTGGCTGGTGACCAAACTGAATGGGAAATGTTAGCTACTGAAGCTAATTTGGTCACAGCCAACTTCGGAGCTACTGTTGCAGGACTCACAGTATAACCATTCCATGACAACCATTCCAATGTTGTCAGTGGTTAGTTGACACGTGTGGTTTAGATGGAACCACGTTGACACGTGTGGTTTAGGTGAAACGTTCAAGAGGTGTTCATTGCTCTTTCATGAGCGTGTTTTACAGTCTTGCTCCTCACAATTTGGCAAATAAACACATTTTCCCAAGAACTGATAATGTTATGCATATGATTATGAAGTATGCATATAACCTCCTGTAAATGCATTCTGCTCCATTATTTAAAAAAAATAAAAAAAGTAACGTAAAATCAAATACTCTGCACTATTCATGCAGTTCTATCTGCAAACCAATTTTATAGCAATACTAAAATACTCATGATGTCATTAAATCTGAAATTTTGATTCTTTTATGGACATAAACTTGTAATAATCTAGCCTGGAAGTCAGCACAAATTTAACCCCACCGACAAAATTTGAGGTCGGGAAATTCGGTCTCGGTTCCATTGAAAAGCCTATATAAAAACTTGAGAACTGTGCAGACCAATCAAATTGTCTGTGCGGGCTTTATACAATGATGGATAGATAAGCAACCATAGATATGTGAGCAACAGTGCCTAGTCATTCATGTCACCTAAGTGTGTTTCAGTTGATTTTGTACCACAACAAAATGGTATCTGTTGAATCATGTCCAAATGGTGCCGTATTATACTCAAATTCTGAATAGAATTTAGTATGGCTACACCAGGGTAGTAATAGTCTGTTATTATGGTGGAAAAGAACTGAAAGGACACTCTCAGAGAGGGAATTTGGGTTTGACTTCCAACTGAACATTTAGCCCACTTTGGTCCATATTGCCCGGCCCTAACGATGATGATGAGGCACCACAGAGAGGAGACCACTCCTGACAGAGTCAAAGCGACAGAAGGCATGCGGCTGGTGTCCTATGCAGCTGTGTCACATCAGAAGCAGAACAAAGAGTCAGAGACCTGTCCTGATCTGACATGGGTGACCTAACTGCCCGTCTCCTGGGTAATGGCAAGAGAACAGTACCCTTTCATGGAGGAAAGGGTTAAGAAATCAGTCTGTTAAACTTTGTCTCTGGACTAGGCTTTACGTTTTTTGTCTATAACTTAACACAAATATGATAAACAAGTAAAAAAAGAGTTAAAAAAGAGTTAAAAAGATAACAGTTACAAGAGCAACCATCCAAGAAACTTAAACTTAAACAAATACATAGACCACATAACACATCAGTTGCAATTGTGTCCTCATCACTTATTTACTTCAAGCTACAATTTGACACAGGCATTAAAATTGCAACTGTTTTGCATGGCGAAACCATGAAAAATTAACACAGATTTGCTTGGGAGTAAAGAATAACAGTGTCATATGGGAATTCATGCACAAAAATGAACAAAATAAGTGCAGTGTAATTATGCCAAATACAAAACACTTCTCCCCAAAAACAAAATGGCATTATACACACTCAAAGAGGCCTGGCGCTGCACTGATTGCTCTGAGAGGCACAGGAGTTGCTGGACCACTAGGTCTTGACTTTAAAGTCAGGACAAGAAAGTTCCATACATCTGTAGTTCAGTGTGATCTTTGTTTGTGTGGATGTCTCTTATACAGTAGTGGGGTTACCGAATGTGATGGGCACGGACAAGCCCCCGTCTTCCTGTCACTGTCAGCTCACCAGTGACTCTGTGACATGCCTTTGTGTTTCCCATCATCCCCTTCTCTCTCTCACACTGAGAGGCAGCATAGAAACCCACCTGCCACACCGCCAGCCACTACAAAGAGCAGGTAGGATATTATGTGTAGCTATTTGTTTTGCACAGAAATGAAATATTTATCATCACTGAACACCTACCAGGAACAGAGAGTGGACAAGCATCATTCATCTCTGGAGCCCAGCGTTTGCTCTCCGCCAAGGGCTGAGGCCCAGGGCCCGCTGGGTTTTCAGCTATTCAGAAAGTTCACTTTGAGTCTGGATTTCAAAGTGGGGTAAGAGCAGGGGGGAAGTTACTGGCGCTGGGAGAAAGACGAAGAGACACCGTGCAGGGTTGACTGTCTCAGGCCTTGTATTAACTGAAATGCCAGCCGGGCCAACTGTAATACCCCTGTTTAACATTTACCTGCCATTCCAAAAGGACTCGATCGAGAGTCGAGATTGATATGCTCGCTCCTGCTGTGCACGACACCATGCAAGTTGCCTGAACAATGAAAGTGTGGCGGGAAATGTATGGACAGCGTGCTAATTTTGCCTTCGTGCGTCAAATTAAATCAGATTCCGCAGACTAAGGGGCTGTGGTTCAGTTGGTGCTTGATTCATTAATTTTTTGGTGTAATGAAAAGGTTCATGATCAGAGCGACAGCTTTACCTTGTATATGTGAAATAGCATCAACATGGATAGATGGGACCTGATAGATCTGTCAGAAAGGGAAACTGGAGGACAAAACGAGTAGAGGATGGATAGCACTTTGGCTTCCTAACCTCTTGTCGTCATGAATTCATAAAATATTTCCAGTGCAAAGCCTTGGTAAGTTTCCATTAGAGGAAATGAAATGTAAAATATATTAGCATGCAGGGCATTGATATGACTCTTAAACAGGACACTTTTTAATATTCAGATGATCCATTTAGGCTAACGAACAGTGCTCTTCATTTTTTACATCATGGAGATACATCTTTTGCTATTCTAATGTGACAGAGCAACCTGGGGGGAATGAGCTTAAAATATTTATTAACATTTTATTTGAAAGGAAAAGGAAAAAGAGCAGAAGATTGATGGCAGGCAAGAGAGACGGAGCAGGAATCTTAGAGGAAGGAGAAAAGGAAAAAGCCCCCACATGACAAAATATCAAGGTAAATTGGATAAACCAGGGCTGTTAACGGCAAAGCAATGTGACATGAGAATACCACAAGCTCTGTTTTTGTGGGTTTGGTGATGCACATGATGGAGAAGTGGCCTTCTAATGATGTGCACTGGGAGGCCCATCTGCCTTTCCACAAAAGCCATCCCGCACGCAGGGTTGGAGAAGAGGAAGTGCTCCAGGGGGAAGACGCAATTATAACCCAAAGTTGAGGGAGTGTGTGGTGGTGGCGCGCCACAGCCTGGCTTGGCCCAGCCCAGCGCAGCGCACAGGCACAGCAGAGGCAGGCCGCGCAGCGCTTGTCGTCAGGGGGAGTGCAGGGCAAGGGGTGCTGGCCGTGACATCTCATACACGGCTTTGGGCTTGTGGTGGGACTGGGGCTCGTGGAGGTGCGGCGTAAAGCCTGATTTCCATCCGTGCCGTGACCCCCTTGCCCTGCCCTGTGTTCATACAAGAGCAAAAGTTTGAGTCCAGACCCCTGTGGTGTCAGGAGACACCCTTCGCCAGTTACTAACGCCCCTCAGGAGACAAGTGCGTTAGCATATTTATAAATCATTCAGAAATCTGCTTTCCGCTGCTGAATAGGAACGAGGGCTGCTTTCCGGCTCACTACAGAAGTAAATGACTGCACAAATACCAGCTCTGTTCTAGGTTATATATCTGCCACTTAAGCACACCTGCTACACAAAAGCAATTTATGATAAGTCAATAAAACAAGAGTGGGCATATAATGTTTTTCTAAACGCATGCATAGTAATGTCTCAACAAACAGTGTAATAACAACCGTCGCTGGTACGTTTTTGTTACAGTTTTTGGTTATGCAGCAATTTCATTACTGAACATTTTTGTGCAGAGCATAAAACCATCCTTAAACAATCGCCATGGTTCAGCGTGCAGCGTGTGATGTGATTTTAAGGACAGGGCTGTGTGGGTGTTGGGAAATATACAGCAGCCCCCCACAACACACAGGGCAGGAAGGGGAGCAGGAAATGACTGTGGGTGTTAACCTTGTCAAAAACTGTTGGTCCTTATGCTGACTCCAGAGCCGAAAGTCAAACAACAGGTAAGGGAGAACTGTGAAATCCATTCACTCCCCACTGCAGAGCTCGGCACCGCTAATAGGCGAGGATAAAACATAAGCACCTTATTAGAGCCGAGCGTCATTGCATAGTTTGTGTTTTTATAGCCCCGCGCCGATGTGATTTCGATTACTCCCTGAAAACGGGGAACACCTGGAAGGTTTTCGTTGAGGACAAGAGTGATTGTGTGCTTCAGGGTATGGAGTGTTTACAGTGTAACTTTTCATGGCTTTTCAAAATGAGGAACGCTGAACTTTTGACTGCCTAAAGAGATGGCAGGTTATCTCTCTGAGTCGCTCTCTGGCACAGAATGTGATCTGTATTATTGAACGTTATCCTCCGCACAGTAATGTACATGTTGACTTTCATGGTAAATGTACTGCATTTATATAGCACTCACACACCGATGGCGGAGGCTGCCATGCAAGGCACCAACCTGCTCATCGGGAGCACTGGGGTTAAGCGTCTTGCTTAAGAACACTTCGACAGGGTCAGAAAGAATTGGGCTCGAACCAGCAACCTTCTAGTTGCTGGACAACTGCTCTACCTCCTGAGCCACGGCCGCACTTCCATGAGGGTTAAGTGTATGTGCTGATTCATTTTTAACATTGATGTAATGCATGTTATTTCAGTTTAGTTGTTATATGATTTGCTGAACATTAAGCCTTGTGCTGCTGTAGGCCACAAATTTCCCAGTGGCCGTGGCACCGTGGTGTTGAATTTGGTGAGTTGAATAATTCACCAGTGGTACCCCTGGTTAAATTTGGAATGGAGAATAAACAAAACACTTCCACTTTTGGGGGACTGCTAAAACCATTACGGCCCATGAATGCTAAACACATTACGGTGGGATGGGTGGTGGGGGGTTGGAGTGGAGGGAGAAAAACGAAATAGAGGAGAAAAGAATCATTGTGCTTCTGCTCAGCTCCATAGTGCTGGTAACCCCTCCGACATCAAAGTAATAATGATTGAGTTGGTCTCATCGTGGAGCTCTGTCCCTAGCTAATATATCTACCTGGAAAACTTCTTTTGAATGAGCTCTCATTTGATCTTGTATGCAGGCGACACATGTCACACTGGGTTATTCCCACAGTTAATATCCTTTCATAGGCTGCCATGCAGGCAAAACTTGATTATTTTGGCACTTGGGCAAACAGGCACTGTGGATTTCAATAGATGAGTAACATTTTGCATGCAGGGCGAGTCTTTGGAAATCCCATTTGCTTTTTTTACATTCCCTATTTCTTCTTTTTCTTTTCTTTTCTTTTTGTGAATGGGTCATACTTCACTGCTAAGAGGAATGGTGTGTTGCTCCATTGACCTTACTTGGAAAACACCTTATTTGAGGTTAACAAGACACCACAGTTATTACCACTTTGGGCATTTATATTAGTGACACTGAGAAAAACAAAAGAAACTAAGCATAACTATTGAAAACAGCCTGGTTTTGATTACATTTATAGATCTGCTTTGCGTAACTATGCATGCTATGTATTTGTTAAACCATGAGATCCAGGGGAAAATAGAGGGGAAATCTTCTCAGGGCCATGGACTGGGTGCTTAAAGAGACTGTCACTTGGGTGTCGACACACCAAGATGGATTGACAGACGCAATTACAAGAACCACACGTGGAGCACTTGCCCCAAATTAAGTAGGCCCTCCACACTGGACAATGTATGCCTGTTTTCACTCTGACAGACCACATTTGCTGTTTTGGCAGCATTCAAGAGACCTGTCAGAAAATTAAAGAGGGCAGCTCCTTTCAGCATACCTTAAATCTAATTTCCAGTTTGGCATTCAAATTGCTTAAGAATTCAAGTGTATAGTTATTTTCAGTTAATTATTGGTGTCAAATACTCATGGCAGATCATGAGATGCAATCCACTGGACAGGAATGAAATATCAACACATATTTTAATTTAACAGAAGTCCTCTATCAAATATTCCATTGCAACGTCTTGGTTTACCCCACTGTGCAGGCTTCCAAGCACGCTGGTTAATGCAGTTTAACCAATTAAACGTATTTGGATAACTTAGAAAGACCCCGATTCCTTCAGGACCATGTCATAAAAGAGTGCCCCATCCTGATTCAAAATTTAAAATAGGGCCTTGGGTTATTCACTGAGAAAGGGGGACAAGGTGTCAGAATAGCACTGTACCATGTTCCTCTCAACCCTTGCCACTGTTGGGTATTAGCGAATCAAAGATTTTTTTCCCTCTCTCTGTCTCTCTTTGGCCCAAAAAGGCTGCAGGCTTGGAAATAATCATAATGAACAATTCAAAAAGAACAATAATGAGGCTTTTATATTCTCCAGCAAAAAGATTGTAATAATCAGGATAATTATGGTATATTTCTCCAGGTCATCCCTCATTAGGAGTGGAGGCTCTCGCTGTGAAATGGTTCAGTGTTAATTTGGTGTCCTCATTGTAAGAACAAAGTCCTCCTCGGGTCAGGTTAGGCAGAGGACAATCAAACCCAAGCGCTGTGTCTAACCATCCCTGTAGGCACTCAGTATCACAAGTCTGACAGAGGAGAGGAATTAATGGAGAGGGGCTGCGGGTGTCTCTGGAAATACAGCGCAGGCTTCAGCAGTCCATCAGCAGTGCCTATAGACTTCAAGCAACACTGATAGTGTGCGCCCTGTTTAAGCAACGTACAATGTAACTATTTGCATTTTACAACTCCCTTTATCGCTCCCGGCAAGGGGACTAGATTACGCTAAAGACAATTAATGGTTGTGATTAAAAATAAAAGGTTGTGCCATATAGAATCGCATGCAGCCACAATTGATTGTTTGGGTCTGGAAGGTTACCAGTAGTAGTAAAAAATAGTAAAACTACAAACAAAAAAACAAACAAACAAACATTGTTATACAAGGCATTCATTGCGAACTGTAAAAGGATTTGTTGTGGATATCGCAACTCTCATTACCGTCATGAGGACTATAGTGCTAAATTCAGACAAAATGCAACAAAATAAGAGAAATACAAAAGCTACCTCTTTTTCATCATTAAACCATTATCAGGTCTAACCAATACTTGGCTGGTGTGCAACATTTAGCTTGCTTGGACAAAAATCGAAAGTGCCACCCCCTACACCCACCCCCCTTCTCCAATAACACACATCAACGTAGAATGCTGAACAAGTTTCAAGTTCCAGAGAAAATGAATGGGAAGGTTGTAAAAACATTGCAATCGGAAAGGCGTGACCATTTCATTGCTGGAGGTGGAGAGGAGAGAGATTGCAGCCAAACTGACCTCTGTCAACGGTTGGCAGGATTTCAAGGCAACCCCATTGGGACCGGAGATATTGCTGACCCCACCATTAATCTTTGCTTTTTCTAGTATGTGGACAGAAAACATCACTCTCCATTCTGATGATGCAATGAAAGCACATTCTAATAATAAACAGCAGGCAAAGGAAAGAAAAATATATTAGCAAAGGGCCAACCAACTGTATGTGCCTTCGTTACTAAACCTTTGACCAGCAAAAAATACACACCATCTGGAAGAGCTCCATGCTTGGAAGATGAGTGCTTAAATATGAAGATCTTAACCCCCATCTCCCCCTGTAACATATTGCATTTTATAGTGCTTTGCTAGGAAGCACAGCGCACAATATGGTTACATTCTGTAGAGAACTAAGGGTCTGATTTGAAATGAAATTGCTAAGATTTATTTAACTGCATCCATTCTGGTTAATGATCTATATTTGGCAATAGTATAACTAAAATTTTAGATCACTCCACTCTTTTTAGATCTGTTCACTTTTATAGTTAAGGCTCTATATTAGACAGAAGAAGGCTCTATAGAAGATAGAATAGATTCTAAAACATGCAATTAAAATCTGTGTCACCCTGAAATAATGATAAAAAAGGGATCTGTGCCTCCTCAGTGGAACTTTACCATGGCCAATTTTACAAAAAGGGGCCAACTGGGACCGAATGGGATAAGAAGGGGAGAATTTATCTTTGGGTTAACCCATCCCCCTCTTCTCCCCCCATGTCCCCCTTTAAGCTTCCCACAAACCATCTTTAATGGAAGCGACCAAACTAGCCAGTAGCCAAGGAGGAGAGAGAGGGGCTGATCAGGACGGATGCCAGAGCCTCAGCCACCTTCCCTCTACCCCTCCAAGTCTCTGGCTCGCTTAATTATGATTAATTGCCGCCTGGATAATCAGATACAGCTTCAAAAGGTTGGGGATGACAGTCCAAGGACACAAGGAAAAAGGAGGCAAGGTATGTGTTCATTAGCAAAGAAGCAGGCTCTTCCCCTACGCCGGCCCACCGCCTCTTGTACTTTAACAATCCCAAATAGAATTAATTTTCGATGTTATATGAGCAAAGCCGCCAGGGAGCTGGACTCCGCATTATGTTTTTCAGTCACCACCGTCCCGTCAGCATGGCAATGCCGGGGTGCCCCCCTCTCGTGATTGACAGCAGTTTCAAGTTTGGGTTTTATGTCGGCGCTCCCTGGGTGGCAGGCCATGATGAGAAACTACAACAACAGGAGAGCAAAAAGAAAAAAAGGAAAGCGTTTAAAAGGCTCCACTCTTGACTTAGCTGGCCCAGAATTAATAGACTTCACTCTCACCCCCTCACTTCCTCTGCTCATTTCAACACGCACTGTGAGAAGTGTAGGAGATTTGGACTTGCCAGAGCTTTCCTGCATTTTAAATCCCTTTGGCTGAGGTGTGGATCACAGTATGCCATTTCCAGCCCTGGAGAAGTGCTGGGTTGTGTTCAACTCCTATTATTACTAGGAGGCAAATCCCCTGGTCCTAGGCGCCAGCGTTTCTGCTCTCTTGGCTCCTTTCCCAATATTGTCTCCTTCGTTACATTCCAGAGTGCTTTTCAACCAGTTAATGTTTGCACTGGGAGGTCGGAGTATCCAACAATCAGTCTTTTGAGAGAGCTATAAGTTCAGAGCCCATCCATATAGCAATACTTTTCCTCCTCTCCTTACCAAAAATATAAAATACAGGTGAAGGGGAGGCCAAAGCAGGGAAAAACATTTAAGCCACATCTGTTTTAGAAATCAAATTGCCAAATGGGGGGAAAGTAGTGGCAGGCCCGTTTAAGGGAGCATGTGCAAGGTGCTAGACGTTGTTCTCAAAATTGTGAGATCATTTTAATGGGTGTCACTCTGTTGAGCAAGCCAAGCTGTGAAAGGGTTTGACTGTAAATTATGTGACCCCTCCTAGGTACCCAGTTTATCCATCAAATCAAATCATCTCTGAGTGTCAGATTTGTGCCTGCAGTTAGTCATGCATTGACTGCTCTTACAGATACTAAGCATTCACTCAATTTGTTCCACAAACAAATCCAGAAATATAAACCTAAAAAATGGACACAATCACATATGTCAGAGATGAAGCAAACTGTTTTAGTACTACACTGCAGACTACAGTCTACTATGTTACTGTCTATTATAGCAGTTCTGATTATTGGTCAACTCTTAGGGATGTAGTTTTAGAGTGAGAACTGTTGCCAGGAATGGCAGTGTGTACATGATTCAGAGGGGGTTGTAAAGATGGGCAAAGCCAAGCCAACCAATTGCAGTTTTAATTTAAGGAGATGGCTGTGCTGTGATATGCAGTTCCTGAACAGGGTTTGCCACGTACAAGGAAAGACCCTGAGGTGTAAAACACAAGTGACCAGTAACCAAATGAATGGGGCTCTCGAACAACTGCTAATTTAGCATAATTCTCGCAGAGCAAATACATGGCTAGATGAAGTCTGATAGTTATACCGGAATCTTTACAAAGAGAACTTGTGTATTTTTAGTAACCATATCAAATGCCTATTGAAAATAAAACAATGGCTGTAAAAAGTTTACATTATAATATCCCGTCAAATCTTAAAAGTCAAGCAAGGTTATAGATTTCTTATTACATGGTCATGATTGTGTCATAACAATGAAGCCACGGCCGATTTATTCCTAAATAAAGGAGTTATTTTCTTGTGTCAGTTATTTTTTTTTATTTGAATGCATACCGAATTGGACAAAAACATAAATAAAATAAAAATTTAAATAAAATGTGTGCCTTGAAACAGCTCGACCATCTCATCACTTTAGAGATTGTTGTGAAACACAAAACTTTTCTTGCCTTAAGTCTTTAAGTGTGCCAAACCCTACTGCTAGACGTGTTCTCCATTTATGCTCATTTCAACAAGCTACAAAATTCATGGAAGAAAAAAAAACAGCACTCTATGTGTCTTCGACACTCTCTTGAATGCTTAAGCTCTAAGAGTAGCTAACATATTTTACAGAGCAATATACAGTTTTGCAGTGGCTGTCGTAAGTTCAGCCAAAATGAGAAGTGAGAGTTCAGTCCCTGTGGAGAGAGACTTCTGTGGTGAGTGTTAGGGGGAAGAGGCATTGCCTCCCTGGAGTGGACCTGGGACAGACGGCCTGTCCATTAATCCACTACGTATGCGTGTGTCTAATATATGCAATTGCCATTTCTAGTCTGTTAGGCTTGTGGGCCAAAGCCTGGAATTCACTGTAAAATGTATAATTCAGTTGTGTTAATGGATTATGTGAAAGAGGAACATTTTATTTATACATGCCTTGAAATGTCCTTTAAAGTATCTAGTGTAAGTCCTCTTAAAACCACATTGTCCATGAAATATTTAGAAGTCAAACCTTATGTTTCTCTGTATCATATTACTCACTGATATTAGTTTGTGAAATTATTTAGTATTTTAATACTGACCAATATTTTCTTTTCTTTGCTACATTACACACATTTGATCATTAATTATGTATTTCATGAATCCTCAGCTACAGTACATGAATCGTGATGTACAGGATGAAGGGAAATATTGTGCTTAAGTAAAATCAAGTGTTACATCAACATTCCAGTACGTCAACATACAGTTGTATTATGTAGCGTATAATAGGCTCAAGATATTGCAGTATTTGAATGGTTGCTAAGGTGGCAAACACACAGCCTCTACCCAGAGGGGCAATGGTAAAGTGCTTCCACAGATCTCTCTCAGGCTTACATAATACGTGATAAAAAACTACTGGGGGAACTAAATCAAAACTTCAGTGAAGTTGATGAATCAGATCATTTATAACACTCGGGGCCAGGCTTGTGCAGCAGGCTTCACGGGACACTGGTGCCACTTTTCCGGGAGATGTGGAGTTTCTGCCGCTCGCCCAGGTTGTTTTATAGATGCTGAGGGAGGGGAGTAATAAATACTTTTAAGCATTGACGGATGGACCTGTTCATTATTTAGCATGTGGAGGGATGGGGGGAGTCAGGCTTGATAAAATGAACTATTTGTACAGGCCACAATCAATACCCGCCCCTCTGCTCCTATGTGGCAATGTGGTGGCGGAAGCGGTGGCCACTCTCTGTTGTTCTATACAAATTGTGCCAACACACACATGTGCAGGCGAACATGCACACACACACACACACACACACACACACACACAAACATACGCACATGCTCACAGTTGGTGGAATAAATCTTTTCCGTGAGGTCATTTCATAAAGTAATGTGGGCAGAAAGAATTTCATTAGGTTAAAAGGAATTCAAAATGTGTCAATTGGATCCAAATGAGAAGTGCAGAGAAATCCTGTTTGATGTTCATATGCAATAAATCTTTTTACATTTGTCTTCAAAGTGTAAGCACACCCTTGGGGAAAGCTTTGTTTGAAGTGGCTTGCCGTTTCCAGATAGGTTTTCCCTCATAATCTGTTGTTGACATTTATCATATGGAGGCAAGGAGGGATCTTGGCCTGAGGATGAGGCCTCTTTGCTGAACACATTTCCAGCCATATCAGTGGACAATGAGCCTCTACATGACAGTAATGCTCATTCAATAAACAAATCATGTAAATAATGGAATAATTTGGATCAGTAGTCAATTGTGGAAGTTTATATGACTGTTAAATATTTGTCTTGTCTAATCAAAAATGACAATTCAGATTCTTACGCTGGAAGTATTCTTACAGTAGGTGCTCTTTGCTCTTTTCAAAGTTATTTTTCCCTTGCCCCTGACCTAGCCCTGACCCAAACGGTAACTACATTCTGCAGCAACATGTGCCTAAGAAGAGAGACTGTGGATGCACACTGTATCAATTAATTAAGTATTAAGG
Organism: Alosa pseudoharengus; assembly: GCF_046254945.1. Classification (NCBI taxonomy): domain Eukaryota; kingdom Metazoa; phylum Chordata; class Actinopteri; order Clupeiformes; family Clupeidae; genus Alosa; species Alosa pseudoharengus. Next base: position 32,501,239 of record NW_027468674.1, on the reverse strand, counting down.
ACATACTACCTAAGGCTATTTCAAAATAAAGTAGGACACAATTCTGTATTTGAGGTCTACATGGGCCATATTTTAGTGAGTGTGCAAAGACTATCACAAGAAAAGACTATCACTGGACTTTTTGTGACCCTGACATGCATATTGATAAATTCATCTGCTGTACACCTCACACTTGGCAGTGGCAGGAGTGCTGTCATCACGTAATGGAAGTCTCATGTAAATGAGGGAGACCTAATTAGGCCTCTGAGAAGCCTGAAAAGCTTAAACGCAGGAGGACGATGGGTGAACTCAGCGCTGGGTCATGCCCATGCATCTAAAAGCGCTTGTCTGGTTTACAGAGATCAACTGGATATGCTGGATATGTTTTACTTTACTTTGTTTTACTATGTTTTCTGACTTGGTCAACAATATGTGAAATTTGGTAATGCCGACTTTGTAAGTATGTTTGCCATCAACTTTATCGGTATGTTTACCTCGAAATTCAATTTGAAATTCAAAACAGACCTTGTTGATAGCCTTTAGCTGCTGTCAATTTGATGTTGAAAATAGCACCCTTGATGAAAATGTGGCTTAGAAATACTGAAAAAATATATAGAAGTTGCTTCAAAAGACAGACAATAGCAGCTGCATACAAATCAGTGGAGCACCTCATTTGAAAAAGCTTCTCACATCAATGATGAACAGATAGGTGCATTGGATTACATGCAGCAGGAACTGTGTTATCTTACTGATGGTGGAGTTGTCAAAGTGCTATCTTAGTTCTAAATATTATGTCTATCAATTCTTAGAGAGATCAAGCCAGTGTGATTAACTTCCTCTAAATTCCATCAAAGTAGACACAAGGCACACGCACACATGCGCACACGCACACACACAAACAAAAACACACACAAACAAAGAAATACACACACACACACACACACACACACACACACACACACACACACACAAAAGAGACGTATGTGTACAAGTGTGAACATATGAAAGCAGGACACAGCATAAAATGTACATGTTTGTATCCACTTGTATTGAAACCAGTGATTGAGTGTGACAGCAATGTTATTGTACTGTTAACAGATAGTCTGCAAATTCCATTAGAACCATAAATTGCCAACTGGCCCATGTCATCACCTAACTGGTCAACACCTCAGACAGCTTGTAACACTGCCTGAACCATGTAACATATTCAAAATGAATAATTAGGAAATAGTAATATATTCAATATATATATATATATATATATATATATAAAGTATTACATCGTTCGAGCAAACATTTCAGTAAAGAAAAAGTATGGGTAGCTTTGATATGAAGCCGGACAGTGACAGTAGCTATTTGTGGCGGCTGAGGGGTTACGGGCAGGAAGGGAGCTGGGGAATAGAAAGGGTTACAGGCACATGCCTCTGCAGAAGGAGAGTGATGGTGAGGAGGAAGTATCTGCCTGTGCTGTGGTTTGGTGTGGGAGGAGAGACAGGGCCAAGCAGTAAGCTGATCCAGACAGACGCTTTTCCCATTAATACTGCCTTGGATACCACCTACAGAGTTATAGCCAAAAGGAAAGACAGTGCATTACGATTGGGAGAGGATTTTCCCTCATGTCTGGGACCATCCAAGTCCAAATTTGTGTTCTGAGTTATTACATGGGACGTGACTCTCACTTATTTGCATTCAACAGCCTCGCTGGGTTGATGTTTGTTAAAAAGAAAACATCAAAAAGCTTAGAGGTGTAAACACACTCACACAGCTCAAGGTTCATGTATGCAAAGGCTTATTAGTGACTTTGTAAACAAACATTTGCACTGAACCCATGGAAGGACAACGGAGGTCATATACATGTCAAAGCTGGCCTTTTGCCAAGGCGTTACAAGAGTTCACCAAGCACACACATCGCCACACATCATGAACACGAGCCCTAGACTTCATTACACTTTCACATGAACACACTGAACACAGACCATGTAAAGGATTTAGCCATAATGCCGAGTGCCTAATGTGCTCTCCACAAGCCTGCCTTCTTAATTTCTAAAAAACAAAGGGATGCTACCAGAGTATCACCACAGCAGTTTGTAAAACAACACTTAAAGGCAAATTAATGTCACTCTCCAAACGGGCATCCATAAACACAACTGACATGTGCTCCATGTTATCAAGGCACTTGTAAACAAAAACATACGCGAGCTTTAAGTATCACACTTTCAAAAAGCAGCTTAGGAAGATGAGGAAGAGGGACTTTTAACTCGCCCTCATTGTCTGGAAGAGAAGACAGGGAGAGAGAGAGAGAGAGAAAAAAAAACCTTTCCATGCAAAGTGTTTTCAGCGTAAAGCATTAACATAATTTTTTCGACTTGGGTTCTCACAGGACCCCCTGATGAAGGCTCTACCCGTAATTTTAATTGCATGGACTGCATTCTTAATTAAAAACTGTACAAATGGATTTTATGCCATGCCAAATTAAATCTAAATTCATTAGATATAAACCCTTTTTAAAAATTGATGCAAATATGTGAATTTTTTAAAAGTTCGAACTTAGTCTCCATTTTAGATGAGCTTGCCATTATAAAAGGGGGAGGGGGGAATGCATGTCTTTTTGTGAATGAATTATCTAGTCTGTATAAAATATTCAGCAAATCTTATACTTCATGTTCTTTATTTGGCGTGTCCTTTGTATCATGATGTATTTTTCTCTCCCGTTATATTTAAAAGTGACAGGAATCTTAAATATTTATATAGCATCACATGATGGTCAAGAACCAATTAAGTTATTTATATGCATTTGGGAAAGGAAAGTACTTTTTAATGTACCATAATGTGATACATGCAATCACACAAATTTTTATAAACAAAACTTTTGTTGCAGGATGATCACAGAGCAGTCACGGATGAAATGACACAGACATGCACAAAACTGACTTGAGCCATACATCCATGTTTTCTCACACATGTGAGTGTGTGTGGCAAGCAGGAAAAGGGGGTGCAAAAGAGTGTGCATCATTTTTTTTTCAGTTAGCTCCCACTGTTTTGAGAGGAGTTCACGTTCACGTCTGTGCGACGCAGACCGGCCCAACCCAGCCCTTGCTTGCACATACAGCCCCCTTTCTCATTACTCTCATTAACGGTGCATTTTTTACGGCCCGGATCGGGGGAGGCCAGTTGCTCGGTTGCCGCACTCGGAAAATGTCTGGTCACCAGAGGCCTGAGATTTATTGATGGTTCTTGCTCTACTGTACAGTGCCGGGGCTGCTATGCGAGCGTAATGGATGGAGCAGATGTTTGACACGGCAGCACCTCTTCATAACTCCACTCTTCAGGAAGGCCTTTTTACAGGGGCTGCCTCGCAGTAGTTCCCATTCCACACAGGAAGCGAAGGTCATTGTGAAACATGAGGCCTGGGCTAAGAGGCTGAACTCATGTGTGCTGCAGCTGGGCCCACTCTCGCTCAGCTCTCATGGAAAAGTCATATTTTATCTCTCTCTCTCTCCCTCCCTCCCTTCCACTCTCTCTTGCTGTGTCTATCTCTTCCATTTGCACTGTTTGTCTCTCACTGTCTGCTGGTATTTTTCAGTCACACTCAAGTACACACACACACACACATATACATACACATATAAATACATAAACACATACTACATACATACTATAAAATGCATACTCACAAAGAGTGACATGTCTCGTTATCGTATGCTCTTTCCTAATGATACCATATATGTATGGCATGACATAAATAGAGATAAACAAAAATAGCCCAGTACACTCAAAATTTAATTCAAGTAATATTTCATTATTTGTTGATCTGGCCACTTTTGCTGCCTTTCCTTGACCAGACCTTTCCCTTTACAAAGAGACCGAATAATTTATTAATGCTGGACTCAAGGGTATGTGGAAAAAAGAAGGCATGGCGGGGGGTGGGGGGAGCAAAATTGTCTTCACTTTATCAGAGAGAGTGAGAGGCTGGTGTTGGCTGGCTCAGTGTGTGAAAAGGAACAGTGGGTGTTTCTGTCTCCCTCTCTTCACGTCTCCGCTCGCTCACCATCGGACCAGGAGGAGCAGCAGACAGATCTGGGTCTGTGCTCGGCACCTGAGGCACCCCGGTGTCAGGAGACCGCGCCGGAGCGCCGTTCATTTGTGCAACATCTGTACCACACAGACAAAATTATTAATAACCCCCGCATGCTGATCTGCCACGGCATTTTGATGAAGTGGAGGCCCACCACTCCCCATGATTTAGGCCAGCAGGCAGGCCCACCTCGCTGCGCCCAGTGGAGGGGAGAGAGAGAGCCAGGCTGTGCACCATTTTTCCCCCCCTCTCTCCCTGACCACCGTCGCTCATGCAAATGCTGAGCTTGTCATTTCAGGTCCTCAACACCTTACTCAGAAAAACTAAGCTTTTTTTAATTCTGAATGCCATTCTGTTGACCTGCCTTTGTTAGTCATTAATCATTTGTTTCAGAAATGTAAATGCATTTCCTAAAGTTAACAACAGAAAATCAATTATCTCCTCGATGAATTAAAAAATGAACCAATAAAACAAAAATGAACTTGAAAATTGACTAAGTTTTATTTATGCTTCATACTCGGTTCCATCCATACACACCGTAAAAGCCCTGTTGTATCTCTCAGAAGCACTCATGGGGCATTTGATGTGAATAACAATGCCAATTATTATCACTCTATGATGAAATGGAGCAAGGTAATAAATAGCTTGGCTCTGATTGGTTAGCTTGCTGGAGACCCCAAATGATTAGATGTTGGTCCCAGAGGGAGCCAGACAGACGGCAGTTTGGTGAACAGCCCTCGGGAACAGCTTTGCTTTTGTAAAGGCAAAACAACTTTGTGCCAGGATATACCCCAAGGGGTTATTTTGTAGGTATTAGAGAGCAGAGTAGAAAGGGGAACTTGGATACGGTAACGTAGCTTTATAATATTACCTTCTGACACAAAACTGTAAACACCTCGACTTTGGCTCATTGTTCCCAAGTGTTCGGGAGTGATGTTGGAGCAGTTAACCTGTGGTAATGATAGATGTTCAGCGCAGTAATTCTTGGATCACGGAAACAGCAAATAGTGCAGTCAATCAGTGAACCTCATTCTGCACTTGATGTCGATCCTTTTTCCATGTGTCACTTTCACTGTCTCTGTTCCTCTCTCACACAGTCAAATCCAAACACTTGCATCTTTCCACTGGAGCAAAGAACTAAAAGAACAAGGAGCCAAAGTCATACTCACTTCAACAAAAATAATCAAATGCTAAACAAATGATAGTGCATACAGTAGATGATGATTCAGTGTGAGCCTGTAAATCATCAGAAGTTCTGCCTCAAGTTCCCCCGGTGTGTACTTCCTGATGATTGCATAATGGATCACAGGTGTGATGGATAGCAAAAATTATCAAGGCAACGCAATTAACACATGCCACTATTTAAAATATCTGCATCTGTGCCTCGACAAGTCAGTGCAAAACCAATGCTCATCTTCCCCATTCTCTCATTATCAGAGTACTGAGTAACTACCTTGAAAACATACACAGCAAAATGACTCATTACATGAGTATGTAAATTATATTCCATTTTTTAGTTGGGCTCTTGCTTTATTTACATTTACTTGTAATTCACAGTATCAAATCATACCCTTCATGGACACAAGGCCTCCAAGTCTGACAACAAATCCAATCTGTGATTTTTGACACAGAACATACGCAATGGTGCAGGGCTGCTAAGCACACCACTTTGAATTTAAATGGGTCTACATTAATTATAAGCTTGGCTCGCTCTCTATGCATCTGTGTACGTATGTGATGGATGCACACAATCTGCATGTCGGCTGAAATCACTCAATCCAACAAATGCAGGCCCTGCTAATTGAAGGCAGTGTTTTCTCTTCCCCCTGCATTCCTCGTGCTTCGTCACTTTATCGGGTTTGTTCGCTGCATACACCACAGCCATTAGGCAGGAGGAGAGTCAGCGCATTGCACAGTTGCACAATAAATACTTAATTTTGCTTTGACTGTAATCTGCTCAGAGCGCATGATTAGTGTGCTCACTGGGCAAATGAATCGCGGGCGGGATCACATGAGTGAGAAAACAGACACTTTCAGGAGGGGCGGGCATGTGGCTGTTGAAGGCATTACTTGACTAAGAGACATCAACGCTCTGGTGTACAGGGCTGATTGTATTTTAGCAGAATGGTTTTTTTTTTCCTTGATTGGATGTTTTGGGATTTTTAGGATTTATCTTTTGTACATGTCACTGCTGCATGGTAGATTTGAGATGGCAGACAAAGTATGTCCAAAAAATGATGAGGACCCCGTTTCAGGTGTTAGACGCAAAGGTTATGAGTGGTAATTGAATTTATATCCACATCTGGTGCATGTGTGCTCATCTATCGTCTTTCGATTTCAATATCAATTTCAGATAGCACGTCCACTTAATTGGCTGATGTTCTGCCCAGCTGGTCCGTGCCTGAGAATTTTATGTCTACATATGTGGCCATTACATGCAGATCTGTAAGTCCTTTAATATTCCTGTAGTTTGCTGGGTTTCCTGTCAAACAGACATTTGCTGACCTACAGTTGTCAGTTTTATTCACTAGAAGGTGCTCGATAACCTTAACATTTAACTGCATCCATAGGATAGCACTCCATTATTTGCACATACTTGAAAGCAAAGCATTTTTTCATTCGTAATGACTATGCATCTTGAACCACTGCCAAAGCCCATCAACATATCTGAGCAGGTCTGTGATATCGAGTATGGTCTGTTTAAAAAAAAAAACCTTGCATTTAAATACTCTATTGGAAGTCCATCTGGAAATGTTGCTTGCTGAGAGCAGCACACAGGCAGGTTCCCATGAACCATAATGACTTGATGTAAGTCTTGCCAAACACGAGGCTTCTGCTTTTAAAAATCTGGAATGCTCTGCAATGCTAGCATGGCTAATTGCAAATACTATGAAGTGTTCTGTACGACGGAAAAAAGGTTAAATATAGTGAGTTTACCAGACACATAGCATTCTGTTTTTTCCATTCTAAAACAGTAACATGATACTGAAGTCTGCTGTCTGGAACTTCATAGCAACTGTAACGGGGGAAATCAGACACGGTGTTCCAGTACACAGTATCTATCTATGACAGATCTGTTGGTTATCTCTACTGTTGACAGTAAGCTGAGGCCTATAGTGATATTGTCTGTATGGCAATGTGCATGTGTGTATCCATGTTGTTTTCTTGTGCTTGTCCTTCCAGCTGGCCTGTGTTGGCTGAAATATATCACTGCAGACCTACCACCTCCATTGCATTATTTGTCAAGATATCATTAATATGCAATTTAAATGTTTTAAAATCGAGGTGGCTTTCATGTTACCTCTATTGACGTTCATATATTGCTGCCAGACAAATGATACCATGGGGTCCAGCATGTGAAAATATGTTACTACTCTGCAAAATGCAACAATATGGCGGCCTTTATAGATTCCAGTTGTTAATATGGAACCACCATGTTGATTTTGCACATGCAACAACTTTCTCCTCACGGTTGTTGACAACCTGGTCCTTAGAGCTTTGTGTCAGGTCAGAGTGTTTCACAATTGCACATGGAGTGCATTGAAACAGACCAGTGCACACATGCACGCATCAATTTTTCAATATATTGGGAAGTGTCCATTTAGGAAACATGATGCATATTGGCAGTGGAAAGGTGGTGAGATGACTAATGCAATAAAAAGGAACATTCTGTAGATAAATCTCTTCTTAATGCACTGCTAACAGTCTGTGGAGCTCTCTCCACTGGTATTATTTATTTGCACATTGCACAGATGCAAATGCACTAAACCTGCTGCGCTACTTTAATTGAAAATATAAATGTTGTTTTAACTTGTACTGCATGTAAGCAAACATCATTAGCTTTTTGAACTTGTTCAGTGAAGTGAATCTACAGCACTAATTAAAGACCTTCTTTTTAACCCTGTGTGGTCTGATAACATATTTCTGGGGAAAGGGGTGGGGTGTGAGGGGCTGGGTGGCAACTTATCATTTGCTTGTCAGGGGAGGCAAATTGAACTTGTGGTAGGGCACCGCGATGGGTCAACAGGCACAATTCTTTCGCCATCACCCACTTTTGAGAATCCAGTGGACGTGGTGAGGGCCACTGTCAATCAAGCAGCATGGCGATCATTACAGGTTTGCAGTGAAGCAGAAAAACGGCGTAATAAACAGGTCCTGCCGCCTCCGTCAGGTCATTCATCCGCCGTGGCGAGGGCTGGCTCCTTCTGGCCTCGCTGTGCATTAAATCCCCATCCAGCTGCTTGACCCTATTACAGCAGCATGATGGGCTCTCCTGTCACCGCCAACCGCCGCAACAGTCGGCCGCACTGAATCACTCTTCCCGACAGGTAAGCCCCGGGATCATTTATTTTTGTATCTCGCCACGGTTGGCTGACAGAAGTCAAGGGGTGTCTTTAACATGCCAAAAAAAGTGCCGAAAGCCACCGACTGGAGGCTGGAATCTTTAGATCGGCCTTGATCTGCCAGGGCTTAGTGGCAGGGCAGCGGCTATGAAATCCTGGCGTGACGATCTCTTGCTAGCGACGGCTGTCGCGGCCGTGTTTAGGAAGTTGTTCTTTGACTTCCTCAGTTCCGAAAGTGACATAATTTTATTGTGCTCCCAGTGTGTAGACGAAATAAGTTTTACTTCATTTAACATACTCTCGAGTGTGAAGTTGACATGGCTTACAGCCATCAAAATGTGTCTGGGGGAATCAGATTCACAGCTGATCACACTGGAGATGGTGACAACACACTTGGCACAAAGGATACCGGTGAAATGAAACCACAATAAGAAGGGTTCAACTAGTGCCTGGATAAAAAATGTCTATACTCGATACATAATGTATTCTTCCTTTGCATGTGAATGAACACATACATTATGAATACACACACATTCACACAAATATGCACACACACACACACACACACACACACACACACACACACACACACACACACACACACACACACACACACGAAGACACCCACACATATGTGTGTATGTAGTGTATATGTAGCAGCACACTCCTTTTTTATCTAAAATTTACCTTTGGTCTTCCTGCTGCCTTTGAGGAAAAAGAAGAAACAGGTTTGTTGCTGTGGAACAAGCATAATAAGGCTGCTGCTATTGGCAGACTCCGACTCTACAAAGGCCTCAAATCTAAATGTGATGCAGTATACATGCTTCCCAGTACAAACAGGGCCACAGAAAAGCGTGGGTATGTTTGATCCTGTCTTCCAGGTGCTGGTAGGTCCTCTTTCATCTCGGTGGAGCCCCCCCAAATTGTCCCCTTTTTCCTCAGAAGGTACAGCCACACATCAATCGTCTGAGGCTGCTGACATGAGTTGGTAGGGGTGGGGGAGGCTTGCTTTTTTTTTACCAAGTCACCCAAAAAGAAATGGTAAGACAAACAATTGACTGTATACAAGACGCCTTGCTTTGGCAAAAAACCAATTCCTTTCAACCCACTGACCCCTTGGTTTACAACCATGTGCTGTCTTTAGACTCGGTCATTGGCTTGGTCAAGTGCAGCACAAGTGATGCATACAACCAAACAGTGTGCAATGCTCCGTAAATCAAATACCTATAGTGGTAGTCCAATCAATACGATTTCGTACATAAATCACTACATTCAATATGTGAGTAATGTACAGCGCTTACATTGATTAAGGAAAGAGCCCTGTGCACCTAAATGAACAACAAACAAACAGCAGAAGTTGTCATGGGAGGATGTGAAATCAATAGCTCCTTGCTTGCAACAGGGTTAATCAATGGATTACAACCTTTCACCTGAATATCTTACAGGTCAGCCTCATGTACCATAGAGTTTGGAAACAATAAACTACAGTACATGCATCACATTTACAAGTCTGAGCTACTGCATGAGCACAGTTAACAGACATAACCACCATACACTACAGAGATACAAATAAAAAAGGTTATACTGCCTTTACAACAACAGTAAGGCTAAGACTGCTTTAGGTTCTTTGTTTTAAAGACATTTCAGAATTCCGAGTGGGCTTTACGCTCTTCTAAGTTAAAAACAAATGACTTCCAAGTCACCCTGTTCCCTGCCATTTAAACTTGCCTCCACCATTTCTCCTGTTAAGGCCCTCAGAATCCAATCAATGTGTCAGTTAAATTGCTCTTCATCTGGTGAGATTAAGTGTGCGACTATTACCTTCGATTTAGCCTGAGTCTAGAATGCTGGCACATTTCCGTGGAGCCATTAGTAACACCTGGGATCTTTCACATTAGTTTAAGATCTGGCATCATAAATTTCTGCACATTAATGATTATTCTGACTTCTTGGGATAGATGGCTCAATGTTTTTGATAATGAAAATATACACTCTGCAGCGGGCCTTTCTTAAATTCACATTACCTTTGTAATGTACTTCATGGTTGATCATATCAGACGATGTCATAACTTTTACCAGGAGGGTCTTATTAATTCAGAATGTATTTCAGAGTTATTCCATTACTCAGTCTTAAAACTTAGGGTATAATGGGATTTTTGCTCTTTGTGCTAGCTTTCAAAAAATTATTTCCTGCAGTCAGAGACTAGACTGAGTGGACTTCCTGAAAGTAAGTGGGCATATTTCTTATGCGTATGCCATTATATTTATGGTTCAGGAGTACTATGTATTTTGCATGATTGTTTTTTAGTATGAACTGTAAATATGTCAGGTCTTTTTTGGCTCTCTGATTTGCATAGATTGAACCATGTCACAATTGACTTAATGAATAACATGGCATGTAACCAAACCATGTTTATTTTGACTTGTGGCTTGCAAATTACATGTGTCAATCATACTGGAGTATAGAGCAGTTTGTATTTATGTGAACACACAACAGTGCTCTTTATGTTTAAAGTTTTTTGCATTATAGCCGTCAAGTCATAGGCAAGAAAAATCTTTTGGCAAAAGGCTTGTGATTGGCAGCCTTTGTTCAGCAGGGAATCCAATATTTTCCTGAGTTTTATGTGACTCATATCATGAAAATTGATTGGTCCAGAAAAAAAGTGACACAAGTTAATCGAGATCTTAAATAAGAGGTGTAATTCACGTGGCATGCTCAAAATTGTCATTCTCAGCATTTTTACGACGGTGCCAGCCATAACGACTTCAAAGAAAATGTCAGTGGCAGCAAATGACATGCCACTGAATAACGTGGTTATGGCGGGGAAGACATTTAAACTCTTCTCTACTAGCAGGGTGTACTTCTGCTGAACATACATTTTCTCCCAGCGAGCTGATGGGTGAAGAGTCCCTGGCTCCTGTCCTCTGTCACCATTCATCGTTCCTGGAGAAGTACAGCAGCTCGCTGGTAATTATTACATTCCACACTGATGGCTCATCAGCAAGATCCTCTTAAATTAGCGGCCCATTCGGCGGGTGCACTCAGAGAAGATGTGTCATTTATAATGTGTGTGAACGTGCGCGCGGCTCTCAAAGAGAGCATGCCAATGACAAGGCTCACTCAGGAAAAGGTAGAGAATGCAGAAATGCCGCCAGACAGAGAAAGAAATCCTATTTACAGTGAGTGATTCAGAGTTCTGTGGAAGTGTGCAGTATAAGCCTCACCTGTTCAAGAGAAAAGCTTCAACTGGAAAGTTCTACACTTATGACCGTAACCTGAAGAGCATTGCATCAGCTTACATTTTAAATGTATTAAGCTTGGCATATCTAGCCAAATATTCCAACATGACTTAACTTTTAGCACACATAAGAACAACAGGGGCTGTGGCCACACAATGGGATATGCTACACTGTCTTTGGTTTACATCCCATGTGCTTCTGTTGGAAACAAATAAAGCGCAAAATGCATCTTAACCTATCTTCTTTTGCATTCGTATAGCAGTTCTGTAAAAGTTGTGTTTGTTTTGACCTCAGAGAATTGAATCACACGGGGTTAAACAACTCACTATGCTGGTTATCATGGTTTAATATGGTAATTAGTCATAAATTGTTATACTTCACTGACACAATAATCACAACAATAAGCTAAGTTGCTCAACGATTAAGTTCTCTATTAAATACTCCTTTTCTACTTGAAAACTTTTCCTCTCTAAATGCTAATCTTTTGTGTGAATCTGTGCCTAATCTAGTACAACTAATTAATGTGTTAGAGCCGATGAAATGTTACCTAAGCTGGGACCCACCTCCACCCCAACACACACACACACACACACACACATACACATGTGTACAATTACTGTAGACGTGGTAAATAAATCAATATTCCCAATCCAACTGTAAAAAACAATCAAGGAAAACGGTGATTCCCAGGAAAATAACACCAAATAATATTTATTAACTGCTTTGCAATCAACTGCAGGGACCGCAATGCAGCAAGTGTTTTGAGCAGGCACGCAAGCAAAGCGAATGCAGCAAACATGACGGCTGGTGACAGATGCCAATAATTTTGTTAGTCTACACTGCAGAGTAATTGAATGAATTAATGAGAAACAAACCTCTAAGACAGGCATGCGGCCTGTGTCAACCTTATGATTGAGAGATATTGTTAAAGTACTGCAACCAAATGAGAGGATTTCAAAAGCAATGGACACTTCAGAATCCGTGTTGAGGGGCCCTGTTCTCCTTTAGAGGGGGGGGTGTGAGGATGTCCCTTATTGGTTTTATGGAGCATTCGGAAGCTCATTACATTGTACCTCAGACTACGGTCTTAATTGTGTTACATTTTGAATCGCCTTTGTTGTCGTCTTGTGTCATTTGCTTAGCTACAGTATATCTGGAGTGGCTCAGTCCAGTGATTAGCAATGATGTCGTAAAAAGGTGCTTGGACACTCGCTAATGCTGAAGGAAAAGCTGCTAATTAAGGTCCGCTCTTGCACATCATAAACCCCCGCCACCACCATAATCGTCGGCAAAGTTGTGAACAGTGGTGGGCAGCCGTGGAGAGGAGTGAGACGCCTGTGTGTGTGTGTGTGTGTGTGTGTGTGTGTGTGTGTGTGTGTGTGTGTGTGTACAGTATGTGCGCATGTGAGAGGGGGATATTCGAATTGGATTTCTGTAATGGCTACCTCGGATGTGAAGGTTATGGTAGACTTCATTCACAGCAGATACTAGACATTTAGCATATTGAGAGGGAAATGAGATCCCATCACTCTGCGATGAGGCCCTACCCCCATCAGGTACACCCCAGTCAGCTTTCATATAAGAAGCCTGGCTGCTAGTTGGACAGATGAAAAAATATAACAAACATCGCATGATGGGGATGTCAATGAGCCAGCAACGCATACACTGGGCACATACAGAGACATGTTGTTTGTTAAAGTACGTTGAGAAATTTGTGTTTGAATGTAAATATGTCAATGATGCCATGGTTGGTTGAGTATTACCATCCCGCAAGACAGTAAACATTGAACGAACTGCGCAAATATATCAGTACAGGGCTTATTAGGACACAGATTCACTACATTTCCACTTGGAAATGCACTCTGCCTGCTTTCATCAATGGTCTAGAAAAACATACTGAATGCCCTGGATGGCCAGACATCTCCTGGTCCACCCTTTCTCTGCCAGCTCAGACGCGTGAGTCTGGGCTTAAACGCAGTATTAGCAGGTTGCCCACACAGAATTATGTTAAACACGGCGTCCACTGGAAATCAATATTCAGTGTAAGTAACTGGCCTGCCAGTAATTTAATGAAGCTAAATTGCATTACATGGAGGTAAGGTGGTGCGGGACCAGTCTGTCTCCAGCACTCTATTACCCAGTGGCAGTGTGGCAGAGAAATGGGACTTACCCGGCTCATTGGAGGGGTGGCCACTCTCTCCCTCTCTCTCTCTCCCACTCTCTCCATCTCTCTCTCTCCCACTCTCTCCATCTCTCTCTCTCCCACTCTCTCCCTCTCTCTCTCTCCCACTCTCTCCATCTCTCTCTCTCCCACTCTCTCCCTCTCTCTCTCTCCCACTCTCTCCCTCTCTCTCTCTCCCACTCTCTCCATCTCTCTCTCTCCCACTCTCTCCCTCTCTCTCTCTCCCACTCTCTTTGCCTCTCCCTCTCTCTCCCTCTCCTTTTCTCTGTTTTATCATTTACTCTCGTACTATCACTGCTTGCCTCATGCACATGTATTTACTTTTGAGTGATGTCCTCTCTTCAACTATATTCACTTAAATATTTGTGGTAGTTTACTGATCAAAGGAAATAAAATGTATGCACAAACATGGGCGGGGGCATGGCATCCTTTGGGCACATTCAAAAACTAAATTGGAACTGCAAATGGATTTTCATTATTCAGTGAAGTCGTGAAATATTAAAATGGCAAAGTTTTGAGAAAAGAAGTGAAGTTCCCTCGTGGGGAGTGCTTTTTATTTATTAACATTTTTATAAAGTCGCAAGTATGTTTTTTTCAATATAATACAAACCACTTTTTGTTGAATAGAACAGGTAAGATAGCCACAGGCCATGGTGTGGTAGGTAAATACATATTAATAAATTGTTTCCAACAATCTATATAATAGCCTTTAAGCCAGAAGGTGTATAACAGTATTTTTGTTTATTAATTAAAAAAAACATATACTGCTACATTTGCATAATAAATTCTACCTTCTCTCTCTCTCTCTCTCTGTTTCACTTCCTCTTTTTCTCCTCCCTCTACCCCATTCATCTCTGAATGAATCACTGAACTGGTGTGGCTAGCTGTGGCCCTGGTGGGCCCTTAACCCAGCCATGTCAGAAGGACCACCAGCAAGGAAACCCCTCCACCCTCTTTCTCCTCTCTGGGGCTGGAGGTGCCATCCACTCTAACAGACTCTATGTGCATGAAGTGCAGAGGCACCATATGCCTTCCTCCTCGGCAACACATTTGACCTAAGGCTCTTCTCCGAGGAGAGTATGGATATTTACCCATATCTACCCCCTCCTGGTGCAAAATCCCCCTATGATACCCTCCGTGGTACTGCCAGTGCCTAGGGCAGGGAGCCTCACTAATTCGTCCTGTGAGGTAGGGGCACTGGGTCTGTTTGGAGTGTCACGAGCATCACATGAGGCCACTGTCATGGTAATTGGTGTGGGAGCATGCAAGGGAGGTGGGGGTGGGGGGGGGGCAGGGCTTTGGTCCAGCCCCATGTTTTTTTGCTAGAATGCTGCAATTTCCTTCCCATTCCTCATCTCCACTCAACAGCTAAGGTCTTTTAGGCAGTAAGACTCTGTCGGCGAGATTTTCCCTTAAAATCACCCTGCACCGCACTTTCATGCTTTTCCCTCCCTGTTTTGAGAGAGCTGTTTGAGGGCTGCTGTTGACGGCTGAAGTGGCCTGTCTGGGCGCCGAGGTGCGCGTGACGTTGGCCTGGTGCGCTCGCCTCCCCAGCACCACTCCGGGGCTCCGGGTGAGCTCCCCGCCCGCTGAATGACGCGCTGTCGGCAGCGAAAGTGCAGAGCCGTCGCTTGAGAAGGAGCAGCTGAATTCACGAGTCGCCTCAGTAATTCAAACCAGCTATGACCTCATCAGAGCAGGGCTCCCCCTGCCCCCCTACCCCTCCCTGCCCACCAGCCCACCCATCCCCACCATACCCTGCTCAACCCCCTGTCCCCCAACCTCTCACAAATATCCCACCTACCCCCACCATATCCCCTCAACCCCTTGTCCCCACCCTTCCCCAACATACCCCCCTCAACCCCCTGTCCCCCAGCCACCCACACCAGTCTGAGCTTCACTTCCCCACACCCGCACCGTAGCGCAAGTGACTGTTATGATTCGAAACAGGATTTACAGCTGTGCAGCCGCAAAACAACTCACCACAACCACCCCAGGTCCCCCGAAATAATAATGCTTGTTAGCCATAAAATAGGGAAAAAGGGTAGAAGGGAAAAAAACGAAACAAACCCTCTGATTGATGTCATACAAGTCTCTGAAACTACTTTACACTCAGAGAGAAATGTTAATGTATGCCCTTCCCTCTCCAGCAGGCGGACGCATAGTGTGGTTAAATGTTTCACCGTATGTATTTATATAGTGGATGACCTTTTTAGAATAAATCAGTCATACACATGCTGATTATAGACCCATAAATGGTATCAAATTCATTGGCGAATTATGAAGCACATATTTTACGAAAACTCCACTGTGGAGAACGTTTTTTTTCTCTCTCTTTTTCCCTAGAAAAGCACCATGTTTTTGGGTGTTTATTTTGCTTCCTCCATAACATCTTAGCTGGAAAAAATGTCAAAGCAAAGGCATTTTTTCCCCTTTCCTCTTTTCTCTCTCTCTCCTTTTTAAATTGTAGGTTTTTCTGCCCAAAGCAACTAATGAATCAACTGACTTAAGTGGGCCGAGGCGTTCACCCCATTTACAGTTCCGGCAGACTGTGACTAGGTCAGAGCCTTCTCTCCCTTACTGGGGCTTCTCCACACCTCTACAGCCTACAAGAGGAAAAAAAACCGCACACAACAGACCGACGCTGTATCACACAAGCAGGCCTTTGGCTGGGTGTTATGAATGCAAAGACATGAGCACCATTAGAGTGAGGCTGGCACACAGTGAATTTACCTACAGGCAATTTAAAATCTCTCCATTTGGATGCGTTTCTAAAAGACCCGAGGCCGGCTTACCTCATTTTTTTCCTTTCTCTGGAGTAGATCGCATTGAAGTACATAGTCATGCTGGTAAGGACCTTTTTGTCTAGACATGGAAAGAAAAACATAAACCATGTTTGGCATGACAAAGAGTCAGGATGATCTTTTAACAAGACACTGTTAATGACATTTTAAATGGCAGAACAAGCAAGCATAAAAGATCACATTAACAGAATGATTATGGCTTAATGCAAAAAAAAAATATCGTTTCAGTTAGGGGTTACTTCAGTTTGATAAGAGACCACATACTTTCTATTTTAAATTGCAAGGTTAAAACAGCGTTGTTGGAGACAATAGCAGTTAATCACTCTTTTGTTCCAGGAAATTGGCAGAACATTCATTATGGCTATTTTAACTTCAGTCAGATTTGTGGTTAATTTGGGCAGTGGTTAACCTACTTTAGAAAAATTACCCTGTTTCTGTGCTGTGGCCTTAAACAAACTAAGAAAGCAAGGATACAGGCTCCAGGAACTTACAGAAATAGAGGATGCCACTCGTCACTCTTGCATCTCCAGAGGTGACCTGAGATACTCCAGTAAAAGTTTAGCCCTAGCTTCACCTGAAGAATTGATTATTCATTTTTATTCTTTATTTATTTTTATGTACAAAACACAAATCGGTCTGAACTGACCCCATGCAAGTCAATAGCCCGATTCCAAAGGAAATGCATGAATAAACTGATGTAAAACAGTATAGATTGGCAACAGGATGTTTTCCCTCGAAGAATCCCTGCGTTAGATAGGGGGGCTGCTGCGTATGCTGGCTAATCAGCCGCCGACTCACCTGCCAGTTAAAGTCGCCTCCATCAGTGTTAATTGTCGACCTGCTCTGAGGATAAGGATTGCCATCACCTCTCATCCAGGCAGGCAACGATGGGTGGAGAAGGCCCCTCCCTGGAGAGAGAGAGAGAGAGAGAGAGAGAGAGAGAGAGAGATAAAGATAAAGAGAGAGAAAGACGTGTGTGTGTAAGAGAGAGAGAGAGAGAGAGAGAGAGAGAGAGAGGTGGGTCCATGTGTTTGTTTGTGTGTACGGTGTGTGTGTGTGTGGTGTGTGTGGGTGGGTAGAGTGGGGGGGTTGGGGGGGGGGGGTCTCCGTAATTTGGCCTAGGTGCTGATTTTATCCCCCACTCCTTGGGGTGTGCCAGATGCCAGGAGGAGTGCCCAGCTGCCACAGGCCTTCCCACGGAGTGCGGTGGGTAGTTGGGAGAGGACGGCGCGCTCCCGCGGGGGAGAGCCGAGAGAGACCGAGGGGGAGGGCAGAAGATGACTGTGTAATATCAGCCCAGGGCCTGAGAGCATTCGGAGAAGCCGTCCCTATTACTGCCTGTAAAAGATGCAAATTTGGTGAAATAATCAGCTGTAGGGCCCCAGGCTGTTTTTCAAGTGCCCCCCTCTCCTCTCCTTTCTACGTCCACCTCTCTCTCTCTCTCTCTCTCTCTCTCTCTCTCTCTCTCTCCCTCTCTCGTGCTTGCCTCTGAGCCGAAATAGTAAGGGAGGTATTAGTGTAAGGAGCGTAGAGAGGCAAAGTTCACTTTGCTCAGAGGCTGCCCCTAACCAAACTCAACCAATCGCTGCTGAGAGCCTCTCGGTACTTGAGAGCCCTCTCCTCTGTATAGCCACCGAAACCAAATGCCGCCGCCGAAACCAAGGAGGAAAAAGAGGGAATGGCAGAAGAGTGGTGCTGAAGAGCAGGAGGAAAAAAAGAGCCTTTGGGCAGGTTGCAGGGATGCAGGAAGCAATACAAATATATATTCATGAGCAAGAAAGGGGGCTGGACATAATCATTTCAAAGGGAGCGATGTATGTTATCACTGGAGTCCATAAATAAAGGGAATAACCTGCCTGTTTCACTTGAACATGTGAGCAAGGAAATGAGAAATTACTTGTCCAGGGTTGTAAAACATCGAGAACTAATCCTTTCCTAAAACAACAGGGATGGGCCTATAGGTGAGGAAGCACCATTGTGTGATGAACACACAATATACCTTGATCTACAGTCATGATCTACATACAAATCTAGAAACTTAATTATTTATTCACCAGCCAATAATCTTATATGTATGTCACAGACAGTATATCGACTAGTATTTATTAAGTACTATTTCAAAGATAATTGTATTTGTAAAGTTGTACATTTGTAAAAATATATTGCCGTGGTGACATTAAGGAAAGGATATGTTTTCCAAACAACTTGATGTACCAAGGATAATTTAGCATTTCTAAACTATGTTCACTGAAAAGTAAAGAAAAATCTGCACACTCAAGTCTTTGCAAACAGGTTTTTAGGAGTAAAAACCTGTTTGCAAAGACTTGAGTGTGCAGATTTTTCTTTACTTTTCATTGAATTACTTGCTAATCCAGCACCTCAACAGATGAGCGGTGATTTTTTTCACTTTTTTACTAAACTCTGTTCACAAAAATAATGCTTGTAAAACTTGCACCAAAATATTGGAATTGCATGCTTCTAATTATAATAATATTGATTGGAATTACAATGTTGATAGCAAAAATGTTATCACATGTTATCACAAATTATTCAACCCTAAAGGTCTAATGCTGCAGTATCTACATTCCACCAAAAAAGCATTAGCATCTGTATAGCAGAAAAAAAAGGAAAATACTGCAGCACCCACAAGAGATTAGACTCGGCTGTAAGTGATTAATCACATGTCCTCATATTTGGAAAAACAATGTTAATTTTAGCAATATGAACTTTTATTCACCCTGCCTGAAATAACAAAACAACTCCAAAATGGAAATGTAGACAGTGAATTGTCCAAAGAAACATAATGTGTTATATCCATTATTTCTCCTTGCAAACTTTGAGGGAGACACTGTACAACATGTCATTACATGTCAAGGTTATGTTTACCCCTTTTTTAAAAAGCACACGCTGGTGGGTGCTTCTATGTCCACACCCATTTAATATTTTATGTTTAAACCACCTGATTGTGTTTTCAGGCTTGGGCTCCTGTGACTCTGCAAGACGAGGTGTTCCAGTGAGAAAACATATGGCGGGGGAGTTAGGAGCCTCGGAGCTGGAGTGCATCATAGACACATCCTCTGAGCGAGTGTCACAAGTACCCACCACTGAATAGAGCCACTCACCCATTAAGGGGGAGAAGGAGAGGACAAGGGGAGAAATATCAGAGGCTGCGCCGTTTGAGCTGTAAAGAAGCTACAGGTTCAAATCACGGCACGAGAGGCCTGCTCCCTGGTAAGCTGTAATCTGTGGGGACTCAATGATCTAAGATTGCTTTTCCCACCAATCTCTTCTAAATGTCATATTTCCTTTTTCCTTTTTTCCCCCTCTCTTTTTTTCAATCCCTTGCTAA
This sequence comes from Alosa pseudoharengus, assembly GCF_046254945.1. NCBI lineage: Eukaryota > Metazoa > Chordata > Actinopteri > Clupeiformes > Clupeidae > Alosa > Alosa pseudoharengus. Next base: position 32,481,267 of record NW_027468674.1, on the reverse strand, counting down.
GGAAGAATGAGAGTAGGTCACAACGACGTACAAGAGACCAGTACACAGGTGGCAACACAGCAACAACATTCGGAGGAAGCAGTGGAGTCGACATGAGAGGACCTCTCGGTGTGTGTCTGTTGTGAGCATGTGTGTGTGTGTGTGTGTGTGTTTTTGTGTGTGTGTGTATGTGTGCTTTTGTGTGTGTGTGTGTGTGTGTGTAGTCCATGGTCTGCATAGGGGCCCAGAAGTGATTAACCTACAGTTGAACCTACACTTACAGAAGCTGACCACAAAGTAAAATGAGCTGGCAACCCCCTCATATTATTTAAAGCAGAAAAGCATAATGTTTAAAAAATATTCTCATTTCTATTAGAGAGAGTGCAAACAAAGGAAAATAATCTGGCAAGTGCATGTTGAAGTTCAGGTGGCTGGCTGCAGGACGGTTTGAGTATAGTGATGGCCAAAGTTCTCACTGAGGAGTCTATATCTGTTTATCTCAATAAAACACCAACAACTGAATCACATCTAGAATTACACAGACAGACAGTAGCATTGTTTAAATGTTGCAAATACACAAACCACTTTAGATACACATGTTAATTCTGTTTTTGTCCTAGCTATATTATTTTTCTCTCTTATTCTTAAATAGTGTGCAGTCATGGAAATCATAGATTTGAAATGGAAGTCTTTGCTATTGTACTTATGGCCACTATACTAATAGATAGCACTTCATATTAAAGCAGTAAGGGCATTTTTGCTTTTCAAAGGTGGGGTGGGGAGAGACAGTGGGGTGCATTTAGTTTTGGTAATGCATATGTATGCACATATGTGTATGTGTGCCTGCATGTGCACACGTATGCATGTGTCCCTGTGCGATTCTCTGTATGTGTGTGTGTGTGTGTACGCGCATGTGAGTGTGTGCATGTGTGTGGAGTGAAGTAGAGCCAGTGAAGCTGAAGTAATCCAGCATGAGTGCCACAGGGAGGAGCTGTGGGTCTGCCTCCACCGCATACACAGCAACCACTCACAAAGGAGCCTCTCTCTTGCCCTCTCTCTCTCTCTCTCTCTTCCAATCTGTGTCCCTTTCCTCAGACTAGTACACATGCACACAGACATATGCATGCATGCACACATGTATGCACACACATGCACACACACACACACACGCACGCACGCACACGCACACACACACACACACACACACAAACACTCATACACACACTAAGGTGAATTATACAAAACACAACTGCTCCTCACAATCATCTCTTCATTTAAAAGTTGAACTCTAAGCTGAAGTTCTTGATGTTTATTGATTCTGCTTTCTTTCGGAAAAATTACGGATATGAGGACCTAATATTGATGCAACAATAATGAGGAAAGAATGAGCAAATAAGTTATGTATCCATAGGTTTTAACACCATTACAGTGAATGTGAAAAGGTTGAGAAGTAGCCCTCGAGATCTTGGTTTAATTCAACTGGGACCATACAGGGCCACAAGACATAGATATAATTATGTTTGGTGTATGCCAATATAGAAGGCTTATCACAGGCCTTAATGTCTCATTCAACAGTAATAAGGAACAAGAACATATGTGTGTGTGTGATTTCGTACACTTATGTTATGAATGAGTACAGATGCTGGCCATTTCCAAGGCCATGTTTATTACCAAAACAAACTTAAGCAGTTAGTCTGATGTCGTCAGACTAGCAAAGTGGTAAAATTGGATCTCACTTATCTCGTATAAAGTCTAAAATATGATAATTGTCGTAACTAAAGCATCCAACTGTTCTTTATCACAACAGTCAAACAGTTTTCCTTTTCCTTTATCAAGAAAGGGTACAAATCATTGAGCAGTAATCACATTTCATTAATATATTTACGTTATGAGTTAAGTTATGAGGAGTTTGAAAAGACTGATCTACACTTTGTGTGATAATGTTCCTGCTTTTCTCCATGTGATGAAGCACCCAGTGTTTGTCTGGGCCCATAGAGCTCCATTGGAACATGCAGTTGAGCGGGAAGAGTGAATGAAAGCATCCTTAAAACCACAAGTTAGCGACTCCAGGTCCCTGGTGCGGTAACTTGATCAGTGCGGCACCATTCCCACGGTGTTTCCTCTTTAGCTTGAGACGCGTCAGGCGCAGGAGTTGTCTGTCAACCCCGGGCTATCACGGCAAGGTGTTTTCTATTTGTGTTCATGTTCTCTTGTCTCAGGAAACTAAGCAGCTCTGGCGTGCTTCACACACTGCAAATCGCAGGGTTGCATTAAAACAGGGGGGGAGGGGGAGGGTGGGGTTGGGGGCCACCGAGCCCTGTTTAATGACTGAATCCTTTTGATGAGACCTCATCATAATAATAGTAGTTAAAAAACTGTCAAAGCTCATTTTTCATACAGACAGCACTATATCTGTAAGGGCACGCTATTCAACACATGCAAAAAAAAAAAAAAAAAAAGAAAGAAATACAATTGACACATGCCATCTCCTGGGTCTTCACACGAGCTGTTGCCCATTTACACCTAGCAATGACCAAAGTGGGCCCTCTTTACTGTGTTCCAAACTGACACCCCATTTCCGTGGCCGCCCCTACTGGAGCGGTCTCCAGCCAGCAAGCGGAAGCCAAGTTGGGTTGGCATGTATCACTACATTCTCAAGATGGCATATTTACTGTTCTTGCCAGCAGGGTCATGGCTCTGTCCTAGTAAATGTAGTGGAGTATGAAAAAGGCAATTACATCTCACTGGTTGACCTTTAAACAGCCATGACTACCTCCTATCTATACATAATTATCATAGGTGATGATTTCCCGCGATTACTGTCTCTCACACTCCAAATCTCTCTCTCTCCTTTTCTCCTCTCTCTCTCTGTCTCTTTCGCACCCTTTTTCTCCCACCCGTTTCCCCTCTCCTCCATTAGCCTTGAGTATACACCCTTCTTAATCCAGCTTGTTGACTGCAGGTGTCTACTTAACCCTTAAACAATCACATCTCTTCTTGCTGTTGTAAAAAAAGGTGGGGTTCAAGACGTAAATTAGGAGAGGGGGTGGGGAGGTTGGAGAGGGAGAGAGCCTAAGAAGGGATAGCTCTGGATGTCAGGTTCTCCAGTTATCCTAATAAAAAAAAAAAACAGCAAATAAGATGTCGCCCTGTTTGTATTCATTATCAGTTCTTACATGCTCCGGCTCTTGCATTAAACATTAGACAGCCTCTGATGTCTGCTTAACAGTTTAATTCCCTCCTCAGCATTCAGGCTGTCATAATAAAATCAGCCAAGCACACAAAGTCAAATAAGAGCACGAGGAGGCAGGCAACGCGCGCCAGGCGAGGCAGTCGAGGCTGCTGCACTCCGCCATTGTCATCCAGCCGTTCACCACCACCCCCGCTCTCTCTCTCTCTCTCTCTCTCGCCCCGCTCACTCACTCGCCCGCCCGCCCGCCCGCCCGCCGCAGCCCTCCGTGCGCTGCGCACCCAGCCTGATCCCGCCATGCGCCTTCGGAAGTGACACTCAAATTCAATCTTCCTCCGCCGCCACCGCGGCCAGCCTATCTCCCCTGCGCAGGGTGAGGGTGGTACGCATGCAGCGCGGCGATAGCAGGCCCTTCAAAAGGGACCAGCCTCTGAGCCACTGGAGCCGCTACAATGGGGCCCACTTCTGTCAACAAAGAGGGAGACTAGAGAGCCCAGATATCTACTCTATGGAAAGATTAACAGTAGCAAATCCGTTTAGCATCCTTCTTTCTACCCTCCCTTTCCCCTTTTTTAATTTTTTTTACATACATTTTTTTTTCTTTTAATAAGTTATTTACAGGATGCTGATCTCAAGCCCTGAATTGGAACAAGAGATTAGTTCCATTAAAGTGTAGCCTTTTTTATTCTCACTGAAGGGTGTATTTTTGAAGAGTGGGACAATGTGAAGAAAGGCCTGTAATTGGACTTTTTCAAGAGGGGCTCACACTTGGTTGCCAGCAGCAAAGCTTTCAGAAAACTACTTCTCAATGGCAGCGATCCATTGAAAATACAGTTTAATATATAGTCCATACAGTGACTGCTGGCTGGTGAATGTGGTTGGCTGGTGAAGACAGCAGAACAGTTTTGTACCTCATTTTTCTCCCATGACTTTATGTGAGTGGTGAAAACAACTTGTCTGTGAAAGGTTGCGAAAGCCTCGCCTGTGTGACACACAGTGGCAACAACAGCTCCGCAAACAGTTCAATGCAACGGCCACAATACAAACAAAGAGTTCCAGTCATTAATTTTAAAAAGTTGGGCGAATCTCCTTTGAACAGTAAATATTTAATCAGCGTGATGCGACGGGCGGCCCTCTTCTCGCGCTCACGGCGCCGCGCACTAAACGGGGCGAGACAGTGAAACCGGCTGAAAAACTAATTACCAGCCGGCGAGCCACTCCACTGCAGCCCCCCCGTCAGAAGGTCAAGAGAGTCTGAGAGACACCGACAAACACCCAAGCGCACCGCTGAATGATACAAACGAGCCGCGCACCCCTACGCCCCCCTCACCCACCCGGTCAGCCCACTACCATGCGGGGATAAACAGATTACATTAAACCTATGCATGTCACGTCACGCTGTTCTTGTCCAGGGGAAGGAAATCTGCAAACAACTCAACTTGGATTCAAAATGTCCCGTCTTTAACACGCAATGGGATCAAATATTGCATCCTCACCGCAAAACGACAAAGTTGGAGAGTGCAGCCCGAGCCTGGGTGCCTTGAAGCTCATCATTATCGGAGAAACGGAAAAGGTTAAAGAAATGGAAGTGTTTTACTCACACTGAGGGAGAGGAAAAGCTCGGCTGGTTTCCGATCACAGATACGGGACTAGGGACACAGAGGTTGACAGGGAGGCCACTGAGAATATGGATAAGTGTTAAACAAATACAGCAGGGAGCAAGGGAAGCTGAACTCTCCATTGATAAGCTGCCGGCTGAGGAATACTTCCAGAAGGTCCTTTAAAGGATGGATTGATAAAGAGAATAAAAAAGTAATTTAACAGAAAAAATGATGCCAGAAAAAAAAAGAAACTAGAAAGACGGAAGAGATGTTGGGAAAATATGTCTGCTGTACTTTAAGTTTAGTTTGAACATTCATTTGTGGTGTTCACGTCCTATAATAATCAAACAGGAACATTCCTTAAAGTTGTGAGACATTAATGTGCATTAATATTTCATCTTTTACCACAAACATATGATTTGGGCAACTTCTGACCCAGTGCTGTACAACTGTGAAATTGTGGCCACATTAGTTGAGCCAGCTGGTCTACATTTGTATGTTAGGAAATACCTCTTATCCAACTGTAACTAAGAGCAGACCACCACATGATGGGTGTGTTTCTTGTTAGCTGAGGTCTGTGTGATGAATCACATGAGAATATTTTTCATGCAAATAATCATTTTTGAATGTCAGACACGCACACACACACACACATGCACACACACACAAACACACATTCACCTTGCAAAAAAAGAAAAGGAAAAAGTTCTAAAATGTTCCAGATAACATTTTCTTCACAGACTACATTCAAAGGCTGTTCAATTGTTCCACATTTCAATGGCACTTGCTGAGAAACGAACAAAAAAGGGAGGAGGGAGGAAAGGCATAAAACAAAGGATGTACATCTGAAATCATTCATCGGATGAGTGTGTGCAGTTGTGCGGTACGTGGCGAGGACAAATGGGCGAGTACACACACAAACATGCACACACACACATACGCACACACACGCACACACACACACACACGCACACACACACACAGAGGCACAAACAGTGTGCCATTGCACGGGCCCGACATGGGACCTAGTCGTGGGACTGGTGGGAAAGCAGAGGAGAAAAGAGCCTCCTCGTTTCTTGGCAGCAGTTTTGAACATCTGCATTTGTGAACTGCAGGGGGAATACAGCATTGGAGAGAGAAGCGTCCTCCTCCAACACCACAGTTAAAATACATTTGGAGGTCAGTTTGTACTACAAGTGAATGTGGAAATTATCAAACGGAAGAAGAGCAAATGTACAGAGAGAAAGCAAGCCTGGATAATGCACTTGCACGTTTAGGGGAATATGGACATTTTAAATATAAGCACACACTGCACACACAACATATATTTGGCAAATATTTTGCAGGTGAGTACTCTCAATGACAGTTCTCCTAGTCTAAGTCCTACATATTTAACTCATTAACAAAATACTAGCGTAGCAAAGACGCAGATAACAAAAAGCTCCCACACTCCTTTGACTAGAATACCTTCAGCACAGACACGTCCAAGTCTTTCTCTCTCAGGGACAAACCCAGCATGGTACACAGCACTTTCAAGTTCCACAAGGCTACCCCCTTTTGCATTTTTCATACAATTATCTCACAAGTACACACATGCACACAAGTACAAACACACACACACACACACACGTATGTGTTGACATGCTGATGAAAACACAGTAAGCACATGCATCTATGCATGCATATACTGTGCACTGGCATCCTCCTTGCTTTACGTCACACACGTGCACAGTATGAGGTGGGGAGAGTGGCTCCTCCTCGGAGCTGCAGCAGGTAGGGAGTGCCTGAGGTGAACTTGGGTAGAGTGCTGCCAAAGACTCCATTTCCCCTCAGGATTCTCTCAGCACAGTCATTTCCTAATCTGGTTTGTAGTGCGTAATAGGCGTGGAAAGCTACACTAACACACTCACTGCCCCCAGACAGTTGTGTCTTCCCTCTCTCTACCCCCAAGTGATATGAATCCCTCTTTAAAAATCGTAATGAAAAGGGAACTCACATAAACCTAGATACTCTAAGTCCGTGTTGTAAGAAAAGAACAAAGGGCATCGCTACATAACATTGGTTAAGATGAACTTTTAGCCCCCAAAAATAAGAACAATAACTGATCCTGAAGATATTTGCATGTCTATCAGGCTATTTTGGTCAGGAAACATATTGCATCGACCACTTTAAAAATTGTACTTACAGCTTTTAACACAGAAAACTGAGAACTTACTCCCTGTGGGAGATATAACTACATCTTTGTATTTGTGTCAATCAAAAATAACCAACCTCTACTAAACCATGTTCTGTTCTTACCTTGTGAACGGTTCTTATGTCAATCAAAAAATAAAATAAATAAATTAAATGATAAAATGGGATCATTCTGCCACATGTGTAGCACTGTTAGCTGTGTGGCTTTTGTGTGCTTAACTGAAATATAGAGCTTTCCCCTTTTTTATCTTCTGCCAAGATGAGTCTGAATGTATAAACTACAGGCAGTGGGAAAGGAGTAAAACAAAAATCAATCGATAAATCAATAGAAATAACTTGTCTTTCTAGGGCACATCATTTATGAGTTTACAGAATGAGATTATGACCATGTCTGGCTTCCCTAATTATGTGAGGGAATACAGGGATCCTTGAGCTGTCACTCACGACTCAACCCCAGGTGATCTGGAAATGAATGTTTATCTTGGACCTTCAAGAGGAAATGACATAATGCATGGCGTCCACTGGATGGGAGGGAAAGGCATCTGCTGACATTAGTCAGAGAGGAGGAGGAGTATGGAGAGAGGCTGCAGCTTTTCAGAATGAAAACATGTGAATGTGTGTGTGTGTGTTTTCTGCTGCACTTCAGCACAGCCCTTACGCCAACAATAATGACCCGGGAGAGCGAACAAGGGAAGGAACGGCCAGCGAACACAGAGAACACAGAAAATCCCCTCATATCTTGTGACATTTTTATTGTGCAGGTGGCTTTCCAAACTTTCACTTGGAAATGGCTTTAGCAATAATGGCCTATTATGCCAAGACCAACCTACCCGTCAAACTACAGAAAGAAAAAAAAAAAAATTCGTGGAATTCCTCTGGTGAGCTTAGTTCACATAATTGTATAAAAATGTTTGAATCAATCCTTATGGCTTCAGTTAAGGTGATACTGCTGGTTCAACAAGCGCCAAGAGAAATATAATAACAAACTGGAGAGAAGAAAAGTATATTTCACAGTGATGTATGCAAAGAACTCTACTAATAGAGTTCAACTGCTCCATCTATGTGTAATGCTATAAGGGCTTTTAGGGGCAAAAGCCCTAAGGGAGAAAATTATGAATGGGATATCCTCCCAAATTTTATTGCCTTTATCCTGTAAAGGGTGCGTCATTGTTCCAACACAGTATACACAAGGGGACAGGGTTAAGGTTTTCAATAGAATGCTTCGTTTATTCACTTACTGTGGGTCATGCCTTGTAAAGGAAATATGTTAAATGTTGAGGAAGTCTATTTGTGATTTCTGTGGCATAATAATAGTTTAGTTGAAGTATATCGCTATTTCCCTGCACATGTTAGTAAGGTAGACGATTTGTGAAAAGCCAGACCGCATAAACTCCATTTTCCAACATGGTAAGAAATGACTGTTTTTCACAACTAAGTGCAAGTTCAATCAAGAGGTGAAGCAAAATAATAACTCCTAATTAATTTGAGCAGAAAATGTAATTTATTGTACTGGGCTGGCCAATTAGTTAGGCTGGAACAATTTACTACATAATCCTAGCTAAAAATCTTCTATTCTAAAGCCATCACAGAGCAGCATTGCAAAACATGTTGGTGATTGAATATGCAGACACAGACTAGCAGCTTATTTGAAGAAATAAGTAGTTTTGACACTATGGGTCTGACTTCAGACCAGACAGAAACTTCTGGAACTGAATAAGTATGTGCTGAACGTGTTCTCCATGAGGCGGATAGTGGCTCTGTCAAATCCATCAAAGCTTTGGTGGTTTGGGCAATTATGACAGCAATGACCTGGAGGCTTCCACTGTCAGAGTCAAGTCTTGCTTACTCCTGCCCCCATGATCCCCTCTGATGATGCAGACCTGCCCACTTTCACACAATTAAGCCCAAGCCATGGAGAATGTGACAAATGTGCTGGATGTGTGCATCCAAATCAGCCCTTATTAAACCACAAGACCTCAGAACATACGCTTGATTCCCTTTGATAACCCAAAGGTGTTTTATGCGTGCTGCTAAGCCCATCACTACTTCTTATTTACTATATTAAGAGATGTGGATTGTTATTTATGGAGTGAATTCATGTAATGGGCTGTTGTTCCTGACTAAAATAATACAACATTTGTACAAGTCGTTAAGAGAAACAAAAGAAGAAAAAAGGTTTTAAGCCTCCAAGCATCTCTACGAAGAAAAACATAGTATATTTATTAAAATGGAAAATAACAGAGACAGAAATAACAGGCGAGCTTTTAGTTTAAGTAGTGTGTCCCTAAAAGGCGTATTTAGGCAGCAGAATGTTCACTGCAAGGTAAGAGTGTTGTTTTATCCCCTCAGTAACCAGACCAATTATCTGTAAAGTTTTTTTTTTCTTTTTTCATATTTAATGCATCCCCCGTCTCTTTCTACCATCTGCCCTCCCCCCTTTAACATTCTGGAATTTTCATGAGATAGGACAAAAATGGGCATTTCCCTTATTACCATCTCACAGTGGAAATCAAATATGCAAGGAAAGTAGTGTATATACTAATTAGTGCTGAATTCATAATTACTGTGCTCATTGATGGAGATACATTTGAATACATTCATCTCCTCAGGGATCCACACAGGCTGTCCAGAATAGCTGGAAAAAAATGTGCCCTCAGCCCCTTTTCTTCTTGAAATTAGGGATCTGTGGCATGCTGTAATGTTATGAGACGAAAGATCCAAAGTGCCTGCAATTTCTTTACATATAATTAATCAAGTGAAGCATGTAACCTAATGAATGTATTTGATAACAGGCCCCCTATTCAAATATGAGCTTTATCTCTATCGCTGTTGGAATTGCTAAAAGCCGGGCGAAAGGAAAAGGAGACAACATTTGCCAGAGAGCGTTCCTCAACACCTCTCCTTGCGTGTCAACAATGTACATGCTTGTCAAGCGAGGAGAGGGGGGTGGAGGGGAGGGGAGGCTGACAGGAAGCCACCACTTTTAATTGGTCTAGATTAATAACAATTAGACTTTGGGAGCTGTAGGGAAGTGCTAGGAGTTCGGAAACATATACTGGGAACGGCGGCTGGCGACGACAAGCGCTGCTTGCCAATTCTATTAAGGTCCCTCTTGTTCTTGCCTCATCAAAGGGTCGCATGCGAAAAAACACACCCCAGCGCTATCAGACCTTCCATCAGAAAACTGCTGGTGTGAGGCAGCCACGTTGCGCGAGGCAGAAGAAAGAGGGCGGCACAGCAGGGCACATCCAGCTCCTCAGAAGCGACGGCTTGCCACATCAGAACAATAGACGGCGTGTAATTTGAGAACGCCACATTAAAGTCGTCTCACTCCGGCTTATTTGCATGGGGTTTGATGAGGGGAAACACTTCTAATCAAAATATTTATGTAATTACAATATCATAATTATTTCACATCGGTGGCACCGAGGTTGTGCAAGAAAAGTAGCAGCAGCTGTAGCTCACTGCATGAGAAAGACAAATAAAGTCTGAAACATTCCTGCTCATTATTTTGAATACACTACTCATGAAGTATACTTATGTTAAGCACTGAGCTCTATAAAGTGTGCAAATACAGGCCGTAGCCTATCTTTACATGGAGTGCTTGAGGACACAATGAACATAGATTTACATGGGTGCATTGTTTCTGCTTCACTGACTCAGGTCGTTTAGTTTCTTCTAAATAGATTACCATTAGGGAGGACCATCTCATTTGCCAAGCAGGAACAAAACGTTGTAAACATTCACTGTTAGTGAATGAAAGATCATTTAACATAAAATTAAGAATCCATGGACTAATTCCTCTGCTTCCTTAAAAAAAGCCTCATACCACACAGGGACAAGCATGTGTTCATCAACCTTAAGGAAGCATAATTGATTTGATGGACAACTCCCTGTTTCTTGCTTTACTGGTGTTTTTATGCCCTTACGGTGACTTTAGGCCAACACAGTCATTTGGAATTCAAACTTCACCTCTGTGTTAATGACGGAGCTCTGGGAAGTTTCGGCTGTAATGAGGCACCATGCAGGAGGAACTACCAGTTGGGATTCCTACCGTAGCCATATGTGGGGCCAATGTTGCATGAATTAACATACGGCAGGTCAAGTTAACATATGTAGAGTGAGAAATGACTAATGACTTATCACACCGATGTTATTTTTGGACCTTCCTCCTAGCATGCAACCTTACTGCAACGGAAGGAAGGTGGGAGGAGGAGGAAGAGCAAAGGAGAGGAGGGAAACGGAGAGGAGAGGAGCAGTTTACACCTCCACTGTCCCGATTCCCCATGAAGAGGAGAGGGAGTAAAAAGTGAAACCATATGCTTAACAAAGAGAGGAAGGCAGGGTAGCGCGAACCGACTGGAGCTCGAGCAGCATGGGGCTCCGCAGTCCTGTCAGAACCGCCAGCCAAGGGGGGGATGGATGCCCGACTACGTGCCCCTCCTGCCACCCAGCCAAGACAGCAGTATGCCCAGACGACAGATGCTACCCACGCCATCCAGAAGTCTGCCACCAGTGCCCCAGGTTCCTCTGGATGTAGGGGGGAGAGCAGCAGGGGTGAGGCCGGGTGTGTGTGAGGTTGGAGTGTTGGGGTGGGGGGCGGTGGGTGGTGGGGGTTGCAAAAGCTTTCATTTGGCAGGGTGTAAAAAAATGCCCTCACTTTTTTTTTGATGGAAGAGGCAGGTATTAGCTCAGAGACCTCGGTGGTCCCTGCTAGCCATTAGTTCCCTCTACAGCTGCACTAAGATCCGCACTATGAATCTGCCACGCTTGGTCATTCATCAGTTTCACCGTCCGCACCAGCACACACATTCCAATAACAACACGCCAGCGAAAGCATCTCGCCAGTCACTAACGCCGGCACACCACGACTGGCCCCCTCTGCCGAGATGACTCGAATACCAGCTATCAGCAGAGAGCGCGCCACAGAAAGAGAGAAAGGAAGAGAGGTGGGGGGGGGGGGGGGTTAAGAAAGAAAGAGACACACACACACACACACACATACTGACACACTCACAAGAGCTCCACCATGTGTGTTTGTACATGGAGGTGATGAAATGTAATATATATTATCCCGGTTCCAGCACGCTGGCATTTCATGCTGCTGAACGGCGTGACTTTGGAGTGGCGTGGAACTTCCTCCCTCCTGCCTGTCAGACAGGAAGCCTGTAAATGTAGACTGGAGAGTTGTGGAATTGCCTGTGGAAACATACTGTCAGAGGTCAGGCTCCAGGGTCACACACTGGGACCTGTGATGTCAGGGTCCTTTCTTCTGCACCCACACAGTCACTTCTTTTTTGGTGTTGGGTTCCTTTTCGTTATCTCTCTCTCTCCCTCTCTTTCTCTCTCTCTTCTCTGTAATGTTATTTTTTCTGAGTCGTCCCACACAATTTCTATTGCTGTTTAAGGCAATAACTAATCGTGAATATTTTGCTTTAGTTGCCAGACTTGAAGTAAAAAGTTTAATAACAATACGAAAAACATGTTTTTATCATATTTAGAAACCAGTGCAAAACAATCTAAACAAAAAATATTATAAAAGCGAATACATGAATGATGACAAAATATAATATGCTTTATAACAAAGACTGCCACTGCAGAAATAAATTGGAGGGAATACTAGCAGCGAGTCCTGGTCAGTTTAGAAAGTGCTGATCAGACTGGGTTGGTAATTATCTCGCTAAAGTGGTTAAGTGACATATCTGGTCACATAGGTCAGTATGTTTTTGACAGCTTCCTACCCTTTCCCATTGCCTAGTGAGGCTCATTAAAGCCCTCTAGGTCCAAACAGAAATAAAAGCATTAACATAACCCAGTCTCCGGTTCCAGTGGCCATGAGCTAGAACAAAACAGGGGAAAGTACTTAAGCACCCTCTTGATTCTTAGGTGCAACATCCATTGATTTGTTTGATGTTTTGGGGGGAAAGGCCTGACAACACAGAGAAATAAATCACAGCCCAGAAATACAGCTATAACATCTTTTATGGACTCCTTTTCTCATTCGCCTCAGACTGAGAATGAATTATCAGTACCACAAAAAAGATCTATGTTTTTTTTCAGGTTCCAATAACGTGCAAGTTGGACATATATATTTATTTGCTATCATATGCCCCACCTCAGGCAAAAGACTGATATGTATCATTATTGTGTGGTGAGATTCTAGTTTATGTCACATCACTGAGGTGTTGGCATATATGTTTTCAAACGGGGGGATCAGATCAATTTTGGGTTGACATCTTGCTCACATATAAGAAATATAATGAGTGCACCAGCTGGGCAGCATTATAGAGCCAACAACACCACACAAATATGATAGACCTCATGTTGTCTCTGCCTATATACATCTGTCAGGTGTTGCAATACAGTTTGTCAACTGTTTGTGATTAAACAACAGACTGAGTTCTCGGTAAAGTGTCATGTCACGATCAAGGCAGCAGGGCTGTAGGTACAGGTCAACATGAATCCAGGAAAACAGACACATCCCATATTAAATTTGCAATACATCAGCATGTCTGGTGTCTTGATTTGATAGCTGCACAGGTATCTGGGGAGTCACAGCTACTGAAGACATCTCATTTAAATAGGGCACAGTCTTCCAGTGTATGTTAGTACTAATAAATAAGGGGTGCCGGATGGCACCCGAGTCATGCATTTATGTTTCAGTAGCCTGGAGGTGACACACAAAGAGACAGAGACACAGACACACACACACGCACAACATTTTTTCTAAAGGAAGAATTACAAATCAAATTTTTTAAAATCTTTTTGGGTACAATAAAAAGAAGCTATTCACATAGATTCATTAAATCCAAATTTTCATAGAGATTGTGTTCAGAGAGGCAAATAAAATGAAGTCTGTCCTGCTCTTGTGGACCTCTCGAGAGCCCGAAAGACCACCAAAACTCATGCTCACACATACACCTCCCCAATCTTAACAGGTTGAAATAAGAGAGGTGATTCTCTGTTATATATGAAGGCCAGCCCCGGTCAGATTGTAAGTGCACACTCACAAGTGTAAACACTTGTGCTTAAATGGGAATAATGGCGGAAATAAATGCGTAAGCACCTACGCTTTGCATTGACCGCGGGATGGTGGCTAATCAACACGGCTGACTCCGGCTCCCGAGGCAGACTGCCGGACTCGAGGGGAAGCCCGATGGGCGGGATTCTATTACTCACTGCTGACCCCTTCCTTGCCAGGCTGACCCTCTTTGCCTTAACCCACATTAAACCCGCTCCTGAAGAGGAGCCCACTCCAGCGCCCCATCCTGAGTGCCACTTCACTCAGTCAGGATTTAAATACAAACCTCATTAGCTGGCAGGCCTCCTTTCTTGTGTGTCTGAGCAGCACTTGGCATACATGGCAGGCCTTATCTCCTGAAACCCTTCTGACTGGCTTCATTGTCTTTTGTTTCTAATTAGATTGGTGCATGCTGGCAGTGACTGGAATGCTTATGCCATCACTACCACCACCGGCCCCACTGCCGATGCTGCCGCACGCGGGGTGTCTGCTAATAAGTGTGGTGCTGAGAATTGTCAGCTAGCTACACGTGGTGACCTTCCCAAACATGTGCGGTATCAAGTGGGAACGAACACTGCGTATAGGAAAAAGAATGAGGACCAGCTAAATATGTATGGTAACTGTACATATCTGGTTACATATTTAATGGAATCCATTGCTTGTGTTGAATCAGTAAATACAAAGTTCAAGTGATATTTTCAAGGGAGCTGTCAATCACTCTGCCTCCTTAGCAGTTTGTGAAGGACATCCGGCATATATGTTACAGTCACTGTGCTGTCTTTGTCTAAAAAAAATACCCTCTTTGGAAACAAATGTAACCTTTGTAGAGGTCACCTGCATTGCTGCACCCCATTTAACAGGGAAGCACATCTCATCAGAGCTCACTCTAAATGACTGAAATAAGACACAGTTGAGTGAGGGGCAGACACATTGGACAAAAGTACAAAGACAGAAATAAAAAGCTCTCACTGGGTTGTGCCCAGTGAATCAAATTAAAAACGCTTGTATTTTTTTGTAACCCCCACCCCGGCCCCCCTATGGTTTAATGAGATCCTAATATTAAATCACAGAAATGGCTTGTCACTTCTGTGAAAGGTAGCAGGGGAAGAGGCCCCAGTGTCGGGCGTTTGACTGAGGGCTTCCTGGTGGTGGGCATATTGATGCTTGCTGCTCATGCAAAAAGCACAGGAGGCAGAGGAGGCCAGTGGTGCCGGTTGACCTGCAGCATGCTAAAGACATGAAGACAGGTCCAGAGAAAGAGAAAGCCTTCAGCCACACAGGGAAAACACTTCTTTAGTGCATGGTTCGTTTAGTCTTCATGTAGACTGCCAAAAGGAAAGTCGCCTATTTGGTGAGATTTGGGTCAAGTATCTACAGTGCATATTCATTTCAGGTCATAAACATGACCTATGCATCATGGTTCAGATTGTGTGTTTGAGTTGATGTATATCAAAGTTCATAATACTCTTTTTAATATTTTATACTGTAGTTTACAGTATGCAGTGTGTTCATTACAACACACTAGCTGTCGATAAAAAAACAAATAAGTAAAACAAATTATCATAAAATATGATGGGAAGTATTATGGGTATTTTGTGGATCTTTATAAAAGCATTTTTATATGTTGTGCAAATTTCATTTTCAAACAGTCACTTCCAAATTCATCTCAATTTAATTTTATTTCAGGTGTTTTGAAATCACAGCTTTTCAATATTTCAAATGCAAAGATTTTTCATACAAAGCTGTATATGACACAACATTTTACAGGGTTTTAGCCACATAACATCCCTATTATACCTAGGTTCTCCCAAAGCTATGAAATATTAATCATAGCCAAAAAAGGCTTTAAATTAAGAAAATTCCCTGGGTGGTTTGGGGAGAATAAGATCAGCCATTAAAACAACATCATTAGGATGATGCACAGCCCTTAGGAGAAAGTGCGGAGGAATTGTTGATCGCTTTTGCTTTATTTAACGAGCAGTCAACTTGAGACAACTTCAATATTGGCAAAACATAATAATGAGGCAATTTCACATGGAATTTGAACAACCTCCACATTTTGCTCTAGTTTGATAAAACACATCATTATCTTATTCAAAAAAGGCTGGACAACTGAGACAACACTTGTTTTAAAGCTTGTGTTTTCACTGGATCTCAAAAGCCATTTAAAGACATTCCCCCAAATGATCATCCAGGTCTGACATGAATTTAGGAACACCAGCAGCAACAACAACATTGGTACAAGAACAATAATGAACATGGCCTATTCCCTTCAGGTGTCTCTTTCTCACATACTCCCCTACTCTCCACTATCTACCGCTGACTGAATGTAGCCGACTAAAAAGGCGATGTCAGTTACAGCAGCGCGCAGAGCAGTAAATGCACAATTATCAATTAGCCCACACTCTGATTGAAGAAAAAAGTGAAAGGGAGAAGATGAAAACAAACACAAAATGAGCAAGCAACCAAGAAGGGGTGGCATCGAGCGAGGAGGGGGTGGCGGCTCGCTAAAAAGCTAGTCGCAGTTATCCAGTACATCACAGGATGCTCAATTATGGAAACAGAAAAAAAGCCTCCTCTTCTCCGTGACAACTCAGTGCCTCTCAGCTGGAGACGGCGTGGTCATGGAGAGCGGGCTCTCACTCCCAGTAGGTAGTCAGCCCACATCCGTTAACTAACGTCTTATCGTGTTCACTCACAAGACGAGGAGGAGGAGGAGGAGGAGGCGTGAGGAGAAGGGACGCTACATGAAAGCAGACAGGCTGAACAGAGGACTGCTGGCGACAAAGAAGAGGCGTCTCATGCCTGTCGGTGGGCCGACACAACTAACAAGTGGATCCAGACTCCATACAGGCTTCTTTTGGAGACAACCAGATCAAAATCAGTCCATTTTGCCTATTTTCTTTGCACATTTGGTGGGACAATACGATTGTTAATTGGCTAAGATTGTTGAAAACATTGCAATAATCCCATAGGGTCTATGGATTAAAACTAATGAGATTCTTTAAGATAAAGAACCTCAAAAGAACAAAATATCAATGAGTAGAGCGATGTAATCTTTGGCACAAAACCTTGTCATAGAAACACCACCTTGAAAAACAAAGCCCCATGCAGAAATGTCACCTTTGAATGTTTTTTTGTGAGGCAGGCTGCATGTCTAAAAATCGATAGACAGCCATTTCCTTTCCTGGAGCCATGCACAGAGTGTGGTGGGCCTGCACGCTGCCAAGATCAAATGCAACAAACGCCTTGCCCTCCAACACACAAGCATGCTAACATGGTTAGAATGCCCATGCTGTGCACTGGATTCAAAAACGTTAACATGGGAACTCCATCAGAGGTCGATTAAAATCTACTCCTTACGCTGGCATGCATGAGGCCAGAGGAGAGAGAGAGAGTGGGAGAGAGAGAGAGACAGAGAGAGGGAGAGAGAGGCTGCAGGACTCAAGCATGCATATTCAACAGTGATCATTCTTCCCCAGCAAAGCCTCGTGACCCTTATGATTTGCTTGTGAATATTTTTCTGCCTTTATTTTTCCCTCTTCGTCTCACACTCTTTGTCTTTTGTGTGCTATTAATGCAATGATGTAAGAGTATAGCGTTAAATGGTATTTAATCGACCAAAGCTAACATGGGGAACATGCATTTTACATAGTGACACTTTTACGCTATTTCTCTGTTATCATGCTGCCATTGACCGTTTTCTACCCTAGCTCCCATTCAAATTAATTTTGGATCAAAATAAAAATCCATGTATTTCACTTTATCACATAATGAGTGCAGTCTTGGCCACACTGAAATACAGTACATTCAACCACATATGTTCATGCCAGAGGCATCTACAAAACATGCACCGTATCTGCCTAGCTTCGGCAGCACTATACAGAAAGCAACAACATAGGATAGTGTATTATTCTCCAATAAGCCATACACTGGTTGACAAAGAGGGCCACATCTCTGCTATCTGTGCTAAACTACATCAGCAGTGTGCCATTTTGAATGTCGACCTCCTCACTTCTGCTGGAACAAGGCCATGAAATACACACGGTTATTTATTATCCTCGACAAATACAGTCATGCAGAGGTAACAATAAACATGTCCACCTTATGTCAAGCCTAAGGAGTGATAAATGGATTCAGGTCATAATACTGCTGGTAACTTAACCCCATTATTTCTAGTAAATCCAGTCAAGTGTGAAAAATAATAAGTGACCAGAGGATGACTGTCTCCAGCCTCTTGGCTGATAAAATCCCTGGCCTGGGGAACACAAGAGCCAAATATAAATAAAACCCAATAACGTACACAAATATATAAATAATGCAATGATCAAAACGAAACTGATATGCTCCGCAAATCCACCTCATAGACACTCAGTATATGACATGTTTTGTCATAAGATCCAGTACAGGTGACTTTCCGTAGTAATTACTGACACTGGCAAGAGTGTATACTGTACAGAACATGAACATAAGGTTTAAAAGAAACCAAATACAAAAATGTGACATGAACTCAGAACCATGCTTTATGCCAGGGTCACAACGAAACAGAAATTACAGCACATACCTGCAATGTGTGTGCTGTGTAACAGACTAAAACTTAGACTTTCAGCACCATACTGAAATTCAAATACACACCACATTACATGCATACATTATTTGCCAAACATTAACAATCTATCACCCCAGTATCCCCTTAATTCAACTACTTAACAGGGTGATATTAAAACTGCTCTGTTGTACCACAGGTCTAGACTGATTAAATATATTTCTAATATAGGGTAAGCAAATGTCACCTGGGATGTGACTGAATGCAGAGTCATAAGTTCAGACTTATTGAAGAGAATAATTCAGCCAGGTCGAGATCAGGACAGGAGAATAATCCAACCAGGTCGAGATCAGGACAGCAAGGTCAAAACAACACTGTAATGTAGGACAAACCCTCTTTAGTGACACAGTGATCAGAATGGTATTTAATAGTTCGGACTGTTATGCTTCTAGTGATCTCCAGACTAACAAGGCCTAACATTAAAGTTATCTCCAGACTGCCAGCATCGGTTGTGGAGACACAGCTGTGCGCAGTTTCACGCGAGTCATCATTGCCCTTGGACATTTTCAGCCAGTTGGAAATTGGACTAATTTTATTTTTAATTTTTATTGATTTTATTTATTAATTTGTTTGTTGTCTGTCTCGTACTGTATGTCTTGGTGTCACGGGTACGCTGGCGACTATGCCGCTCCGTCTGGCACAGGGCTCTACAGTGCGCCCATTTCACTCGCACATGCGAGTAAAAATAATGCCGTGCGAGTGCAAAAAAATATTTAGGCGCACTGGTGCGAATGACTTCTAACCATGTCAATGTTTGTCTACAAAATACACCGCAACATCGAGAAACATTACTGGTGCAAACCATAGAATCACGTCGCAAATGCAGCATAAAAACTACACGTGCCATCAACGTTAGCAGTTTCGCGTTGTGAGTCACTAGTAGTCCCTTCTATCAAATCCAAGAGCGCGCAGAAAAAAAGCGGAAAGTTAGACTAGCCAGCCAAGATGCAAAGATTGAAGAAATTAGTTCTTCTATCCACAGAATTCATTGGATATAGGAGGAACAGGATGAGATTCTGAGAATGCAGTGAGAGAAGGAAAGATAACCTAACATGCCTTTTAGCCCAGTTGACGTATTGGCTGCAATATGCAAAATATAGCTGTAGCGAACAGGCACAAAAGTAGCTTCCCGTAATACTCCCATTTTATTCAAAGGTAGAAGCTACTGACAACTCCAGGCTTCCACGCATGCTTGTTTGTTTACACCGAATACAAGCTGAAGTGCAAAACGAAAGTAGGCCTAACGTTTGCCTATAAAACATATATCCTTCATTAGCCTATGTTGGGTTTTGTGGAAGAGGAAATGGACTGTTTTAGTAGTAGTATTAGGCAGTATGCAGTCAGATAGGTCACCATGGGCATATTTGGATTAGCTATAGATGGATTCACAAATAAATAAATTAGCCTACATTTGGCAGGATACTTGATATACAGGCTAAATGCAAATATGGCAATGTACTATATTATTTTACATTAACAAAATGTAGGAAAATAGAACAGACTGAAAATTAAGTAGGCACTGATCTTTAAAATCCTGTTTCCTGTAGCCTAAATGTTGTCAGTCATTCTTAATATTCGCAATTGGTGCACTGGCATGTTTAACTGTTAGCTGCAGTATAATGTTAGATTATGTGTAAGTTAAGTACAGAACTGACTGTGCGCCCAAATTTTTGTCTGTGCTCCTAAATTTTTTAACTTGGGCGCACAAGTGCTCCTGAAAAAAAATGTTAGTGTAGAGCCCTGTGGCATCTTTTGCGTTTGTTATTTCTTAAATGTAGTTCTATGTCTTGGTGTCACGGGTACACTGGCGACTACGCCGCTCCGTCCGCTATTGTCTTTGTTAGTCTATGTGTCAATGACAATGTCTTATATGTGGAGCGCTTTGGGTTGCACTCTGTGCATGTTAAATGCGCTATACAAATAAAACTGACTTGACTTGACTAGTATGCATATTACAATTTGTGTTATGTTATCACTATCATGATCACTATCATGAAATGGAACTTTTAGCTTTATTGTCAGGTGCGTTGGTTAAGTTTGCTGTTTAAAAACATTTTGAAAGTGTATTTGTAAATGCTTAGAGAGAAGCTGTGTGTTACAATGTAGGTGGGTAGAAAAGAAAGGACTACATGGTTAAAAAGGATACCAATTCAGCATTGTAACACTCAAACACTTGACATAAAACAGAACCAAGAAAACACTAAAAATGTTTTAGTTCCACCATTTATTCTGATTGCAAGATTCTAACAGTGACGTGGTAGCAGAACGTCTACCATTGCAGCATAGCTTCTATCCTATGCTACTGTGACACATTCCGTGTATTAGGCCTATAGAATAACCATGGTAATATCTGGCTTGTTTGGGTAACAACTGCTAACAATAGCCAATTGCTAACAGACGGTAGCGCAGCTGGTTGACAAATAGAACGCAAACAGCTCGTATTTGTAACACTGACATGATGTCACTGACGAGCTCCGAGTTCGCTAAGAGACAAATAGAATGCAGCATTATACTACTTATGGTAGACATTTTACAGTAACAGTCAGGTCAACACTTGACATTTTTCTGTCTAGATTTCTTCTTTTAAGTTTGAATAAGGTCGTAAATTATCGACACAGATAGGTTTAGTGTTATTCAAAACCAAATATATTGTCACTTTGCTGACTAATCAAAATAATGTGATTAGGGTGCAACAGGAGGCGCACTATACTTTCTTTTATTGTTGCTGTTGTGGTCGACTGTTGAAAGAACAGCAGCTTGCTGCGTTTTTTGTTGTTGTTGTTGCCATGTCAGGCAACCACTGACTCAACTGTAGGCCTAGGCCTACTTATCATAACCGTGATTTTGCTATTAATAACCAACAAACGAAGAAAACGAAGATTGCGTTGCGTTGTTTTTAACACGTCTCTGTGTCCAGATAGGGACAACATAGCTTGTGTTGTTTATTTTTTTTTTGTTACACAATATGTTGAAAATAACATAACTTGCATTGAAAACAACACAACTTGCGTTGTTTTTAACACATCACTGTGTCCAGATAGGGACAACACATTCGTTTTAAGAGTGTACATTGACTGAATAAAAATTACGGAAAAAAATAAAAATTTCTTGCTAGAAATTATCAAAACATATTTTAATGCCAAAAGTTGCGGTTAAGATGTTGCATTTTCAACTGAGAATGAAAGGAACGTCCGCCATGTTCTAATACAAATGTGAATGACCGCCGTGAGTTGAGGCCGCCATGCAAAAACATCAGGAACAGCTCCCGCACAAAAAACGTGAGGAGCCCATC
This sequence comes from Alosa pseudoharengus, assembly GCF_046254945.1. Classification (NCBI taxonomy): domain Eukaryota; kingdom Metazoa; phylum Chordata; class Actinopteri; order Clupeiformes; family Clupeidae; genus Alosa; species Alosa pseudoharengus. The sequence goes on along the minus strand of NW_027468674.1, from coordinate 32,459,385 downwards.
ACACATTAAGTAGTTTGCAAAACACTTACTGCAATTATAAAACAACAGAAAAAAGATACCGCTCACTGCAAAAATAGTGTGCTGTCTGATCGTGCCCTTAGTTTTTTCCAACTGGATCTCCAATGGATTTGGTCATATTGATTACAAAACAGAACCATGTATGTGGTGTAAATCAGTTTTCAAATTCTGAAATTTACACATCCCTGCACGGTTTATCAACTCATAAATAAGTAAACAAACAAACAAACATCCACTAATTTGACAGCACCAGATGAATATTATTAATGATGTATCTGTATAAAGATCAGAAAGGCTCCACGGTCCTCAAGTTCTTTCCACCTCACACATTTAGACACAGATGATATACCTTCTTCCCTTCTGCAAGGTAAAAAGGGAGAAAAAAAACACCAGTGATTCTAACTGGCACAGTTCCAGTTCACAGGTAGCCTACCTCACAGAATACTGTAGCAGTCGGCTTTGTAGATTCTGATCAATAGTGCTTTCCATACTTTTGGAGGCAAAAAGAAGACTCATTCAAGGTAAGAGATATATAACTGAAGGTAAAAGATATATAACTGAGCTGCTCCATTGAAGTTACTCTGCCATTTGACACTTAGATTTGTTTGAATTCTTACAATTATGACTAACCTCAGAACTCTGCACCCTCCATTTATAGGGCTGGCTTTGAAAGATAAACCTGAAGCATTAAGTAAGGACACTGTGAAGGATAAGGTAATGTCTTACTCTCAGAGGAAATTCTTTCTGTTTGAATCTCAACCTCCTACCCTCCCAGAACACTGCACGATCCCATAGAACAGCATGAATGGAGTTCCCTCTCCCAAAGACAAAGTCATATAAATGTCACTTCAGCATCAATTTCATGTATATTTCATCATTTTGCCAACACATACTTATTAATAGTATTGACACATAGGGTACAACTTTCAGAGAGGCAAACACTAAATCTCTGACAGTGCTATGCTATGCGTGTACCCAGGTTCTAAGGGCAAGTTGAGAAGTGAAAGGGACAGCTAGTTCAGTCTCTAAGAAAAGTTTAGTGATGTCATTGAGCATATTAACAAAAATCAGCAAATCTTCCCAATACCATTTGTAATTTTGCTGGACTGACTGTATATCTTATAAATGAAGTTAGAGTAATTGATTAATTGTAATAAAATAATAATTGTTATTAAATGTTATTAATAAGCTTGCTAACATATGTTGTAATAAAATAATGTTATGAATAAGTTTACTAACATATGACTTCACGTGTACACTCTCAAAAACATTCAGGGAAAAGAAAATAGACAAATGTATGATTATGTTTAAATGTTTAATGACAAGGATTAAGGTGGAAAAAGGGGGTGGGGGGTACATAAACATCTAATAATTATTTGCCAGAGAAAATGTCATGATATGGATGTATGTTTAATCGTCCATAGCTTTTTTTCCTTTGTACATCAGTGCTGCCCACAAAGGAGTGCATAAGGTTGAACTATCTAGCCCTGTTCCTATTTGTGGAGGTACTCTATCTGATATCAGAGCCTGCGTACAATATCATGTCAGTCTACCGCTCTCTATATTTTTTACACAGTCTACTATCAACAAGAATCACCTGCCACTCTGAAGCTATTTGGTGTGTTCTGCCACTTTTTTCACAACTAGAGAATTTCTTTCTTTTTTTCAAGAAGTAAAAAGTGCCAATAAGAGCTCTGTTTTCCGCCTTGAGTTTTCCCCCACAATCCTCCTGTGCCTAACCTTGCATCCAACTCAATCAATATCTCCAACTGTGCCTGGGGCTACACTACAGAAAATACTACCTCCAATTTACACACACAAATAACCAACTTTTCACCAGGTACTACATAATCACCAAAACACAAAAAAAGCAGAGTGGTGAGGGGTGGGAGGGTTAGACAAACAGTCCCAACATATCCAATGTATATTCCAAACAGCACAGCTGACCCCTATTTACATGAGAAAATCACACCATTTCCTTGCCATGTCTGGCACTGGAATATCAAGTGGCAGTGCAATGCCTCCTCTTGTTTGTTTAAAAGCCTAATGTTTTGGCTGCTGTGTCACACCTTAGCATATTGCTCAGAAGTGTTTGTGTACAGACAGTTGAGTTGTATTCCCCTGTTTGGGATTGCGTGAACACCGTCTTTATCTGCCATTCTCAAAGGACCATACCTGTGCCGCTTGTCTAGAAGAAAGCCATTTCGCAGTGCCAGATATTTTTTTTGCATTAGCATGAGGGAGAGAGAGGTGGAGAGGGAGAGAGAGGTGGCTGTACGCACGGGTGAGAATGAGTTACTCAGTGCAATAAATTAAAAGGCAGATCAAGGTGGTGACCCCAGACCTCACATGATCATGCTCAGTCACAAAAGAGAGATTTGGAGAATGTGTCATTTATCTCAAGATGTATGATCTTGACCATGGACAATATAACTGGGATATGCTGAGATATTACAGTCATTTGACAATGTGAATTAAAAAGTGCCGTTTGACTTGGCTGAGACTAATGGAACAAGTCAGAGCTAGAGGTTCCTGGTGTGAATTCAAATATACAGTTCATTAATTATCACTAAAGGCACCTCCACATAGAGGTGCAAATGCTATTTTTCAGTGCCTGAATAACATCTTTTGAATTCTATCATTAGGTAAAAACATACGTATAAACACCACAACCATGCTGGGACTTCTCTTTGTCCATGTCTGGGAGGAGCCAGTTGAAGTGTCAGCTTGTGAATTACAATAATTTATTTGTGTGTGAGGGAGACAAAGAGGGATGAATGGTTGGGCAGAAATGCATTATTTATGGGTGTTGAGTGTCAAACCTGATTGCTGAACTTGAACAACCCCTTTGGCTAACAGAAATTGGTGAAATTGTATTTAAGTTGTGAATTCTCCTTCCTATTTATTCCTATTTATTTTTGACACAAAGCAACACACAACTCATTGGTCACTAAGACAACACATAATAATATCCGTATATTCTAGTAGGTATGTTTCATTAGACATTGAAAGAAAGTGTAACAAGACAATAAAATGAAAAAAGAGTGAATAGCAAGGAGTTGGTGCATGTGCAAGTCTGTCAACCATGGGTCATTAGCTAACAGAGTAAATCATCACTGACTGACTAAAGTTTGCATTTGCAATCTACTGACCCTTCTCTTGTTGACAGTGCTGTAGGACCTTGTGTCTGGAATCATGTAAACGTTCAAATTTCCTTTGCACTTTGTTTACTGTATATGCCAATAGTGTAATATTAAACAAAAACAGTGTGTCCTGTGCCAGAATGATTGATTACGGCAGCATGGCAAGGTCACCCTGGAGGAACAGCCCGGGAGCAGAGCGGCCTGTCTCTCTCACACAGTTAACACTATATCCGTATTGTATGAATGTCACCAGCAATCCAGTGATTTATTGCTTGGAAGGCTCTGTTCAATTTTTTTTCTGTCTCTGTCTTTGGTTGCCTGACCAAATTGTACATTTTCTGGGAGAAAGAAGCAGATACATTTCAGCACACAGATTACCCAAATCTATTTTTTTAACGCTAAGCCTGTCATTCTGATCTACAAACACAGATTCTTATGTGCATGTGTTTTACAGATCATTACTTATTCTTCCAGTCCTGTCCTGTTTACCTACGTGTTAATTGTAGTGAATTCTAGGCTATTGATAACTTATTCTTATAAACGTTTACTACAAACAATTGTGAGCTGCTGGATAGCAGGTAGACATAATAGAGTACTGTACATGGTCTACAACACAGAAATGTAAAGCCCACTACTTTCTTCTGTCATATGCTAAATCCTTCTTCCAAATGTAACCTCCAGACATGATCGTTTAAACCAATTACATAAATGTGTTCATAACTCATAAGTGCTTTAAAGATTGGTGGAACATTGCTAACATCATTAAAAATGTATTTTTATATCCACATTTTATCCCATGAATAATGGTCCTCTTCAAAGATTATTAACAATGACCTCAGAATATGTGTGGTGTAGAATTTCATTTGGCCTCATCTAACACTGTGATGCGTTGAGGCATTGTAGCCTCAAAGGGATTAGGGACTGCCAACAAAATAATGGCTTGCCACTTACCAAGTTGTAGTCACCATTTAGTTGTAAGCCATCTCTTACAATCAATACACACACACAAAGACTGTGATGCAATTAAATTGATTGAATTTTCTGTTGTTCATTTATGTTTTCTATGCAGCTGCAGTGGTCTGATAGATTTGCAAGGCTTCACATGTTAGTGGAAGTCTATGTATTGTTGTGGACTGACTGGAATTAGTATTCCACTTGCTCAGTTGCTTGCAGCTATGTTATCAATTTAGATGTTAAATTGTGAAAAGTGTAAAATATTGACATCTTTGTCTTTCGCTCTGTGTCTTCACAGAAACAGAATATCAAGGACTATTTATACAGCATCTACTGCATGTCTTGCTATTACAAAGTAGTATCTCATGAGCGCGTGAACTGTATTTGTAGGGTTAGGGTTATGGTCGTCTGTTGCATACAAATAGCCGTGTGACCCCTATAGTCAAATATGTGTGCCTCTATTAGAGGCTCTAGCTGTCACACCTATAGGCTCCAGTGCCTAACTCAAGGATGGCCCCCTTCCCCCAGCACTCCACAATGGCCAGGGGTTATTGTGATTGTGTATCACCACAGTGGAGGTGTGTAGAGCATGTTTTGTTGGCTTGTGCTCAGAGGTGTAACCACTTTCACTCACGTGTGTCTGCATCGCACGGCCCACCTGCAAATGGCTACATCTTTACGGCTGACAGATGACAACAGCTTCAACATGCAAAGTACCAGAGCTGTGAAATGTCGTCAGTCACAAACACAGCTTTAAAGGTGTTGCACATTTTACACCCCTGTCTCGCTTAATGATTCATACTAGCAATAAAGAGTAAAGAGCAAGACTTAGCTATTGACGTTGGCTTAAAAACAACACATTTGATGTTTTTAGACATTCAGTGGTTTGGGCTTTAATGAGTTGGGCAGAGATGGGTTTTACTGTAGCTCCTTCTGAATAATTAATGAAGAGAAGAGAGATTAAAAACAAACTCAAAGCTTTTTACCCCCAGTCTTTTTCACTTCAACCCCAGCCAGTCATTGATATGCCCCTCTTTATGACACACACAAGAGTTGGTCAACTTATGTTTTAATTTAACAAATTGTTCTTTATATCGTGACACTGCCATTACACTGATGGTGGTGATAATGGTGATAATGGTGAAGAAGAAAATAATAAGAAGAAGGCGATGAGAAAGAAGATGATGAAAAAGTGTTCATCCTTGTGCTGTAGCAAGTCATGTAAAATGGTTAAATACAGAGACATTTCATCTGTGAAACATCTGACAAAAATCATGAGGAATCTGGTGGTGGTGTTCTTGAATCCCGTGTAATTACCAACACATTTCTCATGTTACGCTTTATGGCATCAGATGGAATTTGACGTAAACAAAAGGGGAAAAATATTACTGAGTGGCTAAAGGGCAGATCTGTGTTGCCCTGATTTTCTAATTGAGATGAAATTATTCATTGAATGCTTGAACATCACACCTCCCACTGTTTCCCCACAAATGGCTCAACTATCAAGGGGTTACAGAATTTAACATGTAAATTGCGGAAGAACATAGAAATCTTGCTCTAAGTCCCAAATGATTGTGATTATAATCAAGCAGCACCCGCCTGAAATTTCCACCTTGCACTAACTATTATTGTGGTGAAAATGTCCAAATATAAAACGAATGGGAAGGTGATGAATAACCTGTTTAATGAGGTTTTCAAAGTTTAAGAGAATATGATGTCAATCTTTGGTCTAAAAATAACAACTCCATACAACAAATCCATAACAATTAGAATTCAACATAACCATATTTCTACCAAAATAAATATGGAGACAGCAAACACATTCACAGTTATAAAACACTATTTAGTTTTTGTTTATTTCTATGAGACTGCCCTGAACCTGTCTATAGAATACAAACCATTGCCACCTGCATTGGCAGTGATGTACAGTACTGTAATCACAGGCAGAAATCTAGGGCTCATTCTATGTTAATGTGACTCTGACCTCTAACTGATGTAAGAAAGGGGTCAAAAGATAACAAAATGAACAAGAAAACCGCAGGCTTGTTGCATCTTATAGGAAAGAGTCCCAAGAGAGATGAGATGTAGAGTAATGTTAAACCTTATCAAGTTTCCCCATGTAAATATTTCAGGGCCTTTTCATTTTATTCCGCTTAAATGCTCAGATGAGGGCAAAAGCTCTGAATTTTAATATTAATAAATATTTCATTGACGATAAATTATTGTCTCATTCTGAAACAGTCCGATGTAACTGTTAATAGATCAGTGACATTTGGTGGTGGGGGCCTAGTGAAGGGGATCTGGCTGTGTTAGGAATGGCACACTTAAATAATGAATGGGGACTTGGTCCATCAAAAATGGACCTAAAATATGCCATTGCAATGTGTGAGCTGAGGCAGAAGGAAGACTCCTCTGGTCTGAGGCAGTGCTGTCTCCACAGAGACCTTGGCTAGCCCTGACATCCCAAATACCAAAGCATAGTAACTGATAATTTGCTGTTGATTTCATGGTAACTGATAATTTGCTCTAGTATTTGAAAAGTACCTTTCTCTACACTGTTTCAAACAGTCGAAGTAGTATATTTTTTCAGGATGTCTGATTGTGACGGTTATCATTTTGACGGGGATCATTTTGAGCAAGGAAATACAAACCTCAGAAAGTGTGTGTGATCTACGTGGACACTGAAAAAAAAAAATTGCAGGAGGACATTCTATGTACTTTTCCAGAGGAAAAGGACCTCATATGATTCAGACATACCTCAGTCAGGTTAGGGTGAATGGTATGGTAAAATGGGGGGCAATTTAATGGCAGGAGTGTGACTGTGACCTCTCCGTCCACATTCATACATTTTTCAGTGCATGAAATAGTCAGGGCACACAGCTTAATGAGGTCTGTTTTAGCAGATGAGGCTCTGTGTCTCCAGCGCTCTCCCTCTCTCCTTCTGCCTCTTTCTCTCCATCATCATGTTTGCTGGAGCCAGTCAATACAGTCATTTTGATACTTTGCGAGTGAAATTCTAAATTCACACGAGTGGAGAAGTAGGGACAGCGAGTATGCTTTGGTGGGTATACACAGACAAATGTTGTCTGTGTTAACAGGACTAACATGTAAACTTCAGTGCTGGGCCCAGTCTGGCTGAGAGCTGCAGAATGATGAATAACCCGGACAAGTGTACCCGTGCGTAATGAATTACAAGGTCGAGCCTTTTACCTGGGTAACATTTTGCTGGGGTTTCGCAGCTCTCCACAGCAACCAATTATGTCATCATCCTGGCATTTACCTGGACATAATGATTCACAGTGCAGCACCAGCACTGGCATAATTCACAGTGAGGCAATACGTCTGATGTAAAATATTCATAATCAGGTAACTTCTGTCCAATAATTAAGACTTCCTTATAGTCCTCCTGTAAATTCCAAGAAGCTGTCTTTATTAACCACACGGGACTGTGGGAGGACCTTATTATACTGTTTTACCAAAGGTTGTCCTGGATTTATATGTTGAGCCCTATTTTAAGACTTCTGTTTGTCATTACAAATGCCAAGCAATTTACAAAAAAGATCCAATGAATATTAATATTTTTTTCTTATTATAGGTACATTTATGCTGTGCATGTGAAGAGAGCATGCATGAAATGGAATAATGAAAATCAATTACCCAAGTATGCATGCCCAGGAGAAGTGCATGATATATGATATTAGATATGATTTTAAATAATCTTTGGTTTGATTATTAGTCAGCTAAAGCTAAAAGAGGACTTGTGAAAACATGTAATTCAAATAATAGAAGTATCAACAACTAAAGTGGTTAACATGGCAAATCCAGAAGCAATCTGTTCATATTGCCTGATTTTCTCTAAACTACGAATAGAAGAGTTAACACAACTCACATATCCAATCCACACTTACTAAACACAAGTCCACATTTTACACCTCTATAGACCTAGGCGCTATGAATGTTTGGTGGGGTTGTTTTCAGACTCCTACAAAGTCCCCTCCGATTGTGAGTTGAAATGCAAAACCGAGAAGACAAGATAGACAAAATGGGGCCAGAGCATGTCGGAGTTAGTGGTGAAGTAAAATAATGTCTAGAAACTGTACAAACAAGAAGATATTTATGGCTTGCAGTTATAGGTGGTAGTTAAGATTTCTCCCTGTATTGTTACCTTGGTTGCTGGAAAGAGCTGACAGCCAGCACTACATGAGGATAAAAATGTCCACAGCCGAAGCAGTTTTGGACTCCCAATAAATCATCTGTCATTTCATCATGGACCCACACGTAATGAGCAATAAAGTTTCCACACTGAGGGACTGAAGACCGATACATAAAAAAGAGTCTGTGACAGAGTACTGCCTTCTCCATACTTCCATAAAATAACTGGCTCTCCTGCGCTTTTGACAGGGAAAACCAGTTTTCCAATTTGTTAAATAAACAGGGTAATGAATTGATCGCATTACTTGCTAACCTGTCACAGAATGTCGCTGAGACACAATGAACGGTCCTGTCTGGGTGAGGTTTCGGTGAGACCGTTAAGACCCACAAGCTCACAACTTAATGGTTAACTGACATGAGACTCCATGAATGTAACTGCCTGACTAGACTTTGACAACGTCTGAAAAGCCGTCTGAGGAACCGGTGTTGCTGATCGTGGCCTCCATCAGTGCTGCGCTGGGATATGTCCTTGTATGTTTTGGGCTATGTCCTTTAAACCATGCAAGCCATGAAGTATGAATATGAGCAAAGACACAAAGCCACAAAAATAGGAAAACAAAAAAACTGCTCAGCAGCTGTAGTAATGAAAATATATCATCTATAATCTGTCCTCCTTTTTTGTAAGCAATGATGGCTTGTGTTAAATTATAAAGACACAATGTAAGACACAAATGTGTGACTAGCCTCTCCTGCATTATTATTACGTTTCTTGTCTAATATGTTCATAATGTATTCGAAAACATCTTTCTTGTAAACCTTTATGGATAAACTCAAATGACAGTATAGAAATCTTATTCATGCCAAGTTTTACTTGCACATTTCCTACAAGCACTGTTTTTATAATGCTGACATAAATGATTATTAGGTCCATTCTGTAAGTGAAAATGGAGTCACTTACGGACAGGGTGATCCAGCTTTCACCATTGGAGACAATGGCCAGAGCTGAGACCTTTCCTCCAGCATAAAGATAACACACCCACCAGTCTTACACATTAGAGCTCTCTCCTGTTCAGGAGTTGAATGACAAATAACTTGGTAATAAATTCTGACCCACATAACATAATTTACTGACAAGAGGGGCCGTTCACTGTAGGACTGCTGGGCAGTTACATTGTTTCTGGGTCACACAGTGCTAAGACATACCCCCTCTTCCATTCCACCCCCACCCCTTACCGCCTACCCTGTCAAGGGACATTCAGGTAGCCTCTGAGAAAAGCTGGACACAAATGTCTCAATCAAATTGCAACATCATTATGAATGTCAGTTCAACTATTGAATTTTCATATATAAAACAGATGTGGAGACACTTACTCAAACTGGTTAACTGGTTAATGTTTGTCTGATGTAGGTTTATTAGAAAAATGTGAATGCCAATGATGGTAGAGGTTTACAAAGAAGGCACTTGCTTTTCTACAAAACTATTTTGTTAGACTCAAAACCAGCACAGTTTAACAACTCGGGTAGTGAAGGTGGCGGCACACAGATGTGGCTGTAACCGACCCTACTTGCCTCCATACTGGCAGCTGCCTGGCAACCGAACAAGCCCCCACATGAGGGAGAAGGTCTTCTACTCATCATGAAGGATGGCTCTCCAGAGCGAGGGCCGGGGGGAGCCAGTTTAAAACACATACCATATGCAGTTGGGAAAGACCTCATTTATCAGCTTGGAAATACTATTTTTTGCACCTTGGGCCCCTCCTCTCCTCCCCTTCCCTGGTTCCCCAAGAGTCTGGACGCCTCCTCACTGTGCGATTTGACAGGTTTCAAGAGGCAAAAATTTCATCTCAGTGCTAGCCCATACCCGCTGCTCTCTCATACGGTGTGAAAGATAGTGGGGGTGGGGGGACTGTGGTTGGAGAGGGGGACAGGAACGTGCTCCATGTAAATTAAGGTTCACCTAAAGAACACGTCAGGAGCCCACAAGAGCTTGTGAGTTCTAATGAGGTCTCACAACCAGGGAAGAAGTCCACGGCTGGAGCAGTGGAGAAATAATTTGTCGTGCTTGCTGAAGGAGACATCTCTGACAGTAGAATCTGGCCAAACCTGAACTATTTGTTTTGGTTTGTCAGAAATAATGTGGGCTCTGAAATCTGCAACAGGCACACAGGGGCAAGCTGGGCCATTTGTTACTTCTAATGGCCAATTGTTCTCCTGGCAGAAATAAAAAATTAGCAGCACTTTACATCATTTACCAAAAATTGTAATTAATTCAAAAATATTATGCAGCGCCAACGATATGCATGTGTGTGATGCAGGGAAAAGAATGAAGTCTGAAAAATGTCTCCATCTCCCTTCCTACAATTTGTCTCCTCGGCTTTGTGACGTTCCCTTTATCCAAAACAGCAGGTGCTCTAATCATGTTAAGTGCCATACCGCATTTCTCCACAGGATGAAAGGATCCTATACATCACAGATGAGTGTCCAGAGGAGGCGCACAGCGTCTGCCACCCTATCTGATAAAACGGAGAACACTTTGAGTCTGCTGGGACCAAACAGGTAATACTTAAACCCAGGCTCTCATGTGTCCCTCTTATTGTGAGTCATGCCTATATTGGTCTCCAGGAAGTCAAAAATGAGAAATGGTCAAAGCATCCAGAGAGAGAAAGAAAGATAGAAAAAGTTTTTCCGGTGACTTGGATTTCATGACGCATGATGTTCTGTATTCTAGATTATTCCACGATATATTCCATGCGGTATCACATGCCCTATATTTTAGATCATTCCAAGATTATATTTATCAGACCTAATTCCTGATGGGCTGCATTAAAATAACAGATGTCAAAGAAGATAATAAGTGCTGCGTAAAAACTACATGACCAATTAAATATGAGGGCACTTTATGGATAGCCAATTTTATATGCCCCAAATGCATTTAAAAATACAGGTTAAAGTAGTGGACCCACATTACATAATACAAAATGATGGCTAAAGCGAGCTACTCTTGGCAGAGGTAGCCTGTGGTCATATTTCAACTCCTCAGTAATGTCTTGACCACCTTGGCCTGGTTCACTTCCATGTTTACACTGAGTGTTCACCGAGAAGCAAAATGGAGTGTCAAAATGTGTGGCAACAATATTGTAGAGTGAGAGGCCACTCTCTCAAAACACACAGCGATTCAGAAAATGTATTTAATGCAATTAATAATTGAAGACACGAGAGCACATGCTTGTCAGAATGATAGATGCATGCTTCGCCAACAATGCATTTCACTTTTCCCTTTAAGAGCAGTGGGACTTTGCTAACTGACCTTGAGTAGCGGTGCAGAGGAGTCAGGCCTTTGTGGAGCGTTGAGGCACCCCATAATTTACTGCCCTTATCCCAATTAAAGAACTGTAAAAACATTCAAATTAATGCAGTCTTAACTCTGGGAGCAGGCCCTACTTTCTTAATTAGTGCATAATTATTCACATTTTGATATCCGGGAAAATGATCACATGGAAATTATTTCAGGCACTGTAACAATAGCTTATGAGGGGGGAAAAAACTCTGTCCCAAAAACTCTATTAGCATGTGGAAGCAATTAACACTTAATTACATTGGAAGTACTATTCCTGTTGATGTTTGATAGGCCCTGCCAGTCAATATGGTGTGTAAATCTGTGGAATACAAAAGCCCTCTACAGGGACTGAAGGCAAACATGATGCTTATGCTTCAGTTACTACAGAAATAGAAATTGACATTTTACATGTCTCTGAAAATTCTGTGTGCCAACTTGTGTTGCACAATGCTTTGGTCAAGTAAGGATTCCTTTGTGTGTGTGTATATGTGTATACACACACAAATTATAAAATTATATATATATATATATATATAACAAATATAATCCAAAGGACAGTGGAAATAGTTGGGTTTGAAGTTGGATTGTTACAGTACTTTTGAATTACTGTATTATTTAATCCTGTCCTTGTAATAAGACTCTGACAGATAAGTGAAAATAACCCTATGGCTATCTGAATACTAATAAAGGTTTAAGAATATGCTGATCAAAAATTGTAATATTTCATGGGTTGAAATAGGAAATGTCTTATGAACCCGAAACATTGAACTGTAAGTAGTCTAGTTTGAAGGGTGTGAGAGGAGAATTTTCATTGTCTTATCTTTATTTCTAGTGCTACTGTATGCAATTTGAAATGAAAGAGAAGGAGAGAGTGATGCTTGGGCATGGGCATATATATATATATATATATATAGAGAGAGAGAGAGAGAAAGAGAGAGAGAGAGAGAGAGAGGGAGAGACATGTAATATGGTTTCTATGAAGGTATGTAGAATCAAAGATATTAAAAAAACATCACACCTCGCTTGAGCAGTGTTGATGGTGAAAATAGTTGATAAACAGGGTGGATAAATTTGGTTTGTTTTGTTTAGTCCTTTTCACTGTACTACATGGCAAAAGATAATTTAGGGAAGGGGCCACATCCCCTGTGTGTGTGCAGAGCCGTTCTCTCACACAAAGAGGAAGTGACCCCTGCTGTGTCTGACCAGTGCCTGGACTCGGCGCGCACACAGACACCGCCCTAACAGCTGGGCTTTGAACTTGTGACCCCACTACTCTCAGGGTCAACAAATTAGTGCTCTGGCGTATTGACCTATGGAATACGCTGACTTCTCTCAGGATGAAATGTTTATACAAGCGTCCTGCTTTAATACGGCTATGTCATCTGACAGAGGGGAGGTGGGGGGAACGTGTCATTGTATCTGCGCTGAGCTAATACAGGAATAATATTTACATTAAGGGCAAATCAAAACACTTGCATAGGATCGAATGGGAAGGCCAGTGAGTGGGAATCAAATGCATCCTGCTCCATGGGGCCTGGCTGGGAAATAGAGAAACTCTGGCCTGTAATAACATCACTGCTGAATTTTATACAATTATGAGGAGCGGAAGAGGTGGCCTTTCCACACAGTCTGTGTGATTCGATTAAAAGCACATCAAAGATGGCTTCACTGTTCATCTGTGAGACTGAGTCATCACTTGCACAAAGAAGTTCCCCACATCCTGGCTTTACTTCACAAAGGTCCCATACATGAGAGAGATTTCAGAATTCATAAGGCATGCGCCGTTACTCCTTTGTGTGATTTCCAGTAGACAACAGCTGCTTTCACTTTATTTTGTTCTATGTCTTCTGCCTGTTTTAGTTGTGCCTAACATATTGTGGTATGATAAAGAGAAACACTGTCAAATTCAAATACCAAATATTCATAGGTCTGGTAATATGAAAAATATCCATCATTAGTAACTGGTTCATAGACCATGATAATGTCATTTCACTGGCTAAAATCCTTGACCAAACATTGATTCAATTAGCATGGATTCATTTGCTACACACTTCATTGTTAATTGCACTGTCCATCAATATTATATTGTAATTAACCCTTTTTTGTGAATTACTGGTTTGTCTGAGTATGTGTGAATTAGTCTTATTTGAAATCCAGAAATTCAGAAACCTCATATACTTCTATAGGATTCTATAAATCCTTCAAAATGGTTTTGTAGCATCAATTTTATGGTCAATTTCTGTTTCTTTCACTTCTTTGTCTTTCTTTCCCCGCAGTTACAAAATACTGAATACAGATTTATGGGGAAATTGGCCTAAGTCATAATTATTGAAAGATGATCCATTTAAACCAATAACATGACAGAGAGTTAATATTATGACAAGGTAAATTATGGATGTCATCTTCAGCTCTATTGATATCAGCCCTGTTAGCATAATTAAAATGCTTCAAAGAACCATATAGTCTCTATGCAATATCCCATTATAAATTCCTTTATAGTGCATACACACATATGGAAAAGTAATCAATTGTGGAATATTTCAGCACTTTGTCTGAATTATGATGAAAACTGTAAATGTGGTATGGCACATAATTGCAGATAAGTTGCCTCATGCTTTAAGCTAATAGGGAAATATAGCAGTGTGGAATGTGGAAATCAATTAAATGCATTGCGACAGACCATAAATTAAAGCACAGCTATTGTCAGATGTCTTTATTATAGAACTCTCAGGGGCACATGGCTGTCTTTAATTCTAGCTTGTGGCTGTGTCACTTAAAATGCACTGGGCAGAGGAGGTCTCTGTGAGGCCTCTATGTCGTGCTGCTTTCGTTTCCTAGAAGTACACCTAGTTAAATTGTAAAGGCATGTTTGCAATTAAAAAATATGTAGACTTGATTTTCCAAAAGAGGGTCTTAGCAGGGCCACCTTTAAAGTTTGGTTATGTAAAAGAAAATAAATTACCCCTCTCGCAGCTGATAAAATATTACTACAAATTAATCCTTGGAGGTTACCGCGTGCTCCTACTCATTACTTTCAAGTACAGAGGTGTAGCCACAATTAATACCGCCTTTCATTACAATATGGATATTTCCTTCTTGTCCTTGGGACACCACATCTTAGAAGCCCTGAACGCCCCCCCCCCCCCCCCAAACACACACCCCTAACTCCCTCCAGCCTCCCCACCCGTGCTTCATTGGTGGGGAGTTTCATGTGGATGTGGGAACAGAGGCCTATAGCGCCTGTCCTGGTAAATGAGGGGAGTCTGAGAGCAAAGAAGAGGATATTATTGCATTTCATCATATCAAAGGTGATTTTTGTTCTGCTAATAGCGCACGACACCTCAAGGCTCACGGCAGGCTACTGCACCCACGTGACCAACCTCTGAAGACCCTTCATTCAGCTCAGGCTAAAGCGCATATACTCCATATTCAACTAAATCACATACATTATTTGACCACTTATTACCTATGGAGTTGGCAGCTAAGAATGACACTTACTCATTTACAGTTGTGTTAATTAACACAAATGTCTGTCTGCAGGTGGTGTTCTGACATTACAATAGAAACACTCTATGCTCTTAAATTCTTTTTACTGGCAGTCTATCAGACATTCAACTTTATCCAGCTGATTCGTCTGAAATGAAATGATCCTATGTGAATGGCAGTCGGCGGTGTGTGAACATGTATACACAGGAAACACACCAAGTCAATGTGAGTGGAGAGCCGCGGATCGTCACAGTGCTCCTCACACGTTCTGCCCAGTCCCCTACCAGAGTGCTAAGGCTTTTGACAGACAGCTGGCAAAGCGAGAGAGGGAGACTGAGAGTGTGAGAAATGGGGAGAAAAATGGAATTTGCATAAAAGTGAGAGGGAAGAGGGAGAGAGTGTGAGCGCGTAACTGACAGCCGGGGTCAGAGTCGCTCTGTTTAATGACACTGCCAGTTACACCTTTTGGATTGTTTAAATATGAGTCCACAGTTTCAACAATCATTTCAACGCTTCCGCTCTTCATACCCAACAGCCAGGAAACTGACACGTAATTACACACTTGCTGATGGTATCGCCAGTGCTGATAATTAAAACTGCCACTGGAGGATTGCCATTGCTAGTCTACAGCTGGGATGTTGTCAAGAGGTGGAAAATCCAGCAGCTCCTGCCGCCTATCCTGACGCTATCATCCAGTTGCTATCTGCCTCTCCAGGCCGGACTGCAGGCCTCTGGTGTCAAAGCGACGTGCAAGGCCTCAGCACATCATTCACAATGTCTCGCACAAATGAGGAAAATCTATTAACGGGCAGATGAGTGATACACAAACACCATAACCTAGGGGGTTAAACATCACAAATGGACCAGAATCTGGCTAGGCTGGTCCATTGATCAGGTTGCCCCATTATAGCAACACTTACAAATCAGATTTGACAATGTGTCACTTTCCAAAAGGCAATTGTAACACTACTGTGATTCAACCAATCCAGATCTGGGACAACAGCGATACTCCATTGTTACTGTATCTCTCAGAAAGGGTATGGGGTTTCTTCGAAAATATACACTATTATTGGTCAAGATCAAATTATTAAGAACACACTCTGTAAGTGTCCTTTGTTGAAAAGACACCACAGAAGAAAAGAAAAATCTGTTAGATGCAGCAATACTGTAGGTGTCTGATTCATTTCTTCCTGGCTAATATATTTTGCATTGTCTGAGCAAAGATGAGCTATACTATGAAGGTAAAGTTAACCTCGCTCAGTTTTTCATGTATGACAGACGGGAGAGGGCACAGAACTAAACTTATGCATTGGCTTTCTTTTATATACCTAAAAGTTATTCTCATTACTAATAGACAAACCCTAAAAGGCTACCCGTCACATGTGTAACTCTGCCATAAGTGAGTAAGATTTGAAGGCATTCAGTTTCATCTGTCAAATGGAGAACAAAACAATAATACTTTAAAATCCTTTCATAACGCTGTCAAGAAAAAACTAGAAATAAACTACAAATCAAAAAGGGAATTTCCGAATGGATGAATCTGTCATATTGTACCGTTTTCGGCATTCATATGTTTTCTGGTTCTGTCAAACTGCGAAAGAACATCAAATATTAAGAATGAGAATCTATTCTACGTTGAATGGAACATGCAACCAACTGTGAGAGCGTAATATCTTGTTTTATCCAGGCCTTTGTTCTGACTTCATAATTGGCTCCAACAGAAAGTCACTCTCCAGGGGACTATTGATCGATAACGGGATAACAAAAAAAGTATTACAGCAAGTACCTTCATGTTTTATCAAAGTACTCAGTCAAACATAATGGGAAAAAAGATTGCGCATTACAAGAACATGAATATTATACTGGTGCAGCATGTATTTAAAATACTGATGTGGGAAAAAATCTGGAAAATAGTAATGATGTTGATTTGAGAAACTGTGTATAACTTAAGCCCAAATCAAATCAGGCTCCGAACACAGCAGATTTTCACAACTTCAGCCCACCTCCTTAACCCAAAGTCAGCCTACGATGAAAAAACAAAACAGTTAAAATGATTTGCCAAAGCATGGTGCCATTTTTGACTTACTACTGATCTCAACAGGCCTCCTCATTTCAATGAAATTCGGGCCCTGTGTTGGTGAATGCCACTGAGTCACAGAAAGGTTTTGCGCAGGGCTCACATCTAAAAGACTGGCGCTGTGGCGGAGCAGCGGCCCGGCCTGACTCGGCACCGTGGGCCTCCCCGTTTCATCTCCATACCCGGCCCTCGCCCCGCTGTGAAAACAAATCACATTCTTCCATATTCTATCAGCCTGCGCATACTGTCACATCACTAATAAGACGTGGATATGCACATTTTAATACCCCGGATCTGGCCCCACAAAAAGCGGCTCCCCGTCACCCAGCCTGGTCTTTTCCAGGTCGGTCAGCCCTCCCAGGTGACCTGTGCGACCTCTTGCATGTCTGCAATCATAACTTGATCTTCATAAGACATATCGTGCTGAGAGAGAAAAATACAGATGCATTTATTCATTTTTCTTTTACCTTGATAACAACATGACACCACAAAAAAAATGTTTTTTTCATTAATTAGAAGGGCAACAGGCTGTGTGGGCCCGTGACCTCTTGTAGGGCTTGTCGCTTACACAGTGTCTTGTGTTAATTCCCGTCACATCCTTCAGGTGTGTGTCACATACACATAAATAACAGGGGTCATGGCATGCAAGTACTACATATTAAACAACTCCCTAAGGGCCATGCAGTTTAATGACTTTTTAATATCACGTTACGAGCTGTGGCCAATTAAATAAAGAATCTCTTTGAGACAGGATGCTGACTCGCAATACCTCCCACATTGTGCTCAGATTGCATGCACTGTGTTCAACATTGGTTCTTGGACGCAGTATTTTTAAAAGATACAGTTACGTCCATCATGATTTTTAAAAAAGTCATCATGGCAAACTGTGCACACCATTCCAAGTGATTCAGAGGTCCTTTCTGACCTATGATTGTAGCAGTCAATGAGGATTTCTTAACCCGTATCAGATGGACCTATTCAGCCTCCATACACATTGTACAAACAAAAAGATCCGCTCCAGCTCCACGTCATAAGAATGTGCTGATGTCCACAGGCCAAGACGCATGCTGGGGGGAATGATGATGGAGTAAACAGCATTGGGCAGTAAACGCGGCTTGGCCGTAAGAAGCCGCGCTCATTAGACTTCTCAGCGAGGGCCGCGAGGCCTTTCACTTCTAGGTTACTGCCTCATTTCCTTCTGACGGCTCTTTAGGGCCACTGCTGATGGCTTCTGGAGCCGAGTGCAGAGTGGACAGGTGTCCGCCGTTGTGAAACCTCCAGCGCAGCTGGTACCATCTGGCACGCGAAAGCCCATTCACTGGGCTGGCACAGACCTGCCATCCCCTGGTCCACAGAGAGGGGATGTCAAGGGCAGCCATGGTACAAGCTTACTCACAGGGCAACCTAGGCTCCCTTGGGAGTGCCTACAACTGAGGGTAGAGGGTAATTTAGTTTCCACACCCGCACAAGGCCTGACCTCCATGGGATTGGCAACAATGAGCCTCATCAATGCCAAATGTGAGGACCCAGGCTGTGAGACTATACATGTGGGTGTGTTTGTGTGCACGACGGCCTTGTACGAATCGGGACTACCTGGTCATTAAGGAATGGGCAACCCAATCCCTGCCATGGCCCATATAGAGAAAACAAGCAAAAAACCAAAATAACAGAAACGTTATTCTCTCTGATTCTAAATGGCCATTTGTTTACCAAGTATAGTAAGTCACATTGTGTAACAAAATCAGGTGAACCTTCAAACATTCATTCAGAGGTCCATTCTAGGTAAGAAATAAAAAAGGTTACATTCTAAAAAATAAAAAGGCTCTTTCTATAAACAGGTAAACCACTTCAGCAAAAATCTCATGCAAGAGTAGATATAACAGCAGATCCTAATGTAACACTTACCAAAAAGTACAGAGCAGGAATGACATTCTTGTGATATTAAATTACTCACAACGTTCTCATGCTCCATTTTGCAAGGAAAAAATAATAATAGATATGGTGTTTAAATAACTGACCACTTTGCACTGTTATGGGGAAATCGGTCAGGCGTGTGGCATGGAATACAAATCCTATTTGTGTGTGCTCACTCCTCAGCCTACTCCCAACTGGGCATTTGTATTCATAACAGGTAGGATGGATAGCCTAGAACAATGCCAGCCATCTATTTGCTACGAGGCATCCAGGCATTTATACTGTCACTTATGACAGCTTTGATAGACATATATGATATCAAAAATATCTCCAAGAACTCTTTACATTTAATAAACTGATTACATGCCTTAGACTCGTGTATCATTTCCTCCTTTTTTCTCTCTAACTAGACCCACTGCAAGCACCTCTTGAAGGAAAGTAGCTTAAGATTGCCGACAACTACTGTATGGCAGTAGGCAATGATTTTAACTGAAGGGACATATTTGACAAGTGTCAGATTTTTTTCTCCTTCCATTGATAGATGGTTCAGTAATGAAACACTCCGCACCTGTCTGTGCTTGATATTAGCCAGCGGTGTTCAAAACCCATTTGAAACATAATTGCACTGCAGTTCTATCCCCAGACCAGCCGAACAGCAGGTTGATAAAAATCATGTTCTATGATTGTTAAACGTTTTCCTAATGAAGCCAATGATCGTAGCATTTCACAGCAAATGCCTCTATCAAGATTTCATACTGTGTGTAATGCTCTTCTTGGTGATATGTGGCTCTATCTACTCATCCTACATATGCAGAGGAACACACTACCAAAAATGGTAAAAATGGTTTGCGGTTGAAGAACTACTGAGGAAGATTCATCATCTTGACCACAGATCTCATTCAGTCTGTCTTAATGATATCACACTGAATAAACAGGATTGAATCATCATGCAAGGGAAATAATTGGACGACATGAAATGCAATCCAGGAAAAAATCAATAAAAAAGAACAATCAGAATGGCCCCCTTAAAAAAGAATCGATCAATGCTTGTATGCACTCATCACAGGATTCCCCAATGAGTGGAGCTAATCAGCCTGAGAAATGAGTAATATGCTACAAGTCAGATTGCAAATGCATTCCGGCTAAAAGTGGGGCTAGAGTCATAAGGCTAGCCATCGCTAATTGCTTTCTCCCCAAATGTTTTGTTATTGTACTTGGCAAGATCAGCATAGTCATTCCACTAGCCTCAGTGCTGTTAAGCTTTTTTTAGATTTTTTTCTCACAGTACTTCACTGTCAACACTGTAAGTTATGAAGTTGAAAGGGGGGAAACCATGAATTACTCCCTGACAAGGGAACAAATAAAAATAATGAAATAAATGTTTTTAAAAAGTAATACATAAAAAAATAAAACACGCAAGGTCACCCAGACACCATGCCTTGCAGTGGCGAAGTGTGAGGTTACGTTGCAGTTAGGATGATGTGAGGGCGAGCCTAATGGTGCGTTACAAAGTGATAGTTATGGGAAGACCCTGACACCCCTGCCCATGTCCTCGTGTGCTGGCACTTTTCTTTCCCCCTTCTCTCCCATTTTATCAATTTTACAGTAAGTGATGGAGACTGGAAGATATATCTGTCTTCTGACTCCTAACCCCTGACCAGGTCAACAGCGCCACGAGTAGCAGGGGGTCTGCCAGCCCTTATCATACATTCTATCTTGCAGTCATTCAGCCATTTCAAGGCCATTCTGATGCAGTCGAAAACCAGACACCACTTTAAATTTCATAAGCCCCGGACATGCGGTTTGGAAGGGGGGAAAAAGGAAAGAAAAAGAATGATAACATATGAGTCCTCTCCCGACTGTCTGCTCACTCTGCTCAATGCTGTCATTCATTAGGGTGCAGATCGGGAGGCTCGGCGAACCCTCACTAACTTGGTAATTTGATAAATGGACCAGCTCTGCTCTCATGGTTATCACTCTGACAATCAAACAACCACATTATTGTATTACAAAACACTGGAAAGACCTTCAACCCAAAGTATTCCTGTACGGCTGGGATAACCCCACACTCAGCTGTGTCATCTGGCTATTCCGCCTGTGTCACAACTGGTTCTGATTAAAGCACACCCCCACCCCCACAAAAAAAAAAAATGGTGCTGTTGTATCTATATTAGAAAAAGGTTTTCACATGAGGAGACTGGTTAGCTGGGAGGGTCTGTGAATATCACATTTTTCAGCTTGCCTTCAAATTATGTTATAATGGGTAATTGTAAGGTGTGTTATTTAAAAAAACAAAACAAACAAAAAAAAACTACCGTCAGTTGGATTAAAATGGTTTTACCTGCATGAGAAATATTTGGATTTTTGGTTTTGACAACAGTACACAGTGCTTTAGTGATATGGATGGGGGTATGGAGTCAAACCACAGTGCTTTAGTGATATGGATGGGGGTATGGAGTCAAACCACTGAAACAGCAAGAGAAGTTACTGTTATGGGTCTTAGTCTCCAAGATGTTTACAATTCCACATGACTTGCTTCTCTCTCTCTCTCGCTCTCTCTCAGATATGTGGAGGCAGAAGGGGATAATCACGTCTGGGTACACATTTTAATCAGGCCCCCCAATCAAAGAGATAATTGGATTGCATTGCCTGATTGCAAAATGCACTGAAATTGGATGGCAAATAAATAGCTTAAAACTTGTGGAAAAAGAGGATTAGAAAACAAAGAAGGTCCTCGATAAACAAAAAGAGGGCATGCGTGTGTACTCACAATCATTACCCAGCGAGGTCCTGTGCCCAGCCTCACTCTTAGCTTGCATTTTTCCCCCTCTGTGTGCCCACCACATCCCAAAAATAAATAGTAAAAAAAAGCCTAAAAAGTGACATGCGGATTCAGATGAATACAGTAGTCAATTAAGGGGGCCACGCTCATGCAGTAATGACCTACTAACCTGCCTACGTGCCGCTCTCACATGCTACTCCCTCCTGGGACCCCCGCCGTCACACCATTATCTATGGCCTCCTCTCTCCTTTCGGGAAAATAAGCAAGGGGGGCTGAAATGTATGGACTCTACACATCAGGGTTCTCCGGGCTCATTGCACCTCACTTCAGGCAAACGAGGGGGGCCAGCAGATTTATATGTTTATCCGCCGCTAAAGCAAACCCGCCAGGGTGCAGGGGCGAGGCGCTCTATAATAAAGCATGCGCGTGCGGAGGGGCTCTGACTCGGCTGTATCCGAAATCCATCAACCTGTACCAAACAATAACGGCATGGCCCGGGCCCTAAGTCATTACAGCTAATAAACTGAGCGCCTCTCATTAGAGGAAACACGGCACACATTATAACTGCATTATGTTCTGGGCAATACAGTATATTAATTTCCCCACCATAATGTGTGTTTTATTGCTTCCAATAAGCATTTTTAATAAGCAAAGTGATAAGTGCTTCCCTTGTAAAACGTCTCCAATTAGAGCTGCATCTCCAAATGCACTCCCATAACGAAGTTAGAGGGCCCTGCTAATGACCGCCCGCACACCCAACTTCCATACACAAAAGAAACTTGACACAAGTAAATAGACATAAATAAACACCCCTGCTTCACGCTGAACAAAGAGGCCCTTTGGAGAGCCCCAGTGGACCGCATTACAGGTTACATCACACAGCACAAGGAAATGGGCTTAATACTGGCGAATGCCAGATCATACTCCACTCATTGTGCCTACTGCCTCAGCTCACTATAGGCTGCAAGAAAGATGAGAATCATAAATGGGTTGACTGTGTGGATGAATGTGATACAGTAAGAAAACAAAATGTAAACAATGTTTAGGGGAAAAAAAACATGTTTGGGTTGTAAATAAGCTTGAATGTGCAGCTTATAAATCAGCTAGTTTGCAACCTCTCATTTAAAGTTGAGAATATGGTTGGAAAAGTAAGGATGTTAATTGGCAAAAGTAGAAAAACTATTTGATTTATATAATAAAAAATAAACAGAATAATACGAACATTAGAGAGAGAGAGAGAGAGAGAGAATCTCTCTCTTCAAAATTGCCTGGTCTACTGTGGATTGTTATTGCTAAAGTAGCACGACAGGTTATTTTAATAGATGTTATAATGTAGGGGGCAAACTGTAGAGTCTGCTCAGGCCTCCCGCTAATTAGAGTGTGTGAAGGTATTTCTGGTGCTTCCATAATGGAAGCTTTAAGGAAGGATAGTTCATCTTTAATCTGAGGCGAATGTCCTCTGGGTACAATGTTAAGGCATCTCCAAAACATAACATTCTAATTAATTTTATTTTTCAGGAGAGTTTCAATAAAGCAGGCCAGTGCCTTATTTATGTGACTTACAAACACTGTTTGCTTTCATAGAAGGGCAGCTAATTGCTTCTCGGCTTGACATCATTACATGGATCTGCAAGGGGATGTAGACTGTTTAATTAAGGTTGGTTGCAAGTTCATTATGTGATTCACATAGAGCTGTCTGCTCGGTGCACACCAGCAAAGCCTTCCCCTGTAATTTAATATAAAGGACCTTTTGATTTTCCCTTTTCTTACCAGGGGCTCCCTCCTCAAAAAAGCCACACACTGTTTTTGTGGAACATTTTTTTTCCCCTCCAAATATGTTAAGTATGAATACGGTGGCTCAGACAAAGAATGTGGTAATGGCCCTGTGGTTAAAGCCATGTGTTATTTCACACTGAGAGGAGAAGTTGATGCGTGATGGCACGACACATTTATCAGCGTAGAGGATGCGAGGAGTTATCACTCTAATTGATTGGCGCACGCTTAACCAACACTAATGGCCTTTAGATGAAGTCACCTGTCCTTTACTGCACCCTTTAACCGAACAACACATTTCATTGCTCATCCAGTTTTTCACCCGGACAGCCTGGAGTGCTGTGTCATTTATCTCAATTACTGATTCTTAAATTAATCTGATACGTCCGCGCCACAAACCCATGTACAGTACTTTAGATATGTGTGCTGTGAGAATGCAATTAAGTAATGGAAAAAAATCTAATTTAACATGTTAGCATCAAATGGTTATATAAGTGGATCTGTTAATATTTATTTATTCCTAATTATGCAGTGTTGTCTGGTTTGTGTCGACACAGCTTGCAGGGGATCATCCATCCTGAACAAGAAGGCCATTTTTAAACTGTCAGGGAAAATGAACGCCCCTATTAACAACTTATTCACTGTAATATCCCTACAATGAGACCTCGCCATAGGTGCCTGTACACTCCACATGGGAGGCCCAGCTTGCAACCAAAACAAACCTTCACACAGCAATAAGTCCTCAGTCTTCCAACAGACCTTGCTCACAGCTTTACAGTTGCTACAGTAAGCGATAGATTTTAGTTCAACATTTCCCAATCGCGTCTTTGTTTTCTTGGCAGTCCGAAAGGCATGCAGTGATATTTGGACAGAGAAGTGGGGTGTTGCTGCAACAGCCTGTAAGGGTTTTGCAACTAACAACACATAGCATGGTTATCATTCCCCAACAAATAAAGAAGAAAAATATATTCTCAAAGACACAAGCAATTTGAATATAGCTCAGGGCTTAGAAAAGATGCCATAGTCTTATAATCAGAGAGACAATACCTAGAAGTAAAGGGGCTTCAAAGCTTGTTTGCTTCTAATTGATGTTTTTATGTCTTGTGTCCCCCAGTCATTCCCTGCTAGGCCCAATTCCACAACCTCAAAGAACTCACTCCTTGTCAGAAGATACAGTCAGGCTCAGTTCATTGTATGCTATTCACTCTGTACAAGGAAAAAAATCAGCAGCAGCTTTTGTGTTCCCAGAGAACATTTGGTTCTCTGTCAAAGAAGAAGAAGAAAAAATATGTATCAATTTGTGCTTTCTATGAACACTGTGGAGAGAAAGAATGAGGCAGAAAAAAAATACAGTGGTTTGCATTCCAACTATTGGTGCCCATTCAGCTGAAAGAGACTCCACTGTGGAGATTCCATTCATCACACAAGTCTGCCACAGACCTGGCTTAGTTGGGCCAGCTCATCCTTATTTATATGATATATAAAGAGAGGGAGAGAGAGAGAGGGGGAGACCCACCTATGTGAACAGTGAATGAAATATCTCGTTTACAATGTAATGACTACAACAAAGCAGCAGCCACCACCGCAGTTGCAATCCCCAAGCCGCTACATTGAGCAAACTCCTCTCCAGAGTCTGATTCTGTGGGGCAGATTAATGTACAGAGATCTATGGAGAGTTCCCAGGCTGGGATCACCACAGGGACGAGGAGGCTTCACACAGCCTCGCACTGTTACTGCACGGAGCCGCAGAGTGTATAAATAGTGGCAATGTGCTGGCCTTAATGACGGCGGAGCAGCTTCGCGGTGCCCCCGGGCGAGCCGGCTCATAGGAGGCTTGTGTGGGCTCCGGCTGAGAGGCACAGGCTGGTCCCCGGCTTTGGGCACCACTGCTCAGGCTGACCTTGTTCAGGGCTTCCCGCAAATGGCTTTTCAAGCACACAATGTGAGCCTGGAAATTGATATGTTTACACAAGGCGCAATTATTTATATGACTTCAGTCCTGCAGGTATGAAAATGATGTGGTTTGATTTTTCCCCCAGCACTTCTTAGGGGGTGAGGGTGGGGGCTTTGTGGGGGGTTGTTGTGGGTTAGAAGGTAGTGTTTCTTGGGGGTAACCTTGCCAAGGTCAATGAACATGAGCTCAAAATTCCCTGAAATGTTATATTTTTACCATTACCCTTACTCTCTATCTGTCTTAAATTAGTTTTCCAAACACATGACTTTATGTTGTAGTAATTTTAGAAAACCAACAGTTCAAATAAATTGATAAACTAACACAATAGTTTGGGATCAACATTTTACATCCATCACCTTAAACAATGGGCTACATTTTAAGTAATCTATGATATGCTAAATATCTGTCTTACTGTCAGATCACATTCCTCAGAGCATTCAGACGAAAACAAAGCTTGTTGCAATGATTTTTACAGCTTTTTTTCCTTAGTGCTCTTTAAAGCCCATTACGTTCTAATTGTGTTCATTGGTGCTGACTAAAATTTTCAGGGGGAAAAAATAATAAATGAAGGTTGCGGTTACTGTAATATGCAAAAAATAAATAACTTGTAGCAATTCAGCCATGTTGTAAATCATTTGTGCTGTCTCCACTTACTCCGGCAATTAATTTTTAGACTATTGAGCATGTTGCTAACAGCACATAATAATACTAAGCATGCATTTAGCTTGCCACATTAACTCGTTAACAACGCTGCCTACATATGGTGTCCTGTAAATATGTGTGTCCTCTGCAGTCTGCAAATGATGAGAGTAATTACTGGGGGCCCACAACAATAATAATGACAAAACATGTCTGCCTTTGCAATTATCACACTATGACCAGAGATTCATGTATACACATCTTGTCTTTTAGTACCCTG
This sequence comes from Alosa pseudoharengus, assembly GCF_046254945.1. Taxonomy (NCBI): domain Eukaryota; kingdom Metazoa; phylum Chordata; class Actinopteri; order Clupeiformes; family Clupeidae; genus Alosa; species Alosa pseudoharengus. The sequence goes on along the minus strand of NW_027468674.1, from coordinate 32,432,876 downwards.
CATCTGTACTTGTGTGTAGATCAATTCTTAAGTCTAAATGAATAAATACATAAAATTGAAGGGGTGGTAGGAGTGCTATTGTCTGAATCATGGGCTTTAATGCCATAATTGCAAGTTCTCTGGCTTGAATAAAAAAAGTCTCTAATGCTACACATGTATTTGTCTCCTTCCATTTGCAAGCTGTTAGAGTGGAGGAATTCTCCTGATCATTTAGCCCTGGGTGTATTCGGCAGGATTAGAGGCAACAGCAGCATGCCTCCAATGATTATCCTGACAGGGCTTCCACTGACCAGTGGCTGAACACTCTCAATGGCTAATTGACATGTACGATCGAGCAGGTCCTGTTATCCGCCCTTACAGAGAATAAATGGATTGGAGAATATGTATTCCATGCCTGGACTACAAAATCAGGGCCCGAATTTAAGTTTGACTAACTCAATCAATGAATTTAGTAAAGATGTATTTGAGAGGGGCATTTAGGGATTAGCCACATAGTTTAGAAATGAAATGGGGGGACATTCTGACAAATCTATCAAGGGGAAGATCAACAACTTAATGTTTAAACCAATCATCCTGAGCATATATTTGAACTTGGCTATGCAGATGTGGTGCTCAAGTCCCAAAGGTTGAAAAATACACTCAGAGGATCAACAGCCCTCGAGATGGCTAAATTACCACGAAAGCCGGGGAATTTATCAAACATGAATTTCAAAAAGGATCTTCGCCCGCAGGAAAAATAAGAGGTGCCCATTAACGTACATACAAAATAAATGCCTTCAAGGTTTAACTATTTATTTTTGACAAGCAATCAGCTTGAGCCGATTAATTTACATAGTGTTATAAATACCATCTGGTCCGCTATGGTGAGGATCTCAAGGTATGGGAATTTAGCATGCATCACAACTAATCAGTAAGATGCCTATGGACAACAGCCTTGGCCTTCTCAAATATCTTCAGAAAATCTAATGGGAATTTTAAAGCCATTGATAAATAGCAAGGTTGAACAAGACTCTCCTGCAAAATATTGTGTATTCAAAATAGTTATGTGGGTGTAAATTGCAAAATGTCCTATATCTTAGGATGTCTCCAAGTCTGCTTTCACTCAGAACAAAACAATGGAAGACACAGTGTCTGAATCACAACATACCACACACACACAAATGTTGTTTTAGGTGTTTGTTCCTGGCTGTAATTTGAATATGCAACAAGCCTTTTCTGACTGAGGACAAGGCAAAGACTCATGGGACTCTCTAGGTCCTTTCAGGAAGTTCCCTGAAATCTTAGGAAGTATTTCTTGCCAAGACAAACAAATCACTGCAAAGCTCTGAGCAATCTGTTATAGAGAACCCTTCCTGTTATGGAAAGTCACTGCCAATTTAAAATACTGTGAAACCAATATTTCATGTTCTCTGAAGTGCTGCTTATGCTATTGTATATTGTACATCGAGGACTTCAGTAATTTCATACCAGAGCTGTTTGGGATATTAACACAGAGTGCCAATCAGAGTTTAGTGATTAAAAAATATATAATAATCAGCCTTCAGAGTTCATACCTCTGAAAGTCAACTAAGCCATGCTTATCAGGCCTGTGCACTTCATTATATCTTAATTAAATTAAACCCTCTCTGTAATCTTACAATATTGATTAAAATGTGTGAAGTTGAAAAGATCATTAACTTGTAAGTTCACTCTCTAAGAACCTATTTGATGTGACCTCTATTCCTCTTTCTCTCCTTATTTTCCCCTTCCTCTCTGCCAATCTGGGCTCTGTATCTGTTTTTGTTCTTTTTGGTCTATAATTTACTTGTATGCACAAGTCAGAGAAAATTGCATCATATACACACATAAGGTTTATAGCTGCAATGGTGTGGTACTGTATGGCATACACCATATGCAGTTCTTTGTCATGGCCATGTTTAATGGTGTGTAGATCTAAGCACCACAATTTGCTTATCTCTCTCTGGCTGAGGGCATTGGATCCCACTTTCAGGACTCCAGACAAATCATGTTGTTGTCATGGCCTGGGCGACAGGCTGGGCTTGATGGATGGTTCATTTCGATGTCCATTAATGGCATGATTTGTTTACAGTTGCACTCCAGGTCTGGGGGTCTGAGGAGTGGCACTATATGTTGCCGGAGAGAGGAGATGATTTGTGTACCTGTGGCTTAGATTAGCTCCAGTCTCGATATTGAACATCATATTTCCCAAGGTGTTTTTCCTGGAGGCTTAACTGAATACCAGATGTCATACACATCAACTGTGTGGAGGGATGAAGTATGCTTTTTTGTCACTGTGATACAAGAAGCCATAAAATACGCCCCAACAAAATATCTTCCCCTCCACAAATATCCTGTAGACTGAATGCTTCTGTACTGGTGGAACAGAATGCCCCTACCATTGCTATTCCCAAATTAGCAACCCTGCCTCTCAAATCTGGGTATGGAATGATATTGCACAGTTTAACATTTTAAACACTTGGGAAAGTGTAGTTTCTGTTTGATAGAAAGTCATGCCAGTTATCTGATGCATGTTGTTACAGCCCAGGCCTGAGCTCTTGCCAAGGCATGATGGCATCCGACAGGCTCTCTCCTCACAGTGCGGAGTGGCGTGGCACACGGAGCGAGACTGCGTCAGATGGAGAGGCCCGTCGACATCAGACAAGACGTCCCTAGGGATGCGCCGCAGCTGACGATCTGTAAGATGTGTCTGCTAATTATGAAAGTTAAAAAAGGAGAAAAAAAAAACTCAAATGGCTTTGAAGACGGGAAGCCTTGAAACTCTCAACAGGACTTTCACCGTAACCTTTCTCCCCGTCAAGATGGAGGGTCCCCTCGCTCAATGTGCACAGCCTCATAAATCTCCAGTCAGGAAGAAGGGCCGGTCATGTAGAGTTCACTGTCTCTTTTTTTCACTTTTTTACGTATGTAATTTAATTTCATATAATTTTATTATGCTTCGCTCACTCAAATTACATGGTACACAGTGTGGCATTGATAGACTCAAGGTTCAGAAGTATAAAACTAATGAGCCAGGGAAAAAAATATGCAGGTGGTCAATACACTAATTCATAACATTTACACAAGTGAAACTATGGAGCTTTTAGCCCTTTTTATTTCAACCTTATGTCAATATATTGAAACCATCTGTGTGTAATGAATAAGACTATTAAAAAAAGCAAAGGGAAAAAAACATTCATCCATTGCTACCTCATTCTGAAGGAATGCGTATTTAAAATAGACAGCATATTTCTGTGTAAACTGAGGTTCACAGTGATAAGGTCTTTAAATAATTGACCATGGTAACTTGTTGAAAAGTCACTTAGATCACACCCATTTCCTTTCATTAATATCTTAAATATACCAGTTAACCATAGTCTTCATTCCAGTCTCATGTACTCATCAAATCTAACCAACAAACCATTTCCTAAGCACAACAGCGTGCTAAACAAGATGACCGTGAAAAAAAAAGTTTTTTTTGAGCCTGTCTTCCCTTTTATTCTTCCCAGGAGGGGCTGCGGCACATCTCATGCCTCAGTAAAATCACCACAAGCCAGTGCAAAGCTGAGAACCTTCTGGAAACATCATCAGTGATTCTTATACAAGGACACAGCCGTCAATCAGCCAGGCAAATGTGACGTGAATGGAGATTTACACATCTCATTTGTACTTCATTAGGGAGGCGCTGCAGAAAGGGTTCTCAGAATGCAGCCCGACACTGTGGCTGCGTTGCCACTGCCTTTTGTTCCCAGGATTTTTCTCTGAAGAGCTACATCAAGCTGAAGCACTTACCACAACAAAAGGAAAGGAAACAAAGCAAAGCTATGCATCCTTGACATTTTCATGCTATAGGGGCTCAAATTGTTGCACTTCATTCCCGTTTATCACGAAAATATCGTGAAAGGAAAAAAAAACAATTGGCAGAATAAATAGATTGCATTCTATGTGTGTTGCAAGTTTTGAACCAGTAAACATGCTGTGGATAATGTGATCATCTGGTTGAGCTTAGATCTATAACACAGCACAACACCCTTCTTCTGAAGAGCGTATGGCATATGCAGCCCATTTTTTGTCCCACTCAAGTGTGTGTGGGGGAGATGTACCATTTGTGCACACAGGCACACACACACACACACACACACACACACACACACACACACACACACACACACATACCAATACACACTCCCCTGGGCCTGGGCTTCCCCGGGGAGCCAGAACTACTCCCCACAGTATAGCACACATAATTGTTCACAATCTAGCCTGAAATGGCACTAATCTGGAGCCATCCTTACACACTACATCACAGAAGATTTGCGAAAAGAAGGAACACGGTTCCGCCCTTATGGAGGAGAAGGAAGGCTAAGCATGGAAATGCTCCAGTAATGAAACAGCTTGATCACATCACCTACAGCAATATTTTTTCTTGTTATTATATTACTACCAATGGCAGAACCTCGGTGTTTCATACACATGTTTCATACACAGACGACTACATGCAAAAGTAAAGGTCAACAGTGAGCACTGGGGCCAGTTCTGGGCACATTATTCTCCAAGAACATCCAATAGGCGGGAAGATAATTTTTCCACAAGGCAATGTTCCCTGGAACTTCTGCAAGAAACTTCCGCTGGAAATGCTGGAAGCATTATGTTGTATGTTTCATTATCAATCACCTCTGAAAGCATTAATGTTTGAAATAGTTCAAACAGGAACAAGTTCTCAGTGAGTGTATTTCAGCCAAGCAAACATAAATTCACCAGAAGCTGCATCAGTGTGTTCTGCCTAAGTTCCAGCCTGCCCTTGTGATCCAATACCAGCCTTGGTCCCACAGTGACAGAATGCATACAAAAATGGACATGAACTCTGACTGACACTAGCCTTAAACGCACATCTCATTACTTGAGAAGTTCCATGTGAGTTGCGATTAAATAATGAGCTACATAGTGGGGCACTGCAACATACGGCTGATGACAGGAGACAGAAAGTAGGCCACCTTATCCACAACCCTCTGGCCTCAATCTCACAATCTGTCCCTGCTCTTCCCACAGAGTAGGCCCCGTCTGGCCTTCACGCTCGCTGCCTGGCGCAAAGGAAATGCTTTGGAAAATAAGACACATCCTTTTGGGGGGGACATCCTGGATCAATTACACTCAAGACTAAACTTGATACCCAAGTTGGGCATGCTCCTGTGGCAAGGGTGTTGATAAGTTCGTTTGGAGAGTGAGTTCATGTGTCAAAATGAGTTAAAATTCAGACCATTTTCCAATTTGTTTGTTTCTAAAAAATGTACTATTTCTCATACACCTCATAAAAGCTATAGACATACATCAGCTCTGGTAATAAAAGACGTCTCAGTATAGTGGACCTCATGGCTGTTATTTTATTACAGCTAAATAAATACAGACAGTTAAACTGGTAAACTTTTTTGTGCAATCTGTAACCCTTAGCTCTTTCAAAGAAATAGCTTATACATCATTAGTATTTAGGTTTATGAATTAGCAATATTGCTAAGTTAGCTGGCTAATGTTAGCTTATGTTCCAATTCAAGTTCGAATTTATTTTATATAGCACATTATAATACGCACTATGCATATTCAAGTTAGCACAAACTGTGCTTCTGCAGTTTGTAGAATAAATTATTTGGTTGCATATAATTAACATAATCTTAAAGATGCACTTCGGCCATTGATTTACCCCTAAAATTGCATTTGTTATTTAGAAACTCAGTAGTAAGATAATAAATAGGCTGATATCCGTTCCCAGGAAAGCTATTTTCCAAAATGATTTGTAAAACTCTACCCCGTCAGTCAGGATTGGGTTTCATGCATTATCAGTAAGGGATAATGTATGGAACGCCGGTCATTATCAGAAAAATAAGTCCCGACAGTGCGAACCTATACGCGCCAGCGGAGGGATCTTGCTTCACCCTGAAGGGACTTCTTTTACTAATAATGACCAGCATTCCATACAATATCCCGCTTATTATACGGCTACTTGCCAAAACGAAAAAATAAATTCCACATGATATGTCTCTTTACTTTCATTTGTTACTGTTTTGTCATGGCTTTTTCTGAGAAACAACACGCTGAACATGAATCAAACATTCTTTAGAACACAGCTGAGCAACCGTCTGCTTTTACTTTTCAATGAAGTTCCATTGCAAGAAGTGACCGAACTACTTGTGGAGTGATACGAAAGATGTAAATCAGAAGCACAAAACCTGTTGCCATTGACATTGGTAATTGTATGTTTCAGCGCTAATTACATGAATATATTTACCGTAGAATGATGGGAAAACCCATTCAAGTCAATGGAGTGTTCTATTAGCATTGTGAAGAGCTGTATAATAAGTAAGGGATAACGGCCGCCGAGGTGTCCTGTTATACGGAATTAATGGACGAGGGCGATGGCAAAAAACTCCCCGACGCGCAGCGGAGCCCTCGTCCATTACTTCCGTATAACTGGACACACCTCGAAGGCCGTTATCCCGCTTATCACCCGGTTGCCACTGTAAACACTGGAAACACGCGGTTCTGTTTAAAAACAAGCTCACTAGTTCAGCTTGTTGTACAACTTTAGCATGGACAGTTAGCTTGTTTACAGTTGATTCCATTGTTGGAAAGCCTGCAACCAAAGATTCTAGAGCGCTGCAACCGTCGTCCTACTATGGTTGTTATAGTTACCATTCATAAGCATTGATATGGAACGGTGTCCTGTTATTCAGAATTAAAGGCCACCCGCCAGCCAATCAGAAAAGAGTATTTCTTCTCTCCGGGTGATAAGCAACAATAACAGACTGTTCTGATTCGTTATTCTGAAACATCAGCTTGTGCCCCGCCCACCTAAACCAGAAATACACAACCATAGCTATACCATTTATTTTGATTGTGACTTCTCGTGACTCCTTGTCACTCCTGCACTGACTATAGTCCAATGAAATAACATTGGCTGCACTCACTGTTGTACATTGAACAAAGACAGGAGGATGTGCACTGAACACAACCACTGATTCAAGACCATTGTTTGGCCTGACCTCATGACAAACACAGCTTTGATAGCATGCACCCCTGCAACATCACACTGAGATGAGAACAATAGAGGACTTAACTTTACTCTGTGCACCCATACAATATAATTAAGTCCCTACCTCAGATGTTATATAAGAGCTCAAGCATAGACTGCATTTTTTTATGTCAGAGGTACAGTACAGCGAAGGCTCTTAATCAGACTACGAGACCTCCAGAAGCCTCCCTTCCCCCTCCACTCTTCATTTCCTCCCCTAATTACTCTGTCTTCTGATAAAGGCCCGGCTTTGGGATCATCAAAGGTCCTTGAAACAAAGAGCAATATATAGCAATTACCCAGACTTTCATCTGCATGGAGTAGATTAGCGACGAGCAGACGGCCTCCTCTCCGAAACTCTCCATCCATCCTCACCCCTCACTCCACTGCCACCACCACGCCATGGCTGCTTACCAACGAGATATCTTGGCCTCGTCCTGTCTTTTCCAAGCATCTGCTGGTGTTACCCGAGTCAACAAAGAGGGAAGCAAAACCAGTTACGTATCGAAGCAGATTTTTAATTGTGCCGTTTCCTCTCGTGCTAATTGTTCCTGGTCAAACTGTCTTGCTGCTCCGGCTAATTGACTCATTAGCTGATCACGAGGGCTGGGGCTGGAGCCGATCCCGAGCACTCACACTCCCCGACTTTGACAGGTCTGTCTGTGCGCAGACACAACGTGTTATTGCCCCTCTCAGTCTCTCACTATGCTGCCCTCAGCCCCGAGTCGTACGGCTTATTATGAGTCCTGTTCTCGACGCGGAGACAGCGAGAGAAGGGGAAACGGCCCTAATGAACACGTATGTTCACAGACCCAGCAGCACAGTGTGAACTTGCATTAGAGCATTAGCTGTTAAAATGGTGATTATTGAGGCAGAAGTCTTTTCAAGGTTAAATAGTGTTGAATTGTACTGTGAACTCCTCTTAATTGCAATTATATTAGAAAATAAGATGAACTTACTTGACACTGGCTGCTAAAAATAGGATTTCATTTTTTTTTTTAAATCAAAAAATACAAAATGTAATAGCCATTAACAGGGGTAGAGAAAATTGTGCAAAGACTTGTGATGCATCGATGCTCAACAAGTGCAGTCATGCATATATATGTATGCAAAAATATATAAAAAATCCACTGACCAGGAGTGCATTTCTAGAAAGCGTAGTTGGCTAACTTTTGTCGCAACCTTTGTAGTCCAATCTATCGTTCTTGGATTTGGTGTTTTTAGAAAGGGTGGTTCAAACTCTCAATTGCAAAAGTTTAGTAGTTTGAACTACTGCTCCTGAGCAGTCGCACTTGTGGCCTAACAGTAGCCTTGGTAGTTCTGGGGGTCGTTTCTAGAAAAGTTAGCAACGACGTTGCTCAACCACCATGGTACGACGCAACTTGCGACCAAACAACGACATCGTTACACCTGTTTCCAGAAAGCATCGTACCTGTGTCGCAATTCGCTACCTCCGACGTTCGAACACTGTAGTTCCAACAACGTTGTTGATGATGCATATCATTGGTGGAAACAGTGGCAACGTGTAATACCCCACCCCCTAGAAATTCTCTGCCACGGCCTATGTTGACATATTTCTAATTTAAACCGAGTGATTAATGCTGACATTGTCATCGTCATCTGCAAAAACCTAAACCTATTGCAAGTATATAAAACATTTTACTGAAGCCGACCAATATGTGTCATTATTTGTGTTAAATATCTATGTTGGAAAAAATATATAGCCTGGACAAATATCTGGGTATCGCAAATGTTATTAATTGTCTCGTGGCTTAAAGGTAGCGCATCAGTGCACTACGCGCTCGGCCGGAGTTCGCATCCTATTTCTTCTTTCCATCTCTGAGGAAGAGTAGGCCTACGAGACACAACAATAGGTTTTGACCATACATTTTTATGTATATAGTTACTCTACATCAAGAGAACATAGGCTACAAGACATCAGTCAAAAACAATTGAATCTACGTGTCACACAGTTCACCTGCAGGTAGCGAGAAGCAAGAGGACAATCTCACATCATAAGAAAATCGAACCTACAACGTTGGGATAACAAGTCTTCTGCTCTAGCCACCACACCATTTATCACTGCTGTTGTAAGAGTCTGTGAAGATTATAATACTAAAAGCAAGGCAATACTCGAATTAACATAAATAGCAAGAATGAGCCAAGTAGGGGAGTCAGTGTCTTAATCAAAATTAAGCTACAGGATAGATCAATCATTGAGTCACGAGATAAACATCCACTTCGCAATTTTTGGTTAGGCGGTTGTGATTTTTGGTTAGGCGCTCCAGACACCAACAGGAACTACCAAGGAACGACACAAGTGCGACTGCCTAGGGGCAGTAGTTCAAACGACCAAACTTTGCGTCCTTGTTTGCGATTGAGAGTTCGAACTACCCTTTCTAGAAACACCAAATCCAAGAACGATGGAGCGTACTACCAAGGTTGCGACGCAAGTTAGCAAACGACGCTTTCTAGAAACGAGCCCCTGGTTGGTGATGTCGTCAGTGTTCAGAGTGTCTAACCAAAAATCACAACCGCCTAACCAAAAATCACGAGGTGGTTGTTTTTCATTTTTCATATTCATTAAAAGACTGACTCTCCTACTGGGATCATTCTTGCTACTTCGCGTGTTGGTTTGCGCTTTGGTAGGCTACTCTTATTGTATTCTTATTGTATGTAAACAACAACATCGATAGTAGCCTACTGTGGCTTAAGCAGGTGAATGTTGAAATCCCTTCCTCGGTGAGCTTGCGCTCTTCTTTCTGACTACCAGCAGTGAAACGTGGAAATACTAAATAATGCTGTGGAACTTTATTTAAAACTATAATTTTTAACTGATGTCATGTTCCAAATTGTCCCTCAATGTAGAGTAGCCTAATATAAAATATTTAGGGTCAAAACCTATGGTTGTGTCTCGTAGGATCTCAGTGAAAAGGAGAGTGAGGATGCAAACTCTGGTCGCGCTCGTAGAGTACCGACGTGCTGCCACTAAACCACGAAACAGCCAAAAAACATTGTGATACCTTGAAATTCGTCTAGCCGTTACATTCTCTTAACACTAGGTTGCTAGGTTACGGGGACGCTGGCGAGACACGCCGCTCCGTCTGGCATCATGTTTTTGTTTGTTTTTATGTCATGTTCGTAATTGTATGTAATGTCATGTTTATTTTTTGTATTGGTTTGTCTAGGTAAATGTTTTCCCTATTTATTTACGCTATTTTTGATCCGTGTTTTTTCCGTGTTATTCTTAGTCCTTTTTACTCCTAAGTCAGCTGATGTCATTGACATTTTGTCCATTGGGAGCTTGCTATGGCTAGCTTTTGCCCTAGCTGGGCATCGGACATCCTTCCATATATCCGTGAGCGGTGCAGCACTTCACTGTCTGGTCGAGGGGATCTCTCGGGACAGCTGGACCTAGGCTACTCTGCGAAAGATCTGCCGTGGCCGCCGAGCTGTTGCTGACCTGCGAGCTGCCATGCCAACTGCAGACTAACTGGGCCTCTGACATCCTTCCATCCATCCATGAACAGTGCACTTCACTGTCTGGTCGAGTGGATCTCTCGGGACAGCCGGACCTAGGCTCTACTCTGCGAAAGATCTACCGTGCCCGCCGAGCTGTTGCTGACCTGCGAGCTGCCTTGCCAACTGCAAACTAACGTTAACGGTGAAGAGCTGCATTCTCACGGAGCAACAAAGTCGCTGTTAAGTCACCGAATCTACACGATCGCTCAGTACTTTGGTCTGTGCTTCCATCATCTCCAGACTGCAGTCTAGCAGACCTAGCTAGTGAATTCACACGGTTGGTCAGTTGCTAAAGAACTTTGTTGGCATTGCATCGGATGTAAAGACACAGCTCTGTGCGCAGTTTTAACGGATCATCATTGCCCTTGGACATTTTCAGCTGGTTTGGAAATTGGACTAATTTTAACATCACTTTTTCCCCTTTTAAAATATATTTTCTTTCTTTTTATTTGTTTATTTGTTTTGTTGTCTGTCTTGTATGTCTTGGTGTCACGGGTACGCTGGCGACTACGCCGCTCCGTCCGGCATTTTTTTTGTATTTGTTATTTTTTAAATTTGTCTTGTCTTGATGTCATGGGTACGCTGGCGACTACGCCGCTCCATCCGGCATCATTTGTCTTGTTGTTATGTGTCTTGTTTGTGGAGCGCTTTGGGTTGCACTATGTGCATGTTAAATGCGCTTTAAAAATAAATCTGACTTGACTTGACTTGACTTAACACAGATATTTAACACAAATATTGACAAAATATTGTTCGGCTTAAGTAAACTGTTTTATTTGCTCGCAATAGGTTTAGGTTTTTGCTGATGGCAATGCCTGCATCAATCACTTTTAGTTTAATTTGAAAAAATGTAGACACAGACACAGGCTGTGGCAGAGAATTTCTAGGGGGTGGGGTATCACACGTTGCCACTGTTTCCACCAATGATACAGTATGTTTCACTGCATCATCAACAACGTTGTTGGAACTACGGTGTTTGAACACTAGAAGTAGTGAATTGCGACACAGGAGCAATGGTTTCTAGAAACAGATGTTACAACATAGTTGTTTGGGAGCAAGTTACGTCATACCATGGTGGTTCAACAACATCGTTGCTAACTTTTGTAGAAACAAACCCCAGACCAATACCAGTAGAGATTGTACTACTGGTATTGATGAGTGATTGCTGAGTGGTTGCTCAAATCACAGTTTCATGATATGAATGGCCTAGAGAAAATGGAGCAGTATGAGAAGGCAGAAAAAAAGAATGCCTCATCACTCAGGACCAGTGGATGCCCCTAAAGATGTCTGTGTACTACAGCACAAATTATGTGTGATATAGTTTTACCATTTGGTTATAGTCAACCACTCCTAACTTTGACACCTCGTTGATGACAGACAATCTACAGGGAAATGTAGTATCATCATCCATGAGACACTAGGTTACAGTTCAACAGAATTTGCAATTTAAGTAACCTGCCAGTGAAGAGGAAGTGCAGATGAATTGTGGGAGATATCATCCAGTTGTTAGCTTTGCATGTAGGTTAATCATCTGACAAGATTTCACTAGAGCAAAGAGTGAGGCACATGTATCCGGCATGGGCCCCCAGAGTAACTAAGAGCATGGTTCTTTTGTGCTGTTTGCTCATCGTTTTTTTCCATCTAGGAATTTAGACTCACAATACATATACCGTAGTTGAAGGCTTCAATACAGGCTTGACTTTGCATGAGTTGAGTATCTGACCAACATTAACTTGGGAATTTACTTGGAGGGAATGTATTACTACTTCTTGTTGCTATATAAAGAAATGCATGACAAAATATGGTTGTGTAATACTGTGTGAACAAAAATAGAATTGGTGCCCCAGCCTCTGTGCAGAATGTACATTTATGGCCTGCAGAATATATATTGAGGCCTGCAGAATGTCCATGTGTCTTTCTTCCCTGTGCAAACAGAGGTCGGTGAGATGAAATATTGGGTGAATACATGAACATGAACATGCAAATCTCAATTACATTACATATCAGTCAGAGAGCAGTGGTGGCTCAGGATGAAGACTAAGTTCCCAATTGATACTGAAAGACAGGTGTGTGTGTGTGTGTGTGTGTGTGTGTGTGTGTGTGTGACAGTGAGAGAAAGAGTGTTAAAATATAATCCTGCACTCTCCAGCCTCAAAGTCAATTAGCCATCTTCAAAAAAGAGGGATGTTTTCTGTGTTTCACATACAGCAGAAGCCTTTTAATCATTCATTTAATCAGGAATTCCACACTCCACATGTCTGGGAAGATTTCAAGGAAGCAGGCAATTAGAAGTGTGAAACCAAGAATGTTCTTGGCAAGATGGAGAGTGCTTACATATGGCATATGCTCCATATCCATAATTTAAAGGTTGCATAATTAGCAGCTGTAATATATGGCACTGTCATATCATTTTTTGCACAATTTTACTTTTCGATGTGTGTTTTGTGAAATTACACTTTCCATTCTGTCACAACTGTTCTGTCTTCTGTCATCTTGAGCAGAAATAATATGAAAAGAAGAGACAAGTGTAGTGTCTACAAATAACCTTTGTTTCGAAGTAGAAGTTTCTAAGTATTTTTTCAGTCACAGTAATGGAAAGCAAAGTCAGTTCAGGATGAAGGTCATTCGATTTTGACTTTGTAGATTTAGGCTTTGAAGGTCATTAAGATTGTTTCACTCCTCCATACAATTAAGACTGACAAAAGCTTAAACACACACACGTAAGTATATAGGCCTAAACACATGCACAACTCAACTGATATGAGCCTAAAATATCAGAATATGATTATTGTCTTGCTGTGTTTTCAGTGTGTGCATAAACAGCAGTGTTTGCTGTTATCCATCTAATTTGATGCAGATTAAAAAGCAGGGCATGGCGGCAAATGTGTGTGGCTTCACAGGCTCCGGCAGCCACCTGTCTCTTCTTGAGTGCTAGCAGCAAATATCCCCCCCTATAATCCACTTACAGCCTCAAACCTACAGCACTGGGTATTTAGTGACACACTCATGCCCCTACTGAAAAGCCCCAGCCTCTGGTGGCAAGCCTCTCTGACAGTGCCGCGGCTCGGAACCAATGCGCCTGGGACAGACAACTTTTTCAAATGTATATGCCTGTGCCACACGCTAATCTGCATCCATTCACTTCTGTTATGTAAGCTGTCTGGATTCAGCGGTGCTCACAACCACCGGCGCACTGGGGCAAGGGACAGAGGGGGGGTGGTGCATTTTTTTCTCCAGGGTGCCGGCCTAGCTCCACATCAAAACCTGATTGAGCAGAAAATATGTGCTAATGTTCACAGCAGTGCTCTATTATATTAAAAAAAGTGGGCTTGTAAATATTTGCCGCATGTTATTACGGCATCTGAACCACGGGGTATTTGGAAAGGTGAGAGGTCAGGCCTAATGCTCTCTCAGGAGACTGGAGTTTTGAATATAACCAAATGGAGTAAAAGCCAGGAATACCCAGAGGAGCAATGCAGCACATTGTAAATGATCACACACCACTTGTGTGTGTGTGCCCGCGCATGCATGTGTATGTGTGAGTGAGTGTGTGTGTATGTGTGTGTGAGGACAACAGGGATGTGGCTGAGATGGCTCATAAGCTGTCATTATTAATGGAGGGACAAGGCTAATGGCAGACAGTGAGCATGTTAGCATGGATTCAGTGTGTCGGCAAGCCCATTAGAAGTCTGCGCTACAGCAAATAGTGAGTTAGGTTATAACCTAACAAGCCACAATTTTATCCCTTCCAATCTCACATGTATTTTTTTAGCGCTGTTTAAAGTCAAGAATGGCTTGTGTTTAAGCCCTCTTGATCTGCTAGGAAAAGAAACTTGAATATTTAATGCAAAGTCAGCTTTGATAGGCCTCTCTCCCCCCTAATTAAGCCGCTCATTTGGTGTGCAGCCCCAACTTAGGTGGATGTATGGGAGTGCTGACAAGAATATTGAACATTTCTGCCAGTATTAGGTTTAATTTTTAACTGCATGTTGCAACTGAGATTGAGGATTGCTCTCTAATAATGATTAGACTGTTTTTTTTTTTCAAAGGAATCCTATGGATTTCAAAGAGAAACGTATTCCCTGTTTGTATCCAACCATGGTTGTGTCACTCCTTTCAAAAGAATTGTTTACGATTTCCACGTTGTAGTCAATAAAGAAAAGAAGGGGGAAAAGCCCTCGGACATTATTGTCTCATCTGTCTGAGAATTCCACTTGATAAATAATAGATGCCATGTTTAAGTAGCCATGTCCATTAGGAGAGACCCGCATCATTTATTCATTCTGATTGGGTGGCACCGAATCCACTCTCAAATGGTAGTTGTCTTTTTTTTTTTTTTTGCATTTTCAGCTCAGTCAGACTAATGATGCAGCAAACTCACTGAAGACTAATGGTTTTAGAGCAATAATAATATTATTACTGGGTGCTAGTTGATATGGAATAAGCTTGAATATTGCATGTTTGGAAAAAGGCCTGCATGGCGCATGGGTGCCTGGGTTAATAGATACATTAAAAGGGGCTGGCCAGTGCATAGCCCTGTTTAGTGCTTATGGCTTCCCCATGAGACGAAGCTCTCCGTGGGTCACGGCTCAGAGGGGGTCAGAACTTGGGATCACGAGGGTTCAGAACTGCACATTTATCATTCTTTCACGTATTTTTTAATTGCACCCCGTTCACATCTCAACTCCATGATTTGTGCATCCATATCTGCGCTTGTCTTTGTTGAAACAGCCCTTATGTGGTATTGCGTCAGTGCTCTGACATCGTGCTGTTAACATTCTTGGGTGTATTTACACAGCTGGATTTTTGCGCGGGCCACTGAGAGGTAAGTGTCTCATCGGGACTCGGCACCGCAGGGCCCCCTGGACGAGGCCTTCCGCCATGCCCCGGACCCTACTGGCTCTCACCACACATGGTTCCTCGAGTTATCACTGTCATCCCAACAGGCCACATGGCATCCTGCAATACACACAAACAGCCACAAATCCTGACATAAGTCATTCCCGCCTCCCCAGTATCCTCCTTCCACACGCTAACACCCCACCCCTCCCTCCCTCTCAGAATCCCCTTTTTCACGCCCTGCCCAACTACCCTAATGGTGTCCAGATGAACATTATCAATGGTTCCTTTTTCACGTCCAACAGAACATAATTTTTACCTCTTTAAAATACAGTTTTGTGGCTCCGGAAAGCCATAAATTGTCCCACAAACGTAATAGCACCTTATTGAAACAACGTGTCCAACCACTGGTATTATTTCAACATGAACCTCCTGCAAAGACAATTGCCGCTCCAACACTGTGTGAGAAGCCAACGTGAAACAGCCATATGGCATGGACCGAAATCAGAGAAGGTAAAATTATTATGAATAAAAATAGTTATATAACAAATAAACCCTGGTGTTCGTACACTCAGAGTCCGTCTTTGAGCTTGTTCTCCGGCTCCGCGCGGTTTAACTCTGTGGCCGGCTCTTACAGTAGGCCTGTTAAACACATCCCAGCTGCCCTGAGAGGAGAGTGTTAGCACGACTGCTCTTGTAAAAGGTCAAACAGCCCTTCCAAACAGTAATTGTGTATGATAGGTTAAGCGTGTAATATGCTCCAGCCAGTAAGTGCACCTTTTCACCTATTCATGCGATGACCTATTCCACTTCATAATGGTAATGCCGTAACAATGGAGTGCCTGGATGGCTTAACAGTAACCTCAGACAAACGTAGAGAGGCAGCCATGAAAAGGGGCTCTGACAGCAGATCACCAAATGGCCTCACCCACTGAACTCACAACGTCTCTGGCCCTGTGAGTTGTTAGTTGGGGTTTGGAGAAGGTTTCGGAGGGCAGACTGGGTGGTGCATGCTCATAAGCTATGTAGTGGTGTGGTGCTGTCTCAAAGTCTATTCAACCTTCTCAACCTTGTGTACGTAATCAGACATCATCATTTTTATTTCCTGCAAGAGGAAGGTTGTGTGGTGTGTGTCTGTATGTGTGTGTGTGTGTGTGTGTGTGTGTGGAGATCTGGGATGCTCCTCTATCTCTCGTAGGTATGTTAATGAAAGCTGGGGCTCCTGTGCTCTCACTCTGAGGCGGTATCGACACAGGAGGGGAACCTGGCAGAACTAATCCTCCTGTCTGATCTCTACGGCAGAGCCATGTGACTCTGTTAATTACTGAAGTACTATTGACAAGCCAGGAGTCCTGGGAACAGATCCATCAACCAGGAAAAGGAGCAGATTAGGAGATCACTCCCAAATTTCCAACCATGAGTGCATGCCTATTATATGCCTTAAGATATAAGACAGGTACTTTACTTTTGCAGGTACTGCAAATCTGGAAGACATTTGTTGAGTAAAAAAGGTAGTACCATTTTTCCAAAACTATTTATGGCTATAAAGTATGAAATCACTATTTTGAACATTGGTATCTAAAACCTACCCTACTGAGGTGAAATATTACCTAAAACAATCCTGACAATGGTATTTGGACAATTTTAAATTTAAAAGAATAAACTTTCAGAAAAAAAGCCAACCCAGTCTCACTCCCTACTCGTCAAAGGTCTGAAGCATGGTCAAGGGTCCTTGGCGTCAAATTCCAACGAGAAAGGTGTACCTTCTGCGTTGTTTTCCGACGTGGGGGTCCGTCAGATAGACATTCATGTTAATCCCTCATCGTCAAATATAGACGAAAGGAAATAAATGTCCATCAAAGGTGATGCCGTCACGTTAGACTAATGATTTTTTTGAAATGATCTAAAAACAAAAATCGCAGACCATCAGAGCCATAGGCTACCTTAGGTTACTTTGATCTTGCATAATTTTATTCAGCTTTGGTGTAGGTAACGTAAGGTAAAATAATAATAATAATAATAATAATAATAACAATAATCTCTAACTAAACTAACACGCGCATATTTCTGTATTGAGTAGGCCTATTAGGGAGGACTGTACAGTCCTCAGTACAGTACAGTACACTCCTCAGTCCTACTCGAAGCAGATAGCGTTGTCTAACAGTCGAGTGGGTTAATGCACGTATTTCCAGAACAGGTCTGCAACTTTCAGGCAGTTCTGAGTTCGAATCTAGGCAGGAGAAGAGCCTATTATAATGAGCGCATACGGGGAGTAAAACGACTGTTACGCGCTGTTACAACTGTAGGCTACAATGGTCGCAATACAGAAATATGCGCGTGTTAGTTTAGTTAGAGATTATTGTTATTATTATTATTATTATTATTATTATTTTACCTTACGTTACCTACACCAAAGCTGAATAAAATTATGCAAGATCAAAGTAACCTAAGGTAGCCTATGGCTCTGATGGTCTGCGATTTTTGTTTTTAGATCATTTCAAACAAATCATTGGTCTAACGTGACGGCATCACCTTTGATGGACATTTATGATGGACATTTATTTCCTTTCGTCTATATTTGACGATGAGGGATTAACATGAATGTCTATCTGACGGACCCCCACGTCGGAAAACAACACAGAAGGTACACCTTTCTCGTTGGAATTTGACGCCAAGAACCCTTGACCATGCGTCAGACCTTTGACGAGTAGGGAGTGACAATGTGTTAAAAAAAGCATATTTCCTTGATATCAACTGAATATACTATCATGTATTAAATCTGTCATGGGATAATAACACACAGTCATTGTGTCCAGTATGTAATCTGTTGAGTCATCAGTAAGGAATAAAGGCCTCACAAGGCCCCTATGAATAAAGTGGCACCTGCCCCCTGCATCACAGAGAGTATTATTTCCCACATCAAGAACACCCCCAGGGCATGTGCTTCACCCTCCTTTCTATTCCATATACTACTGGGAAAAAAACAAATGGACAAATAATCTATCACAATCTGCATGTCAGGGTGCAAAATCTAAATAGGGCAATGCATACCCAGAGAGCAATGCTGTTTTGCAGATCATGAGACAGACACTATCAAATACTGTATAAGTGATCTAATCAATACACCCCTGACTGAGCCATCAGAGCTCAGAGCAGTTTGCCCCTGAAATGACTTATCTCCCCTAACTACCCCTCCACCCCCACCCCCCTCTCTCTCTCTCTCACGGCCTCCTCCATGCCTCTAGGCCCTAGGCAAAAATCAAGCTCCTTATTAAGATGGTAATGCCTGTGTGTGGAGGGAAGCCCCCCATCCCTAAACTCAGCACACACATTATGTATTACATGCATGTACAACCGACGGGAAGTGTGTGTGTGCATGTTTGGGTGTGTGTGCCCATGGGGTTGGGGTGAGTGGAGAGTTGTGAATAATATAAATGTTGGTCACCCCCTCTCAAAACCTCACCATTTAGCCATTCCACCAATAGACACACTCCCCTTACCCAGGCACCTAACAGCATGTGAGGAGAGAGGGCTTGCAGCCTGGCAACATTTAAATGTAAATAAAGTCCAAAGGCGATGAGTTCTTCGTTCGAGTCTCTTCCAAAGTCTTGCCTAATATGATGTGACACCAAAAATAATAGTCAATTCGATCCACCATTTATCTAATAATGTTTAATTTTACTGCTCATTTAACATGATTTCCCACATAGTGATTACAAGCGCTGATAGCATTAATTTGAGCAAGATGCACGACATATGACTGCATTTTGAAAGTGACTTATGATGATGTACTCGGATCACACTCATAAGTATGTAAACTTGAAAACTAATAGCTTAATCATCTTTTGATGGCAACCCTTTACAACATGCATTATTTATGACAGCGTATTAACAACACATGCATACACTATGTGTAGTATGTTGCGCCCTATATAGCATATAGTCATAGTTAACCGGCTGTAGAAATACATCCCATTCATCTTCCTAAGGCTTGCGGTTTGCATAACTTCGCTCACAGGAACCCCTAACAAAACAATGCAGCAGTAACCAAATCATAATAATGATGCATCCCGGCCTAGACCAATGAATAATGTGCACGCAGGCTTCACAAACTCAGAATTATACAGCATGGTTCTACTGCCAGTCATAAAGTAACTCTGGTTGTATGAAGCTCTATGAATGAGAATTGGGGGAAAGGTTATGGGAAGGGGGTCCTAGCGACTCCACACTGACCCCATTGTTTGTCATATCTACATCCATCAGCCCCCGAAAGTCACGGCGAGCTGGTCACCTAACATCAACACATATACACAATCTGTCATAAATAAATATCCAGGCTCCTGCTGTTCCTAAAATATGAAAAATTCTTCAAGAAATTGAGTTTGCCAGTTAGTGCTTCTCAATAGACTTCAGTGCTCCAGCAATCAGGGGACTTCAGGGTTCGTGTGTGTGTGCGACCATCATTCTTAACCTCGGCAGCATCTTTACTTCTTGTTTATTTAGTGCTCTAGACATTTGATGAATATTTCACAGTTTCTTTTCTTCTTGTCTCCTATTCCCTTTCTTTTTCCATCACACAATTAATATAGTGATTTCTGTGGAGGCCTGTGCCGAGGGGCCTGGGAACTGGCGGTCTCTGCCATACTATAGCATTCTCACAGAGGCATGCTGGTTTGTCTCTAATTTGGGGCTGTTGTCAGAGAGAGAGGGGACGGCCTTGCCCTGAATAAGCCTGGGGATTGAATTACTCTCCCACCTCTGCTTAGGGGGACCTTGTCCACGCTGGGTTAAGGAACGCTGCAGAGGAAGCCCTCAAGATGCCGCACTTTATACCAACTCCCCTACAACCATCTTCCAGTGTTACACACACACACACACACACACATGCACAATACAAACACACACCAGGGGCTTCTCTCCTCAAACAGAACCAGCTGCCCTGATGGGAGAAATATAACGCGCGCACACACACACACACACATATACACACACACACACACACACACACACACACACACACACACACACACACACACACACACACACACACACGGCTTCTTTCCTCAGACAGATTTGGCCACACTCATTGGAAACACACAAACACACACACACGTCTACAGTGCCTGAGGCGTTTAGCTTTCCTCCATACACTCATACACCCATTACATACCATATCCCCACAGATGCAGCACCACACCACACCACACCACACCACACCACCCGCCCACCCACACACCTACCCACCTCCTCTGCCACCAAATCACCAAATGACCCTCTGCAGCCATCCATTCACTCAGCCAAGCAGCCAGGACAGGCCTCTCCTACTTACTAGGGGCAACCAGGTTCCTGTTTTCCCCTTGTGTAGAAATCTGTTGTTTTTCTGTCTTCTTATTTCTTTATTTCTGAAACAGTGTGAGAATTTGCCTATGTATGACGGCTTTGACTTTATTTATTTTTCTAGGAGTTTGAGTGTCTCCCTCATAGGCATTGTGTTTTACAGCATTAGCTATTCTGCTATACAAACAACAAAAGGATGAAAGGGGAAGCAACACAGAGAAAGTAGCTGCACTGAAGAGAGGGAAAAAAACATGAGGACTCCATGCTTTTTTCTTTTCTTTCTTTTTCTTTTCTCTTTTGTGTTTGCATGTTTGGGGGAGTGCACTGTACACAATGAGAGGATGGTGGCATTGGCAAAAATGTGTGTTCTTCGACAACAGAAAAAAAAATAATTATCACAGCCCTTCTGTCTCTCTCTTTCTCCCCACCCCTCTTAACCGCACGCACACCCTTCACAACTTGTCCTCCACTGTAACTATTGTTTTCTTTTAATACCTCATGGAGCACCACCTTCCCCCTGTAAAAAATTCAGAAGCCCCGTTAGACCTGTCTCCAGTCAAGGTCAGGCTCAGCGCACGGTGATGACAGCCAAATCTCTTTCATTTTTCATGAGTTGCTTAAAGGCATGGAGCGTTTTTCTGGCAAAGCAGGGCCTGTATAATGTGCCATCATTTTTTTCCCCTCACTCAT
The DNA here is from genome assembly GCF_046254945.1 of Alosa pseudoharengus. Lineage (NCBI taxonomy): Eukaryota > Metazoa > Chordata > Actinopteri > Clupeiformes > Clupeidae > Alosa > Alosa pseudoharengus. The sequence goes on along the minus strand of NW_027468674.1, from coordinate 32,411,428 downwards.
TATGTCAGGCCGTACACGCACACAAAGACACATATTTACCCTGAATTGATGTTTGGATTTGAGGGTGGATACAGCCTGCAAACCAGGCGACCACATATAAACATAAATATGAGAGGCCAGGAAGGAAGGGGAAGGGGTGCATGTTTGTATGTGTATGTGTGATTGGGTGGGTCTCTGCGTGTGTGCTTATGTGTATGCCACTGAGGAGGCAATGGAGTATCAGTTAATCCAAAGGCTGCTCCCACCACTTTTCAACTAGAGTACACATTTTGGGTCAATATGTTGCATAATTAATTTGGGCAAATACTGTATATTCTCAAATAGAACTATTAAAGAAGTTAATCTGAAAAAATAAAAGGACAATGTTCACAGTTGCATAGATTATACACATACAGCCAAAGAAACTGAGCATAACAGCTGAGAGGGATGGGTGCTTAAGAGGGGAGGAAGCTGTTGTTGCTGGAACCTCAAAAACAGTGGATATTGTTTCTATGGGCTCATAAAAACAATCACAACATAAAGTCAGCCTGTCATACATATATGTAAGTAAGTGTCATACATACATTGCATTTTTCAACACAAAACACTTTATACAGAGAACATAACAAGGCATGAACAATTATTAAAAAATCCATTAGCTGAACTAGCTCACTAGTTAAAAAAACAGCTGAAATGTTCATGGACAATGCTTGTGACTGAACAGCACATAGCATGGTGTCATTGAACAGACCAACTAGGTAGCCTTGCTGGCTGGCTGAAGAGCACTGGGAGCACAGATCAGTGTGAAGTGAAGTTGTGAGCGATCTCTCGGAGTAGATGATGTAATTGCAACTTGCAAATCAGCAGTGTATGTAAATGTAGAGTTATTGTCTTTTAGCACATCTCCTGTTTCGACATAAAAATGCAAAGCACAACTACAATAAAACCAGTGTTTTTATTGCTAAAGCATTATTGCATTGCAAAAAATGATACGTCAGTTACCAGGACTAATGTTGAGTATTATTGCTAAGCCCAGTGCATAACGTGTCAGATTAGTTACAGACACATACCTGCCTGTCTGTCAGATGCAACACATTACTTTGGGGAACTCTCAAAGGGGAAAATTACACACAATAAGGGCCAGTGCTTCTCCATTCCTATTTTGGGGCCACTTGTCCATGAAGAACTGTGTTTGGCAGCTTCCATCCCCGTGCATGGGCAATGAAAAACATTATTCCACACCGGGCACCCCAGAGGCCTGTGCAATCACTGCATACACACACTCCGTTATTCTCTTACTCTCAGTGGCTGCCATGTCTCCTTTATTAATTTTAATATGTCATCAATAACCTAACAGTCTCTCTCTCTTTTTGGCACCAAATATAGTGCTTTAACCATTACTGGCCCTCTTCATACCCACACGCCACTCATTCCCCACCCCCTTCCAAAGCCTAGTCGAGCCTCCCACCCCTCTGCCTGTGACTAGGAGATGTGAAAATGATTAGTTGTAATGAGGTCAAATCAAATGATGGGACTAAGTTGATCACAGGAGGATTGTGGGGGGCCCCACTCGCTGAGACGTCTTCTGATGCTGGATGTTAGCACCTGCATGTTCTCACTGACAGCCTCATCACAGTTGCATGGCGAGCTATTTGCTCACTTTAATTTCTTTTAGCACGTTTTGCACTTGCACACAATTTCATGTGAACCTGAGATGTTTGAACAGTGATCTCGTGTATTTTTTTTTCACCTGGTAAACAAATGGGTGTAATTTGAGATGTGAGTAGACAGGAGAGAGATAAACATCACTCCATATTTCCTCAGAGTGATCTGTGTTTATGTGTTTAAATGTCTGGGATATGGCAATATTAAACAAGATGGTCATACTACATGCATACATACAATAAGACAAAGACACAACACGTGCCCGGTCTGGTAAATACTGTTTAAAGATGTTTTAAAAAAGGGAAAAAAAAGTGATTTACCCTCCCTTATATACAAAGGTTGGCGTTTCAAACAGGTATAAAAAAAGTTTAAAAATTTGGCAAACTCAATGTGGCCAGGTTCCAGATCGTTTCAGGTCACCAATGGGTGAAAGTTGGAGAAGCATAACATAACTTTGTGCCCAATATTAAAAAATGTGGTAGCCTTGAGATCTTTGAATCACGCATTCTACAACGTCAATTACTGCTATATTGGATTTCCTGCCATATTGGATTTTATTGAAAAACAAATGTTTTTACAGGTCACACATTTTTAAATCAATTTCTTGTGAAATTTGGCACACATGATCTTTAGTCCAATCTTTGCAGAAGTTATACTCTGGCCACTCAGCCAATTAAAGTGGTTGATGAAGCCGCAAAACAGGAAATGAGGTCATATCTCAGTGATGTATTGAAACGAATCTTGATTCATGAAACTCGGGATAATTGTGGATGCTAAAAAAATGTTGCATCTTTTGACCTCTAGGGGGCGCTGCATAGATTGAAAATGGGTTTTGGCTAATACCTCTTGATGTGTTTGCATTGGAAAGGAAATTTTACTTCCTGGTCATACAGTGGAAGGTCCCAAGGCTAATTCGAGAAGAGTTGAGATGTCATTGAAACACGCAAAAGAAAATTCACAGACCACAAATTTTGCCCATTCTTCACATTCCTCACAAAAGTTAAATGTTGTAATTTCGATTTACGAAAACGTTCACCCAACACAGCCGATCCAAATCGGCGGCGAAGCCACCAAACAGGAAGTGCATACATCAACTACATTGTATTGGTCGTCCGTAGTTGCACAGATGAACACGTAATTGCATAGGCCACTGTAATGCAAGGTCCGACGGCTGTTGTGTCATAATCACATTCGGATTTCCTTGTGCATGCTGAAATGTTTGCTGTGATACCCAGACATCAGCATTTAAACACAATACTGCAGGAGGCTGTAAGGAATGTTACTCCAATCCTGCATCTCCTCTTAAATGGAATCTGGGATTCTTCTTTCTTCCTGTTTTTTTCTCTCTCTTTTTTTTTCTTAAAAACACTCCCGATCTGTTGTTCTTCAGGAGAACAACAGTAGCAGCAAATATTTTACATACCACCCACCTTTGATGGGTGATGGGTACAGCGTCTCTGATTCGACATCAAGCGGCACTTGTCTCTGCCATTTATGTGTGTGGTTCCTCCAGCAGGTTGTCCTGGAGCCTGCTTTCATCTGTCGCGTCAGGTCTGGAATCAAACGGGGGAGCCACAGTCGGATTCTCCTTTCTTGTGCTTAGGGAAGGCGGCACCGTCACCCGTGCATTTGTCACCAACCTGCAGCTTCATGTCTCTCATCTGCCATCTGGATGGATGTGGCAAAGTTGGGAGGCACATGAGGAGCCGTCTCCCTTTCTAACTGCCTGCTGTCACTCGGCATTCGCGCGAACGAGGGAAGGATGCTCCGGCGTCTGACTGGAACAAACAAGTGGGGATGACTGATGAAGACACATCAGCACGGGCGCAGACGTGCTAGCAATGGGTCTGCGCCTGGCAAAGGGGCCACGGAGCCTCTGTCAAGTTGCATCAAAACCAAGTCAAAAGCTTGCACACACAGAGACACATTCACATGCTCACATTTATATGTACTGTACATTTCAATGCATGCGCATACACACATACAGATACACACACACATGTGTACACACAAACACATGCTTTAGTGTGTTGTATAAAAAAAAATACACTAATACATTTCACTGCATTTCCAGCACTGCAGTAACCTCATGGCCTTCATATTTTAGATAAAAATGGAAAAAAAAAGAAAAACATAACCCTATTCCAATGCGCTTAAACACCCTAATTGAGTTAATCCCCTGCATTTTGCTTGCATTATTAAACGTGATGCAATGAAATACACAAGCTCAGGTTATTGACTAAAATTCCCTGTGCAGTTTTTCAGGTGAATCGATTGAGTGTCTCACAGGCCAACTTGAGTCATTCTAAACCTTTGACTGACAAAACTTCTCCCCATTGTATTGCACTCTAAAACTCTACACTATTGATTCCCCCCTCATTGAGAGTAGTAAAAGGAGAGGAGACTAACTATTGTGTTTCCTCTTATAGAACTTAAAGACTACTCCACTGTATATTCTGCACTGTGGCTCGTGTGCATAAATGAATCCGTAATAGGGGAAAAGAAAATGGTATAGAATTGTAATGCAGCATAACGGGATGTGGTCTGGCATCTGAAATGTTTAGACTTTTTAGTTTAGTCTAGTAAGGTCACTGGTTCTTGGAAAACCTTCAAACTCACATTTGTTGTCTATTGTGGTGAAGGGTATTAAAATGATCAAACCTGGGCGATCACATTGTGAACTGTGAAACAGGAATTCACAGTTATTTAACAGCCCTGTGTATGCTTCCTGATCTACATTAAATAGTTTTGGTCTTTGTGGTTCCCATTATTTCAGTCTGAAATATGACTAGCAGTCCATGGAAAGAATAGGAAGGGGAAAAAAGGTTTCTGTCCAGCAGAAGATATGAAAAGCTGTAATGCAGTTGTGCATTTGAATTTGCCACTGTAGGAGACCAGTGCAGACTTCAGCATGTTCAGAGCCTAGTGTGTGCCATGGCCTGTGCTGCCTGCCTCTGAGACAGGGGGGTATCAAATGCAGGTGACTCCTCCATGTACCTGGGATGTCTTTTCCGCCGTTGGGTTTGCCTCGGGCCAAAACAATCCCGGGTGAACGCTGGCCAAAACACGCTACCCTTCCTGGTCAGGGCTTGAAAGCAGACACCGCACCGGCATGGCCAAGAGTGAGCCGAGGTGCCGTGATGTCACAGCACCTCAGAGGAGTTCTGCCCCGCAGTGATGTCAGAGAGGCGTCTGGTGTCATATGGCCATGTCTGATATGCACGAACCTTCAACCAACGGTGTCAGTGCAGCCCCAAGACTACAACATGGACTAGGTGATCTACTGTCTACCCACATCGTCAGGCAATGCCAACTGACAGCGGATCAGAGTATCTCTCAGAAAAGCTACACTTCTCCTATCTACATTAAAACTGTTGTAGATTTTTATCAGGCATCACAAGTATTTATTTACCTGCTCATTACATATGTTTCTATATGTATAACAATACAATTAAAAATGAAATGACACTAAACAATATTGGAAGACAGTAACTTGAAAGTTTCTATACCATTCAGTGTTTGTATAAAAAATGTGCTTGAATCGGTAAATGTTTCGTAAAGCAAAAACAAAGCTCTCTAAAAAGAGCAAGAATAATTCTGCAAGCACTAGTAGACTAGTGACCCTTCCATATCCACCAAGAAATTACCCCAGAGGAAATACTCTGGACAATAGCAAAAGAGAATAAATATGTTCCCTCTCTTTGACAAAAAACATGCCTCCTCAGTGACACCCAGTGATGGTTCAGTCCTTCCAGACCTCCATGGGAATATAAATCAAAGTCTGCCTCATAATTTATGTAATGACATTTACTTGGACACTGATTAGCTACCTTATCAACTCCTTAATAAAAGGAAGCATAGCCCCCCACCAGTTTATCAGCCATTTATCTGCTGCCCTTTTGAATAACATCACAAGATTCTAATAGAATCATTATGCTGAACAGCAAGCGTGGACTAGCACACCACACAGACAGTGTCAGGGCCTGTCATAGTTCATGAGTCTTAATTTGCCTCAGTCCTTAGACATTCATAAAATTGAGTCAACAGAAAAAGGGCATAGAAGCCATATTAGGGGGTTGCATCTTGGGGACTGTGCTGACGAGGAAGCCTGCAAGTGAAATGTTTAAAGTGGAATTGTGGGGCAGCGTGGGTGAACTGGATCAGGCTCTGATAATAAGGGGGGAAATCCAGAGAAGAAAAGGGAGGATGGCCGGCGACGGAGTGGGATGGACGGAGATACAATGAGTGACGCAGGATGAAAGGGGTGATAAGAGAGGAGATGACAGGAGAAGAGAGGAGAGAACAGATTTGGAGATAACAAGATGTGGAGGAGAGGAAACAGACAGGAAAAGAAGGGAGGAGAGGAGAAAGGCAGGAGTGAATGAAAAAGACAGACCATCTGAGAAAGGAGAATGACTGGGAGACGGAGGGTGACAACATTAAAGAGTCTGACTCCCCCCACAACCCCTTCTCTTACAAGCCCAACATCAATTTACTGACCTACTGGCAGCTATGTTGGAACCGCATAAAATATATTAAATAAACTGCATGACTTTTCACATATAGTTTCATAAGAGAGACTGGAGTTAACGCTGCTTATGATGCGCATCAGATATCATTATTCTCCCCTCTCCACCCAAGTCCCTTGATACCAAATAGATGACAACATGACAATAACACACAGCACAAGGTCACCATTACAGGCCTTTTATGTGTTTTCCCGCTATGATAGATCTCATGCATCTCCGACAGAAGAAATAACACAATATGAGAAATTATTGAAGTTCCTGGATCCTTTCAGGAATGAATGTAATTTGATTGACATAAATGATGTCTGGTGTGCATGTGAGAGACAGAGCATGCCCCTAATAAAAGCCATGGCGACAATTTCATACATCATATTCTTGATCAGACCAGTGTTTATTTTCTCACTTGGCCTCAGATTGCAGAGTATTACATTTGTTTTGTGTCATAACAGGGCCAAAGTTTGCATCTGCCTGTGTAGGTGTGTGTCACTGGAGCAATAGCAGACAGATCAAAGAGAATCCAGATGACAGAAACCTCAACCCCCAGTTCCTCTTTTTCAGTAAAAAACATGTTCTCTTATCCCAAGTCCTTATATTGAGAGAAAACTTGGATTCAAGGGGTAAATAACATAGATCTCAAAAACAGAAGAAAGAATTACTACAAATATTTCATGTGCTTAGACTCTATGTACTGGAGTCAACTGAGTAGGTGATGCTATTTAAAAAGCCTTACACCGAAAACTCAATTTTTCAAACAATACTCAGCTCAGTACATGGAGACCTTCTGAATCCATATCACATGAGGATCTCGTAAACATCTGGCACACACAAGGAAGTCACGCTCTGTAATTCTGTCAGCACTTCAATCCTTCCGACCCTCCACCCCCTACCACCCCCAGTCCCCCCAGAAAAAAAAAAAAAAAACGAAGGAAAGCTTAGCAGAAATAACATTCCAGCATCACTGCCAAAACAGACAGCCGGCCACACCTTTCAATTAATGCCTCTCACAATCATAGGAAGAGCCGTGGCCACTGGACTTCTACAGAGGGACAGGGATCCGTCCCCGTGAAACAATGGAGGTTGGAAGTCATTGCATGACTCTCAGAACCACAACTAATTTTACACTAATATGAATGCCGTCAGGACGTTTCCTGTTGTTCTTTGGAGTGGCCTGCTGCAGGCTCATAGGTCAGCCTAGTGTTTGTGTACCCGTGGCTGGGACAGAGACAATAGTGTGTGTCCTTGTGGTGGAACTTGAACATCCTCACAGACAGGCGTTTTCACAGTGAAATCGCTACCCATAATTATTTAAAAAAAAAATCTACATCAAAACGTAGAGCGGCCTGCTGTCGCCTGTGAAGTTGTGAGGGGGTCCGTGGGAAAATGTCCATTTTGTTCCAGCAGAGGGGGCTCCTTGCTCTGAAGCCGTATTAATAATGCTGATTAATGAGGGGATTCGCACCATGTTGTGGCATGGCTTTCTCCTTATGTCTCCATGTCCCCTATGAAAGATTTTGACTCTGATCCTACAAAGTGCTAAACCACCAAATCCGCTCGCTGTGGCTTGTCAAAGCTACAGGGACAACAGAAGCTCTCTCTCTCTCTCCCTAACTCCCTCCCTCTCTCTTTCTCTCTCTATCAGCACACTCACATAGATACTGGCACACACTCAGACACACACACACACACACACACAGACACACTCCACTACATTATGAGCGATATGAAATCAGCCTACAATCACAAGCCATTACCCTCCTCATCACTGGGAGTTTGCTGAGGCACAGGTACACAATCTCTGACCATGTTGAGAATCTCTCACCAATTACCGGAGAGCTTTAACAGGCTCCAGCCAGGGGATGTGCCGAGTGGTGGCGCAGGGAGAAGAGGGCTTCTGACAGGACGGGAGGATCTCCCCGGCCTCAACAAGGGATCATGATAACACTTCACAATAATGGGGACCTCCCCACAACCCCCCCTCCAACAGCCATCCACTCACCTCCACCACCCCGCCCGACAATTTAGTCAGCTTTGTTCTGGACGTGGCCTCACCAGAGTGGGCTTGGTGGAGATCGGACTTCTCTTCACGCTGCTCTCCTATTATGCCCACATTTGCCAGCGATTTGCATGCTATTCTCATTCATAAATCAGATTGCACTTTATTACTGCATGCTTTAATGATATTTGGTTAATCCTCTTTTCTCTCCCCTCTGTAAATAGAGTAGCCTCAGGGTTCACTTGCTTCAAAGGATGTGCTGGAGACACAACGGAGGCCCCAGTGGAAAGAAAACATGACCACTTCCTGTCCTTAAGGGCTGGTGTAATTGAATGCAATTGAATGATAAGATTAATCATCAATTTGGAAATCATTTCACAGTTGCTAATAATTCAATAAGCTATGTTTGTAATGTCTGATAAAGCAGTCATGTTTCATGCTGGAAATTACCTGGACCCAACAGAAAGGCAGACACAAAAAGTGATATTAATGTACACAGTGAAATCCTTTTTCTCGCTTTCTTTGAAGATTTCTTTTTTCCCCAAAACAGGAAAAAGCCAATGGATGATGCAACTTAGGTGGATACACGCAATAAAGTAACTACCGGTTTGGTTTGGTTTGCTTGTTTATATATATATATATATATATATATATATATATATATATATATATATATATATATCCATCCTGCCAAATATGTGAATAGGAATAAATAGGCCTCAGATTAACAATAATATCAACAATTAATGAATCATTGTGTTGCTCTAGTACTATTGCCATGTATCTTGTCTATATTGTGCTGTATCATTCAGTAAGAGGGGCAAGACATTCTCCACTATGCTCTTTGCCGAGAGCTCAGTGCAATTAGGCCAGCTACCTCAGGGGCTTATGTCAATCACCAATCAAAGCAGCCACAGGGTAAACGAAGCCCTCCTGTGGGATGGATGATCACAGGGGTCACATGTGACAAAGGTAACCTGTGAGCCCGGAACACCGTCCTCCGTTTGCACGCTAGGCCCTTCATTACCAACCGGGGTTTGTTCTAGCATTAGCCAGAAAATGGAATTCAAATATCTAAAGTCCACATCATAAAGTAATCACGCGCTCCCTTTAAGAGTGGCATTAGGCAACCATCCCTCCATGCTTTGAATAATGCTCCATCCCATCCCAGCCTCCCGCCCCCCACACCCTGAGTGTTTACACGACTGTTTTAGGTCTTTCATTTCACATCTTATAAATAACATGGCTGGTGGGTGGAGGGGCAGCAAAGGATGGATGAAACTGACTCTGAGAACTTTATCTGTGAAGGCAGGGACTGAATTCAACAGGATATTTAACCCATATTCCAGATCACTGAGATGTTCTATTTGGGTCGGGGGCTGGAGTGACTGCCCATATTTATTTTGGTTTAACAGACCAGCACACAACCACGGGGATAAGGCCTGGCGAAACCCAGCCTGAATGTTTATTATCCCAGAATGAGCCAACACGCTTATCAAAACATATATGCATAGAGGAAGAATTGCAAACAAAAAAACAAGCTTATGACACATAAAGATAAAAATCTTTTTTCGTCTGGAAAAAAAGAATGCAAATAGAGAAAGATGGAGTTTGTCCCTCAGAAATGTCAAATATAAATGGATGTCAATTCAATTTAGGAGCGGACAGTCAGTAGTTCATTAAAGGCAGGGCCATATTGTGCTATTGGGGACTGCTGGCAACCTCGCCTATCTGGGGCAGGCAGGCAGACAGCCGATCCAGATGGCAGAGAAATCCTGGTGGACTTCAAAAAGATCTTAGAGGGGGTGGCAGCGTGCTTCCCCCTACCATCTTTGACACAGTGGGCCTTGCCAATGTTGTGTAGCATGCAGGATGAAAAGCGAGCGTTAGGCGTTGACGGCTGTGAGGGAATGCACATGCAGTGAGTGTCTACGGTGTGGAGCTGATTTATGAGAAGTGAAATACATCATGCCATTTAGCATGGAGATCAGGGCAGAGAGCACAGCTATGTGTGTGTGTGTGTGTGTGTGTGTGTGTGTGAGGGGGAGAGAGAGAGAGAGAGATGGGAAGAGATAGTGTGTGTGTGTGTGTGTGTGTGTGTGTAGGGAAGGAGGGGGTGAGACATCTCATCTGATTAAACACAGAGGATATGTTTATATTCCGTATAAACATAATAATGATGTATAACAGTATTAAACTAAACAAAATGTGGAAAAACAATGGAATCTCTATTCCACTGAACAAAAGATGTTGAAAGATGTGCAATTTGGCAATTAATGTTACTGCTTTTTTTATTGTTATTAAAACAAAAAACATCAAAGACAATGGGAATGTTACACGCATGGCAAAAAAACGGTGAGCAAAACAAAAAAGAATCTACACCTTCTGATAAAAGCAAAATATTGTACAAGCGGTTTTTATACAGCGTTTTTTTAAACACATAGATTTATAGGGGATCACCAGAGTAATAGGAAAGTATATTAGAAAATTTAGGGAGCATTTTATCATATTAAGTTTGATGTCAAAAACCATCATTGAGTAATGCTCTCTGATTTCAGTCAAGTTGGCAGCATGATGGTTTGCTGCAAGAAATTGAGCTGAATTGTCTTTTTTCGCTGTTCTTTCAGGCAGTGTGGTGTGATTGGCCCTTCATAAAACCAGATGACATGACTGTGAATACACAAACAAATTGATTGCTCTCATAGCTCTGCTGGGCTCCAGGGCCCTCTTAAGTCACTCACCCCTATGCCAACGTTTATTGTCCCTTATTGAGAAATGTCCTTAAAGTAATAAAGCCGACATTACACACTTAAAGGCATATATTATTGCCCAAGAATGTAAAACCTACAGATACCAATGCCTACCAAAGCACATTACTAAACTTTTCCATTCAGTGATTATTGTCTTAGTGCACTATGTCAATAATGTCATAGTTTATATTGCTCAGGTGACAGTTAGCATTGTTGTTTGACCAAATGATTTATGCTGAAACAAGGAAGAGCATTGGCAAATTGGCCTGTACAGCCAAAGAACTGGTATGTGTAGAAAGAGCACCTTGATGTTGAATTCAGGGCTTTTCCCAAGGTGGGCTGGCCTCTCTTGATTAAATATTGGTAATACAGATTTGGCCTCATTAAATGATCATAATATGGGATTTGTTCTATTAAATATTCAGTGTATGCTTCTGAGAGGTTGCATAACCTGGCTTGCCAACCATTCCATTGAAAGTCCTGAGATTAATGCTGTAGAACAGAGGTCTAATGTTAAACACATTTACAGTTAAAGGCATAGTCATTATGCACACTAAAGAAACAAATATTATTGGGGCACAGGGTAAAGATAAAACATCTGATAGGTTCTTTTATATGATATTACATACTTTTTCAGTGGCAAACTCACTCCTACACAGAGAAAGATACATAAAAAAGACAGTGATAGAGAAAGAGAGAGATACTGAGATCCCTATATTATGTATCCTAATAAACCCATTCCAGATATTTCCATTTCCCCATAAACTGACACTCCAAGCCAATTCCCTTTTCAGACAAAATCTCTCTCCAGAAGCCCAGAAAGTATACTGCAGTGGATAAATTTCCCCTTGCACTGTCAGCTTTCTCTCCCCTCTCCACTGGATAAATGCAGATCCACAACAGTGGTGACTGACAATAGTATTTTCTGGTGAGAAGCCCGGCTCACGGCATGGCATTTTGGGGCCTGTATGTAATTGAACTTTCACCTGTATAAATAGTGTCTCTGTTAGGTGGCCACTCCACGACAGAGCTGCTCGATGGAATTAATAATCAAATCACACTGGGATTCAACTCATGACAGAGCAAGGGGCCTCCAGTCCTCACCTGCCTTATTTCTCCCCCACATGAATGACCTGGGAGGTGTTAACTCCCATCATTTACAGTATTGTTCCTGAATTATTTATGGCACACTTCTCCCCACTGTGGGGAAATCAATGCAGGTGGTCATTTTATTTGGGCCTCCTCTCCACCTATTAGAACAAACTGTCTGGTTGCCAATTCACACCTCCAGGAGTAATGGCCGTGAGCCGGAATCTCACACTCACCCGAGCCCTTCAGAGTGACTGGTGGAGGGCAAACGAAACAACTGAAAGTTGAAGGCCACAGAAAGAAGACAGAGTTAAAATTAATAATCACAAGAAAGGCAATAAATAAAAGTCCACACTTCTTTGTATTAGCCAACATCATCCATGTTGTCCTTTTTGCCTTCATTGCATCTTAGCTAAACAAGGCAAATACTTTTAAATACTTTTACTTTACACATTTTAATTGGACATGTCAGGCTTTCAGGTTTCAGTATTGTAGTTTTGGTTAGTTTCTGTGACTGAAGAGCATCTACAGTATTTGATTAAACTTCTAAGGAAAGAGGTTGTGCATGTGAGTGCTTCTCATGTCTGTGTGGTGCACGTGTACGTGTGTGTGTGTGTGTGTGTGTGTGTGTGTGTGTGTGTGTGTGTGTGTGTGTGTGTGTGTGTTTTGGGGTGGGTGGGGGGGTGCATTTGGTCAGCACATCATTGGGGTCCGTTCAGCCTCATTAAGAGGACTATGCATATTGATGACCAGCACACGGATCAGGCCAGCCCACTCGTAAGACAGGTTAATGAATATGGCTAAAGGGGTTCATGGGAAATTACTCACATTTGCAACTCAGAGCGCAGGTGATTAGGTCTCTCTTTGATTTCCACATACTACAGAACGATAGTGGAAAACATCATCCAGCCAGTGGACGTGGTTTAAAAAAAAAAAGCATGGTGCAATGCACTGGATGCCTGAAGCAATCACAGCTGAACGTTTCCACCCATGAAGCAATTTTCAACATACCCATAATACATTCCCTTTTTATTTTCTATCTTCAAAATGACGACAGCAGGGTAAAGCCATACAACTCTGGTTAATGGCTATGGTTTTCATGTAAAAAAAATGATATGATTTTATCCTGAATCTAGAATTCAAGTTTGTTTACTACCAAATATAAGTTTTCTATCAGGTAAAACTATGTGTAGCCTAAATATAAATGTGGTCTTTTCAGCAGTTGTCCAGTTGGGGATACACATCTTCATCTATTCCTTATCGGACAATCTAGCAGAAAAACACTGAAGGGTTAGAATCATCTTTGGAAACTTTCATTTCATTTCCTACGATACAATGTATACAAAAAAACAATACAGCAATATTATTTTCTAACAAAACAAAGAATCAACCTCTATTTTTTTTTATCTCATGGTCAAAATATGAGTATCCAAGAAACTTTTTCCTCTTTCAGATTCTTGTTTGTTTGGCACTGTGTAACAGCAGGCTAATAAAAAAGCACTCTTTAAGTCAAACAATTCGAGTTGCCAGTGAGAATGAGGCAATAAGATTCATGCAAATGCAAACCAAAACAGGATCTCTGGCACTCCTGTAGCTAGTGACCTTTAAGTTCATGATGAAAAACAAATGTCAAGTGTCTAAGAGGGAGGACTGTTCTGGGCTTTGCAGGGGATTTGGTGTGTTGTCTTATAGGCCACATTAATTCAGGCCCCCGTCAATATCTCCTTGAAAACCGGGAGTTTGCGCACAAATCCTGTTTCCTGATTATTTAGAAAGCATGAATTATGACCACCTTTATTTCCTTGTCTTTGTGTGGTGTTTCTGATTATGCTGGTGCAATGTAGTGCATAATTATTTCATCATTACACACAAAAGTTGGAACTCTTCCTAAAATATTATGTCAACACTTCTGTCATCTGAAAGAAGAATCGTTCACGTTGCAGCAGTCTCTGTATTCGGTGAGTATGAGTCAGTGACCAGTTGGTCTCCTCTGTCTGTCAGACATCTAAACTTCATTTCTCCCCTTTTCTCTCACCATATTTCAAAACAACTGATGGGGCTCATATCAGCCCTACTGAGAATAGGGGGATATAAATGGTGTTCAACAATAAAATGCTCTCTGAAAGATGGATTCTCTTTTTGGGTCAAAAGTGCTCAATAGTCATTCTACATTTCATAAAACACTTATTCCCTGCTGTGTGCCTGATCAAACTGATCATCCGATAGAGGCTATCTATCTATCTATCTGAGCCTAAGCTCAGAATGATACCTCATTTGTAAAGAATAAGACATGTGCAGTTGTTTGGGACATGATGATGGAAAACTGTCAAATGCTGGATTGTACATGCATTGCCTTCACACATCAATTTCACATGAGAGTAGCAACCAGGCAATCTCTGGTAAATCTTGACATAAAGACAATCCCACAGTATAAAATGGCAACTCTGATGCGGAAACTATGGAATTGCAAACAAAGCTAACGTTTCACAAAACTACAACAAACTTTCACACTACTTTTTATTGCCTTTAACAGCTGTAAATTACAACGTGCTCTTTGGCTACATTAACACAGAAGTTCCATTTTTGAAGGACATCTATAAACAAAATATTTGAACAAAGAAAGAGGAATCCATGTCCTTCTCCATCCTTCAACATACCCAGGAAGGAAGCTATGTTTGTATTTCCCGCAGAGCAAAGGTCATGTGACCTCATGTTATGAGCCATGGAAACCCTGCCATTTAGGTCCAGGGAATCCGATATTTGTATAGATCTTGGACACAGTTATGCTACAGTTGTTTTTCCTCTGGAAGATTAAAATTGTCCAGCCAGGTTGTTTTCAAGGATCTGCTTGACTATTCATCCATGAACCAAAGTTCCCACCCACATGGCTGCGGCTCTTCATAAACATGCATGTTCCTGATTTTTTTTTTTTTTTAAGACACATTAACTGGGAGAGCAATGCTGTTTTTTGTTTGTTTTTTGCCGTGGCAATACAGAAGTTCGGTATGGGCTAAGTGTTGAAAATTCGGTTCAGGCTTCCTCTCTCCACTGTCTCCATGCCCCATTTCTGTCAACACAACTCAGAAGCCATCCACAAGCAACTCCCCGAGATGGATAGTGGAGGTGGAAATATGTCCACACACAATTCTATCATGAAAAAAATTAGGGGAAGCAACATTACAAATGAGTTCACATATACAGTAGTTGGGCACTAACCTGCCCCCAACCTCCCTCACCGTGTCTGGCTGTTATTGTTTGGAGAGCAAGATGACAAGATTGATGCTGGCCTGTAAATCACTGCGGCTCCGTCAGGCTCAGGAACAGCCATCAGTGGACCTTTCCCCATCACATATCTATCATCCCACAGAATAGAGATTAATAGGAGGGGGCCCTATTCTTGGATTTGTTGAGGGCAGTTGCTTCTTGACCTCCGGTAAATAATTAGATCTCTTTGAGACTCCTTTCTCCATGACGGCGGATGGGCCACAGCTCAAGACCCACCCACCCCATCCACAGCGTGTTATGAAATAATGTGTGCATGGTCTTGTCAAATGTATATTTCTGTGGTGAGATTGTTTTATACATACAATAAAGTCATATTTCTGATTGTTTTGTAATGGCATTGCTATATATTGTGCACAATAAAACAAATACCACAATGAATGTGTTAAACCCTTTCAAACACACTACATAGAAATTGTATGGCGATGAGTTTGCCAATGGCCACTGCTTTGCTGGTGCATCATTTAAGCCAAACAGCAGAACAGTTAGGAAGAAACAGCACAAGTGCTTAACAAGAACGAAAACATTCTTCTCAAAAGCCTAAAGCTTGTTAAACACGAATAGTTTAACTCTTCGACATGTTTAATAAACCAGAAAGCATTACATTTTTTGTTTTGCTTTGTTTGCTTGTTTGCTTTGTGTATAGGAGGATTCCTTATTTCATTTCCAGACCTAAATCTGCATTAGAAAGTGAAAGTGCTAATTGGATGTAAGGTTCCATCCTTCGTGCAATTAATAACAAAAGACAACTTTCATTATAGTTGCCTTGTTAAAAGGTACTAGAATATCTGTGCTATAACAGTTTGTACAGAGAGTTGTACCAGAGAGCAAAATATTATCAAAGCCCGAAGCCCCTGGGCCTTGCAGTTATTTTTATTTTCCCATAATTGAGTTGTTATATGGCTACAGTATATGGGGCATGTGTTTTCTTTCAGCCTCTCTCTTAATATTTTAATGCCTACAGTGATCTGATTTGTTCAACTTTCCAGGTTTATGCCTCAGAGTAGGCAGAGGGTCATTTCATAGTGATCTTAAAGGTTAATGAGATTGAGCCTTTTTAATACATTATACCATATTCATCAGAAAATAGTGTGCAGAAGCACCAAATAAAAAAATGAAACAGCCAATCAAGAAACAGTTTGGCCAACAATGATCATAGATGTATGCCCTCCCCACTTTTCCCCTGTCTATTAAATAAGGGTTAGCTACAGTAAGACTGTTTTTTTTTTCTTCTATGGTAACAAATTCAAACATGAGTGCAGACCATTCCTGCATGGTGGTGGTGCAATTAAAGGCAATCCTCTTGCCATTCATTAGATTCCTTTATTTCCTGCTGCTTGATCATCCTTTGGAGTATTGTCAGGGTGAATTGGTTAAGTATTAGGGAAATGATTGATGATAGAGGCTAGGGGGAAAAAAACTTTCTGTGCAGCGTCGCAGATGCTTTGTGTGGGGTGGGGGAGTGTGGCTTGGGGAGAGGGAGTGGAGGGCTAACACTTATTCATGATTTACCCCTAACCACCCAGCCACTTCTTTCCACAAACACACTCCATTATTCAATCTGGCTTTTATTGAGGGTTAAATTGCCCCACTCACCGCATACAATAGCTAAAAAAAGGAGGAAATTTCAGTCCCCTTTTTAGTTAATTCTGACAACAATAGTGAAAATATTGATGTTCCTGTCAATTCACAAGATAAGAGAAAATTGTCTAAGATGCCAATAGCACTGTGATGTTTTACTTTTTTGTTGTTGTTGTTGAGATACTGTAATAACCAACAAAATGACATTATTATAGCTGGAAGGTAACTTATTGCCTTCATGTAATAGAGTTTGATATTTAAAGACTGAGTGTTATCGCTTATATTATGGAGTTTTTTAAATTAAGTTGCTTTGATTCCAATAATTTCAAGCAATAATACATTGAAAGTGCAATATTTTTTATTGTGTTTTAAACAAATGCAATTATCCTCTGACGGGTTAGTAAGTGTGCCACCTTTGCTATATTTCCTCTTCTACAGTGAGTGTGTGTTTTGAATCCAACATGTCTAAAACATGAAATGATAAAACTGCTACTGTATTTCATAAACTGCTTATAAAATGCTCTACAATGCAGTCCTAAGACAACATGGCCTCAACCTGAAATACTGAGTAACTCAGATGGACTGTAACAGTTTCATCATAGTTCACTTTGTTCTTAATACTTTCTTATACTGCAGCATTGCTAATAGACTCTGCCAGACTGTTCTATGAGCTTTGGGGCTGATTATTACTTAACATGCATGGTCTAAAAGTGTGGGAATTATCTGCAATAGGGAGTGGAATGAGCCTCTCTGGTTCCCTTATGTGCCATGCATTGTTGGCTGCCTGTCATTCACACTCTCCTTGGCTCTTCCCTTTTCGCTGACTGGCATTGGTTTGTCTTAGGGAGAATTGTCGGAGATTAATTGCCATTAATGAATCAGAGTGAAATAAAAACATGGAATGGAAAATTACCATAGTTGGCATTTACTTTGCACACTGAATCTGTTGTCAATAAATATATGTTCAGGTCCTACTGAGACTCCTGCTGTTCTCTAATAGAGCTTGTACTGTTAGATTTGTTAGAGATTTATTTTTCAGTGAGTGACAAGCATATCCAGACATCAAAATTCACTGAAATACTGTAGTCATTTCAGCATATTGTTTAAAGTTCAGCTTAGTCTATACATGGTAGAGGAAGTAAAACATTTTTAAAAGACCAATGTGGGAGTGCTATCCATGTTGCACTCAACATCACGGCTGAAAGACATTGATAAATACCCTGCTTTCATTTTGTACTTCAAGCAATTGTGAAACTGCAGTTTGATGCCCAATCATGGCTGCAGAGGCAGATGGAGTGTAAGAAGTATGAACTCGTTGCAAAAAAAAGGGGGGAAAGGCTGCATATCTTGTCATTCAAACATTGCTAACTATGTCTTATCCCTGGGAGGCTCCTCCACACATTATCAGTAGAAGGGCTTAGACAAAGAGGGCTTGTGTGAAGTGGGGAGAGGGTTTTACATGCTGTTGGCTGGTCTGAGGCAACTTCACCGCAGGACGGAGGGGCTGGCGTGCCAGCTGTCTTCTGCCACTCACTGTGATTTGGGCAAAGCAGCCCAGGCACTGTGCCACAAAGCCGTAAGCCGCCTATGCTCATTCTTGTTACCTCTTTGAAAGGAAGTCTGTTGACCTCAGATAGAGAGTGGAATTTAAAGCGAATAAAATGAGGCCTGCCATTTGATGCAATTGCAAGGACTTGACCCGTGCATTCCACGCTTTTTACGGCACTATTGTCTTAAGGCACTGTGATCATGACGAGTATCCATGGTCATATTTTCCTGCATCTTCCTCTTTTTTCAATCTTATTTTACAAGCTCTCTCTTGTTACTGTAACAAAAGCTATAAAGGCTAGAAAATTCGTACCAGTTGCCACCGTGCACATTCTTGAGTTGTCCAGGGGTGAGAATCCCATTGCTGTGCCCAGGAAATCATGTTTCAGAGGGGGGAAAAGGCAACTTACACAGCTGCCCACCCCCTTTAGCGATCAAGCAGCTTGAAGCTTAAAACCTCTGGCCACACCCGGTCAAGCGCACTCCACACCCCAGTAGCACCTCAGGAGGAAGGACTGGATACTGTGAATACCCAGCAAGACACATGAGCAGGGCACTTTCACATGCTCAGTCGTGGTGTGGGGCAGACAATAAAAAACAAAATGGAGAGGAGTGGGGGGTCTGTCTGGGCCGTCTCCAGCGAGCAGCTGCGTCTGGTTTGAGCTCTGCCAACGGGTTCCGCTGCTAATTTGCACATAGAGCTCAAAACAGACCTTCCGAATTATTAACATGCAGCCCTTTTGTCAACGTTGAGAGGGATGACTAAGAGGCAATCCAGATAAAACAACTCGCATTCAGCTCTCCACTCATCATGGAAGCCAGGCTATTTGTATACTTGTGTATATTTGCACAAAATAAAATTTATTTCTTTATTTTTGCATACAAATATTCAGAGGCAGATGTTTTTATTTATTTTGAGGGGAAAATATTTTGTTTGACCGCTGCATTCATTAAACTCATCAAAATTCAGAAGCTATTATATTTATATACACCTAAGAAATCTCCATTTCAGAGTAAAATAACTAGATAATCTTTTTTAAAAGTTTACTGAACAAATACTTCTCAATAAAAGTCCCTAGTGTGTAAACAGCACACAAAAGTGTGCAGTCAGATTATTTCCAACATCTATTTTGGTCATCAAAGAAACTGTGAATTACTGTAGTTGTTAAGAACTGAAACAGTGTCCCATAAGATTTACACCCCAAGGACTAAATCCAGTGCTAGGAAAACATCCCATGCATCCACCAGAAATGACGTATTGAAAATAATTCTGCCCCACCAGGGGATTTGTTCTGCAGACAAGGGGACTAACAGTAGATTTTCTTTTCCATTTCCTCTCCTTACTTTTCCATCTCCCAGCTATAGTGTAGTGACCATACTGAGGGATTTACTGGTTTGGCTCACACAAAGTATATCTGTTTGTTCTGGCAGTAAGGATTTGGTGACAACCTGTGGTTATATTGTAATTTCAGTACAATAACAGTTTGCTTTAATAGGCAGCGTGCATTCACTTTCCTCTAATTTCCATTTTCTATCAGGAAACCACAAACACATCCCACATCTGATTTTATTTTTCCTCAATCTTAGAGACCATGACATTTGTTTATTGCTGTATTTCCACAGTCAACCCACTGTGTTGAGTTGCACACATGGTCAAGCCCTTCAATAAAAGAGGACCTGAACCCCAAGGGAAGAAAAACTGGGTGGGTACAACCTTCAATTGAAAAAAGGACACCACATTTCTCTAGAAAGGGTTGGGGGAAGAGAGCTTGGCAATGATTTGATTAATAAAAGTATGAAATTTACAGGCAGAGAATAATCTATAGATGTGATGGAGTGGAACATTTCTCATCAAACTGTGAAAATTTTCAGATCCCAGAAGAACAGCAGCACGGCAAAGTTCCATCCGCCCAAAGATGGGACTCTCTGGTACACAGAGTTGATCTCAAAATGAGAAATTTGATGGCATACGCAGTGAGCGTCGCAAGCCTAATTTGAACATCTGAAAGTAGATTGAATGCCTCTATTCATTTTGGATCATTTGAATGGCTTCAGACTGCCAATTTTGTCATGGTTTATATTCCCTGGTGCATCACTCAAAAATTGATGTGAAATCTAAAATAATTAAAAGCAATGACATTAACCCGTTCTTTATCATATTGGTTTCTTAGTTTTAACAGTACAGAATAGCTCATATGCAATGTCTCACACCCAAAATATTTTCTGTTCTTCATTGTCAAAATAAAACTGGAACCACAATAGATACATTCAAAGTGTCTTCACTAAGAAAGATCACTATAAAAATGGCAAAAAAAAGATCATTATTTAATGTTTCTAATCAATAATGAAGAAGTAGGGCCAATATGTATCCATCTGCCCCTCCTCTTGATTTAGTTCTGATTGACATTTGAAAATGAGAATGATTTTAGGTTGGTGACTAACACTATCAGTGACATTTGTTACCTGATGCCTATGGCAGCTTTCTAGGTTCCCTTTAAGTTCAGACCAAAATAGAGTAAGGCTTGAAAAGGAGATCATTGAATTCACAGCTTGGATTATTCCCCTGTCTGTAGTCATTAGTTTGTATGCCAGTTTGGTATCCACTGAAAGACCTTGAGGATTCCTATTGTAATTCAGTCATGCTATGCGGCAGCACATTTATTTATTTATTTGTTCTATTGTGGAGAAGAGAGAAAGTCTGAGACCAACCCCTAATTCTCCAATGTCCAAACACCCTCAAAGCCACCTAGTAGCTGGATTACAGACATCTGACAAGTATGCCCACTGCTGTCAGATTTTGTGAGGTACAGAATCCATTGCTGCAATTGACAACGTGTTGAGATGCTGCGAAACTAATCATTTGAGATCACTCTCCCCTCCCATGCCAGGCCCTGCTAAGCCTCATGGACAATGGCTGGAGGGCAGATTGGGAAGGGTGGTGAATTGTAACAGTTTATTAGCTAGATGTGCACTCTTCAGGGTGGGGAGTGCTAGTGTGCTCTTCTCATACCAATCACCAGCAAATTACAAGCAGAGGTCTGTGTGTTTGGAGCCTCAGATAATCACAACCAAAGCAATTTCATGGTGCCACTGGATTACAGGCATTTAATGTTTCAGATACATATGTAGTGCAAACTTCTTGTCCGAGATAAATTGCCATGGTTTAAAACACATTCATGTCCAGCCTGAGGACAGGTTTTTTTTTTTCTGGTTCCCACCAGCATGTTCTAAATTGCTGCTATACAGACATGCACAACAGTCTTAATAAATAGAATACCTACAGTATGTAAGGTGTAAGGATGCATCTACTATCTCTCTGCTTAATGTAGATTCTCTAGTTATCCCGAGTCTCTCTCTCTCTCTCTGCTTGTTTCTGAGTATCTCCATATCACCATACATGTAGGCCTGTGGCGGTGTGGGATCATACCTCCTGTCTGTCTTTACCTTCCACAGGCATCTCTCCTCACAACACTGAAGTCTTTAATTTCTGTGTCAGGGTTCAGTAAGCAAATGCAAATGGGCTCATTGATTTGCATCACTAGATCATTCCTCAGTTTAATATGCCTTGCTATTCTGGTCAAGGACTCAAATTCCTTTTGGAGACCCCAGCTAGCTCCTGAAGCAAGTCTTAATAGCATATGTGATATTAGCATGCACTGAAATGAGGAGCAAATTACCCAATAGTTCCCCAAAGATAAAATTACCTCCCCCATCCACGTACCTGTGTGATAGCACTGTTTGTGAAATCTCCACCAAGGTTTAATAAAACATGGCTTGATTTAAGCAATTTTCTGCACAGTGCTGGCCGCATGGAAGAAAATGAAAACATTTTATTGCAAGACATTATACAACTGCTATTAGATTGATTATATTATTTTGAAAAAGGACTTTTGCATGTCAATTGTTTCAGTATGGGTTAAGGCTCTTCCATGCCAAAATCCAGTAATGACAACATAGCATATAAAGCAAAAAGGATTAACATGCTATTTTTGTACAAACCTAACATTTCCAAATGGCCTCAGGTTGGAATTTGCAAATGTGCTTTCAATAACACTGCACATGATTTGTAACTATAAGTAAATACAAATGTTTCTTTGGCTTGAAGGAATAAATAAGTAGGCTAATGTAATCATCGCAAACATATTGTTAAACTTTGAGTTGCCCAATCATGATTATGATGCCCTGAGTAAAGCATTGCCTTGGTCTATAAATCACAATAGACAGTAAACAACAGCAGCACAGTGTAGTTAGTAAACTGGCTCAAATGATTGTCTTGCAAATAAAACAGTTATCCCTGAGGCTAGTTGCTCAGAAAATTACAATGACCTGGCAGACTACATTCATCTTTTTTTATCAGCCATAACATGGTAAGTGAAATTATTATCAGCACCACTATAATGTAATGCAATATACCAGATGCCATGCAATATCAATATAGTCTCAATTTGTACAGATTCCATAAGAATTCCTTGGAAGTTAATTTGCTGATAAGAGTTAAGCAATCTTGAATTATGACCTCAGTTTTAGAATATGAAAGGTCAGTTATTTAAAAAAGGCACTGCTGGCATTAAAAGGTAAAAGGTTATTCTATTAATCATTTTAAAAGTGTCACTTAGCAATTAGTTAAGCAATTGACACGTTCTTGGCATGCAATACATCAAAAAGGTATTTGTAAGGGCAAAGAAAAAAAAACTGATTCACCATAACGCAAGTGAGTATGCTTGAATAGAGATTATCCTAAAAAATAAATATCCCTGCCGTATGTATGTGAAACCTTGAATATTCTTTAATAAAAGTCAGTGATGATGTTGTAAAACAGGTTGTGCAAAGTTGTGAGCACACTTAGATGTGTGTGATAGGAGGAACAACATTGCCAGCAAGGGGAACAGATATAAATGTGCTTGTTTCTGAGTACAAATTGATATTTCTTCTGGATTTAGCCATCTTTGAGCTGTTTTCTGCACATCTTAGACCAGCATGGCCTTGCTGGTCAAGGTGGTCTCCCAGCATACAAACAACATTGCTGAGCTTAGGCTAACAATAAACCACCACCAAGCAAAAACAGCTTACACCAGCAAACTAGCACATGCTCAGCTGTGCTGTTTGTTTTTTTCAGCAAGGTAATCAGGCAACAATCTGGGATGAAGCCTATTTCTGAACACAGCTCTATATTCAGTGGATAGTAGTGGCTTGAAGTATTACTGCTAGCCATCACCTCTTGGTTGCTCTTTTGCCTTTCAAAATATGTGTTTTTAAGACTTTCAAGATGGGCCTTGTAGCTACGATGGGATTAAGTTTTTTGTTTTTCTTTTTTGTTTGCGAGACACATCTGCTTCATAAGTCCTTCTGTCCTCGGATGTCTATAACAGGTGTCTCATCTAGAAAGGGGTAAACATGAAGGAAGCACAGATATTTTGCCAAGAATTTACTAGGCTCATCTTGAACAAGGGTGATATGCAATAAACTTATAAGACTGCTGTTATCACACAGTTTGCAGTGGGCTTTTGGCCAGTGCAGTGGGCCTCACATGGTGATCATTAGATGACGGGTTTACTTTGGCAACCTAATGGTTTTCATCATTCACAGTTGTTCTCGCCATACTAATGACTGCTTCTAATCAATTGCCATTTATTTTCATGACGGCTAGAAAAATGTCACGTCAGCTAAACATTTAGCTCTGTTAGCATTTTATTAACCATGTTCCAATGCTTGCTTAATGTGTTGCCAAATTGACTAACAGTAGGGTATGGGTTACTTAACACACATTATTGTGGGCCCTTATAATTAAGCTGAAAGTATAATAATCAAATTGCCATGGTAGTCCAGTTTTGATATGTATTTGGTTCATTAGACATATAAAAGCTTATGCTGACAGACACCACGCACGACATAATGAAATCAGCTGTATGATGTTCTTACTGCAGATATTAAGAGCTAGTTGACATTTTTAAGGAACAGTTTAACATGCAAATTGAACCCCTGCAATGAGTCTCACAGATGGTGTGGTTTTCTGCAGGCCAAATGATGTCACAAGCTATGATGTGACAGATGCATGACATGTTACTTGTAAAAAATAATAATGCCAATAGATCTGTGTGTGTAACTTAAAATGGAATACTCTGGCATACATTGTGTGGCTATCTTATGCCAATGTCAAAACTGTCATTTAATAATTTGCAGTATCATTAAAAAATTAAACGAACACAGGGAAAGGTATGGTTTACTGCACTGAGTCTATTTGAATGCTGCCCCTCAGATTAAATCAGTGTTGGACATGATGTCTGCTAAAATGATATGTGAAAAGTGTTGCATTGTGATTTTAAACACTTAAAAAGCATTTGCTTGTAAACATACTTGTAAAAATACACTATGACTTAAATATGTGTATTATTTAGATTCACAGAAATAAACATAAAGGTTTATACTGTATGTATGGTAATGTAAGTATCTTATTTTAAAGCATTGATATTACAGTATGCCAGGTGTAAAATAATATAGCTTCCTGTTCAGGAAGTGCATTTATCATAGAAATGATGCCATACAAATCACTGCTATATCACAAAATGTCCAGGGCCAAAATTGGCTTGAGGCGAGTGATATCTTCAAGTAAACAGTATATGAAGACCATATCTTAAAATGATAGATCACCTAATTTTGTTCTGACAGAGGTCTTTGCCACAACAAACATCTGTCACAGAAACTACAGTTCACAGAGAGAGCAGGCAAATAGTGGAGATTTGACACACGGATAGTCAAACCAATTAAAAGGGAATTATGTGGAGTGTGGCCCATTAGCAGGGTTTCTTTTATACATGGCTTCCTTCATGTGTGTATGCCATCTACCATCATCTGATTTATTTAAGGCGGAGATCCTAGGAATTTCTCAAATCATTATGGACATCATGACTTCTCAAATCATAGGTAAAGGATCAGGTGAAATAAATCCCTGGATATATTAACTATGTTACTGTTACATCCCATTGTAAGATATTGTTTTTTTACATCCCATGTCACACATTCACACAAAAACAGGGCCTTGATGATGACATGAAACACTGAATTCATGATATCTCTCCACTGACAGCTTTATCTCTGTGTTCATTATAACATGCAGTAGTAGTAGAGTGTGATGTATGGCAGGGACCTGCCACAGTCCACTCCCTGCTTTATTACACCTGGGTAGTTCATGAGTGCCTTAACAACTTTGTGTTTCTGTGTAGCCTCATGTAAGGGACCTTCCCTTAGGGCATGGTGCCCCACACAATCCATCTCCATTTAGCTTGGCTCCCCCCTTCCCACACTCAAAAGACAGGGTCTTGGTTCTTGGACCATTTCAACAAAGTAACGTCCTCGATAGTAATAAACCAATTAAAAATGATGAGCACCTGGTGTGGGGTGGGGTGTTCAGTCAGGCTTGGAGAAAACCCCGGGGTCAGAGGTTCACATTTCAACTGAGCCTGATTTTGGTTTCCCAGCAGACATTCAGTGCCATGAAAATATGCATTCACATCTGTATGTTCTGTATACAGTATACTAATTACTGAACTAGGACTGGTTAGTAAACTGGTCTCACGTTCTCAAGCATACTATAAGCCGTTGTCACAAAGTCATGTTTCTGTATTGCAAAGTCATTTCATGTCCACAAACATTTTTGTAAAGTAAAGCTCTGTTTAGTTTCTGATCTATTTATTCAGAGTGTGCCAGCTCAATTCAGTTTAGGCAAGCAGGACAATATCTGAGGACAGATTACAGAAGAAATAATAATTAAGGCTGTCAACCAATTAAAAAATATTCTAATGGCAATGTAATGTAATGGCAATCAACTACATACTCTGTGATTAATTAATCAAAATTAATCGCATGCATCCATTTTTGCCATGAACAGATTTAAAAAATATTTTAATTCAAAATTTTGGCAGATGAGTGAATCAATGAAAAGCCAAACCAACATTATAGACTTTAAAGGTTGTATCAGCGATTTCAGGCCCAAAAAAGGCCCAAACATAAATGATTGCATTCATCTAATCTTTCCTAACAATCCGCTAGCTGTCTGCCCCATAAGCAGGCCGTCAACAAAAACGCATCTCTGTAGGCACCCTAGGCTCCGAGATCTGTACACAAAAACAATTGCTACGAACAAGGTTTGGCAACCCACTCAAAAGCAAAATAAAGTATTTCAACCAATAACTGACGAGATGCACGTTTAGGAGAGTTTTAATTGCATAGGAGGGAGGGGGAGAGAGTAGTGAACTAGCTCTCATTTTTGTTTGAACATCAACAGAAGTGACGTATCCCCGCTATCGCTGATACAACCTTTAAAGCAATAAGTTTCAGGTATTTTTGGCGACTCTAGAGCTCCCCCTAGAGCGACCATATATTTATATGGTATCACTTTGCCGTTGTAAATAGCCTAGGCTCATGACTTATTCCCAATGTACACAATGAAAATGCTTTTGTTGCGGAGGCAAAGGGCTAACAACAGGCAAAAACTCCAAATCTCCAAAGAGCTATATCTACTGATAAGGTAATGTTTCATGATTCTCGCCAGATGTGTTTTAGTATGGTAAATGCAAATTACTAAAGTTTCCACTCACTGTTGACGTGCAGTACCCAATGCCGAGGTAATGCAGTCGATTTAGTAAGGGAGTTTGTCGGTTAGTTAGTTAGTTAGTCGGTCATATTGCAAAGTTAACGTTGACAAGGCTGGCAGCTGGCGTTATTTATTATCAAGGGGTGTGCTAACTCGTACCATCCTAAATGTTCCATTCACTGGACCAAGCAGTGCTTTCCCGTCTGCCTCCTTTAGTCACTGTAGCCAGAACTGCACTGGTCAAAGGTCAATACGAAATGTGATTAATCAGCGTTAATGTTATTTTTTCTGTAATTAATTAATCGAAATTAACGCGTTATTTTGACAGCCCTAGTAATAATGTAATAACCTTTTAACTTTTTAAAATGCAGACTGAGTACAACACATGATAAGGAGCTTAGTATTTACTTTTTTCCTAGTTGTTGTCCTCTCTCCACTAAAAAGCACAGTCTAAATGTAAATAGACAGGGGGTATAAAACGTATAACATTCACTATTCCAACCCACTGCCCTTCCTTTCATAAACACACATTTTTTATATTAACTGATACCCGTGATATTTTCTATAATAAAGACTCCCTACATGTAATGAGAGGCCTGAAGGCAATGTCAGAGGTATGAATGTATTACATCTTAACAACATAATCTGTAGTGTGACATTCTCTGTACTTGACTTTCCACTAGGCTAGCATTGCTTTGGTGGCAGTTGGAAAAGGCCATGTGCTTTGTTTACACCATATACAGACCTTGGCATGTGACACATTCATGTTGCAAATAAGATTGAAGTGTGGGAGTCAGGAGGGCTGGGTGGGGTTGGTGTGTGTTGGAGAGGGGGGGGGGGTACATAAATGGGGAAAAGCTAAACGTAGACTGAACACTTCTAAACTAGGTTTCATTTTGTTTTGGGGAAGTCTTTCTTATATATATATGGCCTATATTTTTTTCAGCAAATATTATTTTCCAATATTTCGATCAATTTGTCTGTCATCCATGCTGAGAAGTGGGGGGGCCAGCAAAAGCAATTTAGTGGGTGAGGTCCAAGATAGAAATGCTTTAGGAGGCCTTGTCACATGCTGTATGAGAATTTGAGTAGTTTTATTTCCTGGTAATGTTGGAGAGGTGATATTGGTATCAATCATTCCAACTGACTTTACTTTTTTCCTTTCATTTTTTTCCCAGTGCTGTTTTGAAACATGGTTCATTTGAAGTCGCTGGGGAAGACTGTAAGACCACTTTTTGGCTGTAGGTTTTTGCTGAAAGTGGTATGTCAATACACACCACCTCATATCACCTGCTGTAATGCATGTTTGTCATTGTATTTTTTATTCAATTTTTTAAGTTGAAACACCTAGCTGTCAGTGGTTTCGGAATGTATCTAGCTTCTCTGACCGAAATAACATCCAAGCATTTTACTCATCCACTGTGTATCACAGATATATCTGAGGGTTCTATAACACTTGTACTTTGATGCTACATATGTTGCTTTCCGTATAATCATAGCACCAGAATAACATTAACACCTACATCAGTGAAAAGACTGACTTACTGACTGAATGATTGGGTATATGATGGTTAAGCAGCTATCAAAATAAAAGTGCTCTGTACTCAGATTTTAACCAGCTGTCTTTTGAGCCATCCATCAGTTATGAAGCATATGGTTTAGTATTTAGACAAAAATGCAATTCATTTAATTACATCTCTTTGCCTATCTTTTTTCTCCTTGTGAAATGACTTCAATCCTTCTCTCCTGCACGCCATAATGCATGTTTATAGCTAATTACACTTTCAAGTATTTCCTTTAAAGCAAACATGACCTTACACCGTAAAATAGGAGAACATTTCAGGGGGAAAAAAATGTTGAACAGATACATGCAGACCTAGAGATGTCTGCATATGCAATGTCTTATTAACATACCACAGACAAACAATAAACATCCAGGCTCATTTGCATATAAATATGAACAATTCATTGATGTATCTCAATTCCTTTCACACATGTATGTGCTATCAGCTTAAATTTTCAAGTGGCACACACCAAAATAATCATTATTTTGTATAGGGTAAGTATCTGGCTTTTTGTTTGTCACAAAGCCACATAAACCTGCTCCTGATTTTCTGCACATTGTTTTTAGTTAATGATTTTCAGCTGTTTGTTGTTCCTCTGATAGCATGAAAATGTACCATATGCTCAGCCAAAAGACAAATGATTAGCAAATGAAATTCCGGACAGCTGTCTGACTGAAAGTGTTTGGTTGATAGCATTCTGCTATCATAATTAGCTTAAGCTTTGGGTTAATTAACTTTCTACCTGGATATGCATAATAATGCCAAACTGCAGAAAAGCATGGCTCTTCCTCCACATCAACAACAGTGCCAGCTTTTTATTTGGTATTTCAAGAACATATTAGAATTTCAAGAGTGATTAATCCTGGGAATATTGTCACATACTGTAGATTTTATTTGCAGGCTAGATAATACTGAAACAATTGGAATCTATTATAGAGCAGGAATGGCATTTCCAAATTGTAATTAAAGTTTCTGAAAGCAATCACTGGTTTTAAATGCTTTTGTTGGCATGGGTATCAGCACATTGGATGGCTTGCAAAGGCAAGCTGTACAAAGGGGTACAGAAAATTCCACTGCAGACACTAAAATAGAAACAATATGAAAGACCTGTGTTGGACCAATGTTAAAATATGTCTGGTAGATGGGTGATTGGTTGCTTTGTTAACACCGAGAATATTTTCCAAGACAGGGACTCAAACAGAGGGTTGACAATGTTGCATACAATTCTAAAATAAGGGTCCATTTTGGTTGTGTCAAGTGCTAATTTAATAAAACACACTCTCAGTACTGCTTTGGGTGCCCTCATTATGCGATTTATGGGATTTAGGGAAAAATTGAGATTCACAATTCTCAGTCCCCACTGTTTTGGTCTCCATTGTCACACTGCTATAAGGAAATGCCTGTTTCATAATATTGTGTCTGCACTGGGAGCTGTCACTCCATTTTTTTTTTTTTTTACAGAAGGGTAACCCCAGTGAGGTGAAACTGGAGCGCAGTATTTATTTTTGGAGCCGTGTGGTTTGTAAATCAATTTACTGGTTGTAGAGTACGGCACCAGGAGATGACTCTGTCCCACCCCCCTTCCCACTCTTGTTTGCATGATTTACCAAAGCACTCACTAAGATGCTCATCATCTTAAGGGGACGCCATGGGCCCAGGGAGCAGGCAGCCAGGCTGAGAATATTGTGAATTTGAAGTAAAAACTGTAGTTTACATTTCCCTGAGCACCAGAGAGCCTAGCACTTAATTCTGAAAGAAGTCATGCTTGTGAGGAACATACTGAAAATAGCCAGCCTTGGAAAAATATGTATGTCGGTGGGCAGACTAAATATTTGGGGGCGACATGTTTTGATTTTCCTCAAGAGACGTATACTGTTCTGCTCCATGTTGTGTGGAAAGATGGACATCTATTGCACATCTCAGATTTTTTCATTAATGTTTATCTTCTGGTCAGTCGATGGGGTCCAAGAGAGCTCTTTTGGTCACTTCATGAAAGTTTTATTGGGCTGTCAAAAGCCATTTTTCAAAATTGGCATCATTTGGGGAGATGTTGAGGACACCATTTTCTCAGTTTGTCTAATGAAAGCCATGGATCCCCTGTGGCATAGTTTGCTGGGCAAGGCGCTGTTCTTGTGGTGCTAACACACTTCAGTGAGGCAATGCAGCCATCACATGCTGCCTTAATGACATCTTCCAAAGTCATTATGCTCTACAATGACATTGAAGCTTTCAGATGCATTGTAGCTAAATCTCATATCCTGAAAATTATGAGATTTGATCAACTATGAATGTTACTGCTACATTTATACAAAATGATGTTGACCTTCTTACATATTATGGGATACAAATCCTGAAGCTGCTATTCGTTTGCTGGAAGGCAATATATTCATTTGATGCACTGCACATCTTAGTATAAAGAACTAAGTGGTTCACCAGGCTGTGAAATGCCAACGAATGGCATTTTCATGTGTAATGCTGTACATCATATATCAATACATGCAATGCAATACATATTTTGTCAGGGATTTTAACCTATTTTGGTTTTATTTACTTTATAAAAAGCCAATATAGCAACTATCTAAAGATAATACCTAAAGTCTCCTTGGAGATCATGAAGCAGCAACATTCAAGCATGCATTATTCATATAATTGTCTGCTGTAGATATTTGTTTAACAATAAATCATGTCATTAATAAGGAAATCATGAAATTTTCCAGCAACTGTCAAACAATTATTTGGAACTTTTGATTGGTGTGTACAACTATCCAACAACTGTTTTCACTTCAACTTGGAGCACTTTCTCAACAACAAAAAATTATATGCTTCCTCTGCAAAGGTTGGATAACAGTTTACACTAAAACAAAGAGCTAATAGAGAGGGATAAAGCTTTTTGGTGATATCCCTTAACTAAAGAAGGATACGAGTCAATTATGGGAGAATGCTGCTGCTTAGCCCTTATCTACATATGGCACTAAACATGGATTTGGAGTGGAGCTTTAAGGGGGGGCTGAGTACTTTAGCACCCAAAATTCAGGAGGGAATACCACTAATTTCCTATCTTGTTGAGAGGGGAAAAATCACCAGCTCTCCAAAGCCTTTGCTTAAGCAGTGCTGGCATGTGCAGAGGAAGATTACCATCCCAAAAGAGTAATCAAGGTGTGAGTTAGTGGTGCAAGTTAAACTGAGACAATAATGCAGAGGCCGGTGCTCTGGGATTTGTAAAGTAATTGTACTGCTGACATGGACAGGACTTAAGGCTACAAGCCCGTCTTATTTTCCATTCTAGCGGATGGTTTATGCCCCCTGCAAATCTCTATGTCATTAACACAGAGTCCGAACGCGCCTCCAGAACTAAGGTCTAGCGGGATGGATTTACAGTCCGTGTTGTGTGTGACAGATGGGTCAGTATTAATTCAACTCTCTACGGGCCAAAGGCCAACTGTGTTTAGTTGAGTCAACATTATCACCCTAACTTTAATATGGCTGTTCATTTACTGCTTCTCATTTAACATGCATATACTTATATTAAAAAAGAATGATATTTTGGCTATTTGCATAAATAGATTTTGTCTCTCTAAGCAATAGGTATGTATTTTTACCTCATAGGCAATTTAATTCATAAAAGTAATTGTCATCATAAAAATATTTCAAAATCAACCGTTGACTACAAGGCAAGGCTCACGCACATTCTTAAGTGCCTGCTCATAGTCTAGTCAAGCTACGCAAACGATACGTCCCCATCGAGAATGCATGACATGGCACTCACCCTTGCGTCCCATTTGAGGTGACATTTTTTGCTACGCACTTGTGCACACCAAACCCTAGCTGCGTGCATTCGCACTTACGTAGCTTGCATAGACTATGAATCAGGCCTTAAGGGCCATTCACACCAGAAATGATAACTAGAATGGGTAACGCTTTAGAATAACATGTGCTTATTAGGTATTAACAGTGCATAATAAGCAGTTAACAATTCATTACTAACAGTTAGTTAACTGTTGTTATCCTTTAATAACATTAACTAACTGTTAACATGCAGCTTGTAAGTGTTAATAAGCAGCCTTTTAGGTTACTTACAAGCATATTTGTTAACAGTTGTAAGTGTTAACAAGCAGCTTGTTAATGCTTGTTAATGGTGTATAAGACAAAAAGGTGGATAACTAATACGCTTATAAGACCTTTCTTACCTATTTGTAGTAAATTTTGCAGCCCCCCAATCTAAAGCGAGGACCATGTAGCCTATAGTTCCACAAGCCCAACCTTCTATCTCTCTATACAGCTTGGTTTAGCTGTGAGAAATGCACATTTAAAATGGTTGCAGTGATCAGGAATCGAACCCCGGTCTCCTGCATCAAAGAGTGCATCGCTACTTATTGAGCTACACTACTTGTCTTGTACAGCTGATGAAATTGTTTATTTTGATCACACTAGCTATGCTTTTTACAAATATGTTTCTGATGGAAAAGTGGCGTTTAATTAATGCAGAAACAGACCATGAATGTTCACCTCTGTTCAAGGCAAACTGAAACATGTTTCAAATCGATCACGAACGTTCGCCTATGTTTGCAACTTTAAACCAGAGCTTTGAACGCACCCACTTATCGTCTTTAAGCCTCGGTTGCTAGGTAACCAAACTATATACAAAGCTGGCATATCTTTAGACTGCTGACAAACTGACAAACTGTTTTATGCGTTCACTGAACAAAGATTATGGAAATTAAACACCACTTTTCCATCAGAAACATATTTCTAAAAAGCATAGCTAGTATGATATAGAACATCGGAATATTTTCCATCAGTCAATTAGGAACAGTAGTGTAGCTCAATAAGTAGCAATGTACACTTTGACGCGGGAGACCGGGGTTCGATTCCTGCTCACTGCAACAATTTTGAAGGTGTATTTCTCACAGCTTAACCAAGCTAGATAGAGAGATACAGTATAGAGAGATAGAAGGTTGGGCTTGTGGAACTTTAGGCTACATGGTCCTCGCTTTAGATTGGGGGGCTGCAAAATGTACTACAAATAGGTAAGAAAGGTCTTATAAGCGTATTAGTTATCCACCTCTTTGTCTTATACACCATTAACAAGCATTAACAAGCTGCTTGTTAACACTTACAACTGTTAACAAATATGCTTGTAAGTAACTTAAAAGGCTGCTTATTATCACTTACAAGCTGCATGTTAACAGTTAGTTAATGTTATTAAAGGATAACAACAGTTAACTAACTGTTAGTAATGAATTGTTAACTGCTTATTATGCACTGTTAATACTAGGGCTGGGCGATATGGACCAAAACTGATATCCCGATATTTTGGGGCTGATTGGCGATATACGATATCGATACGATATTGATATTTCAAACAGAAAGAGCAAAGTGCTTCATATATTCACTCAACACAACAATTATGACAACACAGCCAGTTTTAATTATATTAATTTCAGACTGCTCTAACAGAGCTGTGCAAAAAAGTGTAAACAATAACATAGGCCTACAATAGGCATAGGCTACAGTTGCTCTGATAAAGCTGTGCAAATAACAAAAGACCAAAAGTTGACCCTGACTGACAACACAGGCCTACATTGTACTGCACAATGCAATAGGCTATTTTGGGCACAACAATATTGAAAAAACCTGCAGTTTTGTCACACAATGCAGTTTTTTTTACCTGTAAGGGTTTGATAGGGCCTAGATGACAAGCAAATGTAGACTATGATGGCCTATACATGTTATCAACAACAAAAAAAGTTTAAAAAAATTAGGCTACTTAAACAACGTAACTGAGTCACTCATCAAGAGTGTGATAGACGCTACCGTCGTTTTGTATGCGTTCATTTTTGCATGTTCCGGTTCGTAAGAAAAATATGCACGATTGAATGGGGTTTCAGGAATCATAAAAAATGATGCCCTAACTGCTCGCGAGTCCCGTGCATATCCTCTTAATAAAACCCCTGAGGACTTTAGATCTGCTACTGTCGCTAAACGCAAGCATTCATCAGTGTATTTAAATTAGCTAGGCTATGTACCAAAAATGACATTTTACCGTGAGTCGAAGAGCTGTAGCTGCTAAACAGTGTTGTAACTTAAATCTGCATACAAAACCGCTTGGAGCTCCAGTGGAATTTTGATTTCACAACGAGAATTCTCGGTCTAACCGTTGATGTGCCGACGGAATAGGCATCAGCACCAACCTCTGATCAAGGTAAACAAAATCTGACTCAGTGTCCGTCATGTTTGAAAGTTTGTAGTGCTGCGAGGGAGAACGTGCACACGCAAGGGGCGCAGTTGAGCAGAGCTGCGGCTATCTGAATGGTCTGAACACAGAAGAGCAAGTGGCTTTGATAAAATGGCCCATTATTTGACATAATACCGGTATTACGATATTGTCTCAACTACATATCGTTTTCAAAAATATATCGGTCGTAGTCGTAATACCGATATATCGCCCAGCCCTAGTTAATACCTAATAAGCACATGTTATTCTAAAGCGTTACCCTAGAAGGATTACAGCAAAAAAGCTTATATGATTGACAACGTCCAAGCATAAACTATAATGATAATGACATGAAGAGGGATAGAGCCGAAGTCACGCCCCTTCACGCCACTATGGGACCTATCCAGTGATGCCAGTAACGCGTTACTTAGTACGTGCTATTTACAAAACCAGTAATCAGATTAAAGTTACTTATCTAAGTTACTGTGCGTTACTATTTTTGTCATTTTCCTTAATAAAAAGATATATTATTTGCCTTCTTCTTGTCTTGGGGATTAATGTCATGTAGGCTATGCTCACGTTTTCAGCATGAGGACAATTCACGTGCAGCGACATAAACGTAAACAACAATGGAGGGAGAGAGAGAGATGCACATTTCATCAGTCATTACTTTGAGTTTGTGTCAGCTACACATGACAACATTAAGGTACATTGTACATTCTGTGCTGGTGACAAAGTGCCGTCTAGCTAGACATCCCAAGTCTCCCGAAGTTTTGGGAGTCTCCCACATATTGATAGCGGCTTCCTGACGCCCGCAAATTACATAAAATCTCCCGGAACTTAGAGCGAACAAGAGCACGCAAACCAGACCGGACTTCAAATCAAAAATTCTAGAATCTTTGCTTCAAATTGCGTGTGCATAGCTTAATGCGCACACAACGGAGAGGGAGAGAGAGAGGAGTGGTGAGTTTGTGCCTGAAGCGCATCCAAGACAGAGAGCATTCTGGTCTGTTTTGCTAAATCAACCAATCAGTTTTCAGTGTAAGTGCTTATATCTCTTTTCTCCCAAACATAATTAATCAGTTCAGTCAGTGTATCTAGGAACAGAAGCGTCTTGGCAGCGTCAGTGCCCCTCAAAAAGGAAGATTTAAGACCCATTTCACATCAGACTACACAAAAGTGTACCCAATTGTCTCAAAAGATTAAAACATAATGATAATCTTGCACACTGCACTGTTTGTAACAGCGACTTTAGCATTGCTCACGGCGGGTTAAATGATTGCAAAAGACTTGTTGAGGTGAGTTTAACAAGTGTAATTTCATTTGCATATTACTCAGGCCTATAGGCTACAAGATGGCTAGTTGCCAAGGCTACATGAAAAAAAATCTACATATTTTACTATAACAATTTCTATCAATAGGCCTTCCTTATTTGGTGTACTTAGACATTATTGAACAAACATCTGAATTTCAGTATCTAAGTAGGTTAGGTTGGGATGTCTGCTGTACATTGCTGTTAAAATGCACTTCCAGTATAGTGAGTATTGGCAAAACCGGTTATCATTTTTATGTTGAGGCGTTGGGGATGTTGTCGGCAGCTGCTGAAAGTA
The DNA here is from genome assembly GCF_046254945.1 of Alosa pseudoharengus. Lineage (NCBI taxonomy): Eukaryota > Metazoa > Chordata > Actinopteri > Clupeiformes > Clupeidae > Alosa > Alosa pseudoharengus. The sequence goes on along the minus strand of NW_027468674.1, from coordinate 32,375,033 downwards.
ACTAATAAAGTAACTTGTAATCTAACTTAGTTACTTTTAAAATCAAGTAATCAGTAAAGTAACTAAGTTACTTTTTAAAAGAGTAATCAGTAATCAGTAATCAGATTACTTTTTCAAGGTAACTGTGGCAACACTGGACCTATCTTTCAAAAAATGTTGAACGGCACTCTATGGCGAAAAATAAATAATTTTCTGGTCCCGGTTGACTTGTGCCTTGAATTACCCATATGATGTTTGTCAATTTTAAAGACAATTTTTCATGTAAAGACATTTGCAGTTTGTTTCGTAACTATTGAATTACAACATTGTGAAAGATCGTAATTCCAACTACTACAAACCCATCAGTTGCGCTAGTGACGTTAGCCCATTCACAGCCACACCGGATTGTACAAGCATACCAGCAACAGGTCTTACTTGGGCTTCCCTTGCCGATGAAAATACCATGAGTCAGAGGATTAAACACATCAGGTAAGTTGTATTCATCCATAGAGTGTACATAAACTACTGTTAAGTGACAGAGCTGGTAGCTAGATGTAACCGTCAACTAGCATAACCAGCTAGTCGTGTCGTTTCATTCATAGACTCATACAGTCTATGGTTTCATTACGTTGGTGACGTACATCGTTCGAGGCGAGAGATGTAGTCCACTGAGCGGATTCGCACAAAACCAACATAACTTTTAAAGTCTATCAAACAACTACTTACAAAGTACAAAAGTACTTTCTTGACGTGAAAAATTATCTTTTAAATTCACACACATCATATGTGAAATTCATGACACAATTCGAACGGGACCAAAAAATAATTGTTATCTCTCCATTGACTCCTGTTCATATTTTTTTTAAAGATAGGTCCATGGACCGTAAGTAGAAGGGCGTGACTTCGGCTCTCTTTAGCATTGAGGATCACTTTCAGAGCAATTTTCAGAATGATAAAAAGCTAACAGCCTATCAGAATCCATCGCATTTTAGACATCACATTCATCAACATGAGGAGAGACTTTCCTCATGGTTGGTCAGTTTGGACTCATTATGGTTACAGTTATTTTATAGTTATTTTTCCTGGTGTGAACAGTCATTTAGACAAACACCAAATACATGCACAAGGCATCCAAGTAAGACTTTGTACTTTAACTTATTTAAAATGCCAACTGAAGTGAACCAGCAAAAACTGTAATGACACAATTAGACAAGTTGTCACGCATCAACCATAAAACAAATAAAAGGGCAAAAAATGTCCCATCATCATAAACTAAGAATAGCTGGATCCTGCCGAAAACCTCAGCATACCACATCTACACTAGATCTGGATTGAAGCTGAACTTCAAAGCAAAGACGGTCATATGTTACACATGGGTAGGTTCTATGCAGCTATTATTTATTGACATTATTTTTGTTTGTTGCTGCGTTTGCTATTCTGATGTGCTTACTTTGACTGTACTTACTACAACACTACATTTGCCTTTTAGAGGAGCAGCAGCACAGAGGCAAAGGTCAGGACCTTGCAGTTATAACCTTTTTTCTTATTACAAATTGCAGCAACTGTTCATTAGTTTCTGTCTCAGGAATGCCACTTCTGGCCCATGGAGCATGGCCTTGGCCTGTTGTCCCTCGGACATCGTTTCACCATGGTCCAGTGCCATTCCGCTCCTCACCGAAATTACAGGTGCGGGGAAATGCAGAATTAGAAATAGGTCTGATGCTGCGATACGCGCAACGCTATGGCTTTGTTGATGACAGGACAATTCCATTTTTGACAGTTTAATTTACTTTTGCCAGTGGACAAGAGCAAAAGGAGGACGTGGGCCGAGCCACCTGCCCCTTCTCAAAGTGGTTCTCATGGCAGGCTGGGGGAACATGACACCCTCAGCCCGGCCCACTCATAGGAAAATCGAATGGTGGTGATATCATCTGACCTCATAAAATAAAAAGAGAAGGGAGGGAGGAATCAGCCCATCCAAAATGGAGCTGACAAGTATTATGAATCCGATATCAAATGATATATCAAAGTGGGTGCCATTTGGCGCAGTCAGTTCATGATTTTGGTGGGCAGAGATACAGCAGGTCTGGGGCCTCTTTGGGAGGGCTCTCCTCCATAGTCAGATTGTAATTTACACCTATTGATAGAGGCAGTATTGAATGCTCACAACTTGTTACATTTTCACACCAGCTGACCAATGTGAAGTAAAAAAAATAAATAGCAAAACACACAATTTTATTGAGGAGAAGTGGTGAAATGACCCATTCAGAAAACAATACTCATGGATTTGCTGGAGGCTTACATTGATGTGTTCAGTAAAACTATGCTTTGACAATGGGTATATGAGTAGACAATGCTTTGCAGTGACAAAGTAAAAACAAATCTGTCTCCTTACTCATGCTTTTTACACCATCAGCATTTTGGTTGTATGTGGACAGAACACTCTCCACATCCCTGGGCAGACAGCCAGCAGTGCTGCAAATATAAGGATGATGTACACACCACTGCTTTTTTCTGTCATTTTCGGCTTTTTTCTGTTACCCTTCTCTGGCTGGGTTAATTAGGCTTGCTTATGTGTGAGCAGGTTATATATGTGTCCTCTTCCACTGTGACATTTACCCACTATCTCTGCCTCCGAAAATGGCCAGCCAGTTGTCTCCTCCTTCCCATCCAAGCCCTTGTTTGCGAGCTTCCCAGTGCTCCCGAATAAAATTGAACCTCATGAATAGAACAAAGGTGTCAAAGCATCAGGTTCTTGGGTCAGCCGCCCAGGGTGCAACTTTATCAACCCTAAGCAGAGGCGAACCCAAAAGTGCAAGATAATCAACCCTAGGCTCTCACTCTGGCCAGGGGAAAGTACACAGAGAGGCATGGGGAGGCCATAAAACAATTTGGTCAAGCAAATACATGGGCAAAGAACTGTTATAGGTATACTGCTGTATATTTCATTTTGTCAAACTCAATATTGTATATTGCGAATCAAAGATAAAACAAATATAAATCACAATTATAAAGAAATGTATACTGAGATTATGCTTGATGCACACATATCCCATCCCTAACCTATTCAATTTTAAGCTATTATTTTAAGAATAATTAGTATATATATTGTTCTTTTTGGATGCTATGTTTCTAGGTTTAAACATCCTTACAGTTTTGTGGACTGAGTGTCTACTAGAATTATCAGGGAAAGTGATGGGTCACTAATCCGTGTCTGACGTATATTAATAAAAATGTAAACTGTACATATTTTCAAGATGACAGTGGAATGCACAAGGGCTTGGATGAATTTTTCATACAATGTCTATGCTAAGTAAATCAAAAGCAAAACATTGCCGTCATAAGTGCCTTTCTCCTCCACAAAGGGAACATGGCTGCTTTCAGTTGTCTCTTGGCCTTTGCTTCGGAGATTGTCAGTGCATGATCCAGGGCCTTGACATTCACAAAAGTGGGGGATGTTTTCTCTCCTCTGACTGAACAGTCATCGACAGCATCTGTTTCTCTGGCAGCTATTTTAGCACACACTCTCCTGTCATTTTAGAGTTCAATATCTGCCGCGCAGAAGCGGAAAAAAATGGGATGGGTTGGCCCATTGTACTTGGTCTTTTGACCTCCATGTTGCCCATGAGCGGTGAAGGGGAACTTTTGACGAGCTGTGTCAGATGTGACAGGCAATCTAGTTGGGTTGAGTGGGAATGTGGCGTACAAGTTTGAAGCCTGAGTTTTGGGGCATTTTTCAGTGCTCTCTGCATTTAAACCGACACCTGCCTCCCCACCCTCTGCTTTTGAAAGTCATGTGTTTGCATTGACACTGTCCACTTGGTATGTTAAACAGGGTCCTCACACCACCTGATGTCCTAGCATGTAATCATACTGTTTTTATGAGCCGTTTACTGCTTCCAGACTATTTCAAGGACATTGTTGATTTTTCCAGATTATTTTCTGAATCTTTTTGTATTTGTGATTACTGTACACTACAGTAAACTAACATCTTTTTGTATTTGTGATTACACTACAGTAAACTAATCATGTATTCATATATCTCTACATGAGTAAAAAAGGGAAAAAAAATATACAATATATTTGTTTTGTTTTCCCCGTGGAATGATTTGATACCTTAACTTGATAACAGCTCATTCTTGAATGCATGTGTGTGTCCTTCCAAGTGCAGGACTGACATTCCTGATGGCTATTAGTGGTTTATTTTACTTGGTCGTTTTCCTGTGGACATGCTCTGATATAAACGGAACTGATTAAAATTTAGACTGTTATTGGCAGTATTAGGCTGCTCTTACACAGGGACGTCATCAATGAACGAACTTGGCAGACAGTCTGTAGTTTTTGGCACGGTGAGTGAAAACAGTCTATAACTGTGTCTTTATATATACGGCACAACAGAATGCATAGAGAGGAGTTTGGTGGTCACAGTCAGTGGTTATGAAAACAGCCCATGGTAGCTGTAATACGACAGCCTCCCAGCACTGCCTCTTCACACACTGTAACACACATACACAGACACATGCATACTGTACACACACGTGCACCACCACCAACTTAATGCTGTCAAACCAAATGCAGTTGGGGGGCTTCACTAATGACTTCCTGTTAAAACAAACCAGCAGGAACTCAAATGAGATCTTTTCAGTCACAAGAATGTCTTACTCTTACACATGTGCCTGCACTGGCCCCCCTCATGGCTTTCGAGGACTTACATTATCACTATAGTCACTTCAAAGCAAATATTCAACTTAAATAAAGTACATAAATACTTAAGGCTCGAGACCAACCCTGAGAGGTCTCACAGTCTCAAGGTTTAACTGACTGCATTTCCTATCTTTGTTTTTTTTTTTCTTGGGTGTAAGGCAGACCTCTCACACTTTGAGCTTTGTGCTCTAATAAAGGTCAGTGATGATGCCAGCACTTAGCACTTGCCAGCCCTCTGCCGCCATACAGGAGAATGTGTGAAAAACATTCTGTCATTCTGCCTCTCCACAATGACATCTTCTCATGTGGAAAGAGCTTCCCAAAAGAATGGTGCTCCTTCTTTTGTTTCTCATTCCTTATAATCTGTCCAAACCATAAATATACTATATTCTGGTCGTGACATTGAAAAGGAAAATATAAGGTTGCATAAACATTTGTACAGTATGTCTTGGCTTGCTAGCGGGTGCAAAATAATATCTTTCTCTCTCCCTCACTTTCCTCATTGCATAAAATGTCTGCCAACTTTTCAGAAAAAAAATTCTGCCGCAATTAAAACTCTGATTTACTTCACATTGAGTGATGGCATACAACTTCGCCACGAGTGCTTGGTTTCTCAGGGTGCTGAGAAGATGTCTTTTTCCATGATGTCAGGAAAGGTGCACAGTGCCAGTCATGACAGACGGATGTGAAGGTGATTACATTTTTCATTAATCACATGAACTCTCCATGCCAAAGAGTAACCCCATGCACGAGCTGCTATCAAAGGTTACACTCGGCCACAAGAGAGAAATTATATATATTTACACAAATTCAACACATCCAACATGCTGTATCTGCCTCAGATTTACTTCACACACTTAGAGCACAGACCCAAGATAAATAAACAATTTTTGATCCATTTTGTTTTACTGGACCCACCGGGCCTTGAATGAAAGGATAGAGAACCGCACTGATGTTTGCTTACCAAGCCATTAAAACCTTAGCGGCAAGGACTGACGCATGTTCAGAATGACTACTGAAAGTCACACTTCCCTCTCTCCCAGCTCCCTAGACCTCCCCTCTACTGCACTCTCTCTCTCTCCCCCTGCTCTCTCCCTTTCCCTCTCCCTCTCCCTCTCTCCATCTTTCTCTTTGGCCCTCTCTCACCTTCCTGTCCACTGAATTAAACCCAGGTGTTACATCATTAAGCACTGTTCCTTTCCATTTGTGGAGTATGTGACCCTCATTCTCAGCACATTTGCCTTGAGAAAAAAAAGTGACAAAGGAGTAATTAACGGCAGAGACTCCAAGGTGCACTTTTCCTGCCTGCAGAATCTTACCAGAATGATTATTTCCCCCATGCTAATAGTGTCATTTCGACGCAGCGGAAAGCTCCGTGAAGAGTTTACACTACACTGACATGTGGGCGAAAAACACTTCATCTCAGCGCAAACTCGGCTTACCATTAAACACACACACACACCCAACACAGACAGTTTAGCGTGATATGAGCTGTTGTTATTAAAAATGATCCCTTTTGATAACGGTTCTCCGCTTTGAAAAAAATATGACAATCATTTCTTGCGCCTTCACCATTCAACTGGATAGCTCATTTAATCGTGTGGCTGGTAGCTTATTTGATTCAATTTGCTCCTGCTGTATTTGACTGCAGTTGACAACATCACTCTCCGGCACAAGCCTGCAAGTCTGTGAATGAACACAAATGCCCAATTCTGTATACATACTAACCTAATTGTAACTCAAATGCTCAATTCATTTCACATAGCCATGGGCTTTTCATTTCAACCTGACAAAAAAAAGTAGGGGTAGTTTATATGTAAACTGGAGTCACTGGCTTCATAAAGTGAATTTCAGCAGGAAATAATATAGTATATATCAAAATTGAGATGGGTAATGGGAAATTGATTGTGACAATACAATATTAGGAACACATTTCCATAATATTTTATTTATTATACTCCCCACCTTTCATTGTCAAGGGAGAATATTTCATCTTGCACCGCAAACTGAAGTCTGCAGAGATTTTGACCTCAATATTCTCTCAAAAATATACTGTGTAAGGTAGCATACATTCTTCCTGGGCAAAATCATGCATAAAAAAACAATTCATTTAAAGCAACTAAATGTTTTCAAATTACTACTGGTAAATTTTTTACACTTTGATGCCCAAGGGATCCCGATTTAAATGAACCCATAATTCAATTTTCAGTCCTTGCATTTAAAATTTTTATGTTGAAAGTAATTTCAGCCTTTTTGCTCATGTTGGATGGAGAAGTAGATCATGAAATGTAAATGAAGTCTGCTTTTTGATTTATTGTCATAATTGAGATTATTTTTGTATTTCCAGGTATAGGAAAAAATAACTTTTAGCACAGAAGTACATAAGACAATTTCAGAATGCATGCATTATTTACTTAATCTAGCTGACGGAAAGCAAAACATTATTCTCTGGGACATCACTGGAGCCTCCTAGTATCAAACTACCTGCAGAAAAAATGTAATGAATGTTTTTCGATTTGTAGCTTGCTAACCGTTCCCAAATAACTGTATCCTACATACTGTATCTGTTTCCGCAGAGGCTTGTGTGTGCACTTCACAGCCATCCCTCATCACTCATCACATCACAGACATTACTCGTCTAAGGACATCAACCACAGTCTCTCCACAACACCTGCATGTTCTTCATTTCCTAAACCAACCCAGCGCCATAACACACATACACTTATATCAAAGTAGCAGCAAAGGCTTTCCATATACAGGAGCAGGCTGAGGGGACACACACATGGCGGTAGGGCAGTTCACAGTCTGTGCCACTTATGATGGGTGGTGGCAGGGAGGCATTCTATAATTTACCATGCGAAGTAAAAACACTCACACATGAGAAAACATCGGGATCTGACCGGAGCCCGGAGTCGCTCGCTATGTGCACTTGCTGCGAATATCATGTCAGGCTGCTGGATTTCCTTTCTCCCCAGCACAAGGAATCTCTTAGAATAAATTTGTTCAGGTATATTGCTTAAAAAAGAGTATCCATTAGAGGTCCCTGAGAGATTTTTGAAATCTTAAATTAATTAAGAGAGGAGCAGATAGCACGCGCCCAAATCCTGTTAGAGTAGCCGGGAAAAGCATTACAGGGGCCTGGCAGGGAGAGACTCTTTTCCAGTACAATGGGAAGTGGCACCACAGTTTTCACGCTCGCTGGATTTCCATTCCGAGAGCTCGGCTGCACCTCTTTCCTGTGGCAGTGGTGGGGTTTTTTGCCCTTCTTTTTCTTTTTTTGAAAAAAAAAAAAAACCTTTTTCCACGTCTGTCCCTTCAACAGAACACTCAGAGTATCCGGTTTTATTGATGTCCAAAAGTGTAAATCACAGGCCTATATTTTGTCATTCCAGTCATTTTAGTCACTAAAGGATTACTTCAAGTGACTGAACTCGGCTGTTATCTGTTTGAGGTTCTGCAGCCAGGTCATCTCTGGGGACGTGGAACAAGCTCTCTGCCCTCTTAGCTGTGTCGAGTGGCTGCCTTCAGCTGGACTGCTTTTGGGAGGGGTGGAAGGGGGTGATTGATGCTCGCTCCCTGTCACAGGATCACCACTTAACAACAACAATGCCATCCAAAACAGTTCAGAAAAACTCTGAGATTGAAATAGACAGGGCAGAAAGTCTTCTAATGCAAAATTTATAAATGTTTGAGGCCTGTTAGGTTTTTAAAGGGGTAGATTAGACCTGATCTACCTCTGGTGTCACTATGGATTAATTCTATTATCCTTACACAAGAGAATAGAGACAAAAAAGAAAGGCCTGTGACCATAAATATTGTCAATGTATATAGACTTTATCAAAGCAAAGGACATCTCGTGTCAGGATTTTCTGCATGTTTAATGTTCTTTTGCTCCAAAATGTCAATGCAATAAAATCTGTTACAATAATAAACTAAATTATTAAAAATGCTAATACTCACATGTTACATGAGTAAAGTAGTATCTATGTTATGTCGCATGAGTTTGCTGTTATGCATCATAAAGCATTTCCTGCCTTGTGGTCATGAGTCTGAATATTCTTGCTAAAAACAGCACTAATCACTCACTAAATACATTCAGCTTGTTATCCTCCAGATAGATATGCTAGTTTGTTTGTTTGTTTGCCTTTTTCCGACCCTGATTCATTGAGTAGAAAGCACAATTCATTGACTGGAAAATCAAGAGAAAAATACTGTAACTGATAATGTTAGCTCTGACTGAAATAGGTTTACTCAAAAAATTCCCATGCTGAATCCTTTAAAATTGTACATAAAAACCACCAAGCTCCTCAGGGCACATGCAGACAGTGTAGAAATGCTCTTATGCCCTATCCTCTCCCGTTCAGGGAAAAAAACTGAAGGTTTTCTGTCTACCACAACAGCCCCAGCCTTTCATTTCTGATGACTGTGCACACCAAAGCTTTAGCTTGCATCTACCAAGACTGCACTCAACTTTATGGTCTGTTATGTGTTTATAAAAAATGAAGATTAAAGATGACACCTACCCTCCCTTTTCTAGTGACAAGTTACTGTGGTTTGCAGCTCTCTCCAAGGAAGTCAATGGGAAATTTTCACTTGCAGCTGGTAGACAGCAATATACCTTGTGTTTTTGTTGAAAGCCTTCAGCTTTCGAGGTGTTGTATCCACTGGTTTCACAGTATGTTATAGAGGTTCCCCTTGGACTTGGGTGTGACCATTTTCCCCCAAACTTAAAAAGACACGCTTGCTTTTTTACCCAGTCATGTAAGCATGCTTTGCTACAGATCTTCTATACTTCTATATGATTTTGTCACATGTGTCTTGTTGTAACCTCAAAATATGCACGTATCTTTCCAATGATACTGTGTGTGTGTGTGTGTGTGTGTGTGAGTGAGTGAGTGAGTGAGTGAGGTGTGTGGGGAGGGAGAGAGTGTCCGTACAGTATCTCCATGGGTGTGTGTGGCCTATCCCTCTAAATTCCCAGTGGTGTCTCATGCATATTTAACTTCACTGGTTAAGCAATAGGAAATGTAGGGTACTCTTTTACTCCATATTTTCTGGATTCATAAGCATTTCAGTAGTCCCTAATAGCAGTACAAATAACCACTCAGGCCATACAGCCATTAATAAATTCCCTGAAGTAAATATCTTGACATGGTGCACGGAATCACTGACCTATCAGAATCAGTGCATTTCGAGTGTGCTCTTCCACCCCACCCCCTTTCTGCCATCGCGGGAGCTCGCAGGACAGACAAGAATCAGAAATCCCACGTCTCTTTGAGCCAGCTCCAGACTATCTCTCAGAAGAGGGGACGCCTAACCACTGTCGACAGACATCCAGAAATCAAAGTTAATGGAAGTGAAAGGGGGTAATGTGGTCTGTCACTTGTGTGTAAGTGGTTTTTGTGCATTAAACTGGAAGCCAGGTTCGCTGCCTTTTTTTCATCTGTAGAATGAAGTAACTGACAATGATAACACATGCTATCATACACCAAACATTGAATTCTCTCTTGTGCTAGTGGGTAATCATGAGTAACTGGTATTAAGTATTATTGCCAGTTATATGTTACATTTGTATAACCTTTATCGCAACATCTAGTAGCTAAACATCTATGCCCATGTTTTTATTGATATATTTCATAACTATTTCATTAGGCCTACATTTTTTCAGGGATAATAATATTATTTCTGAAGTTTCTCACTGTAGTTCAAGTTATATTTTGGCATTCAATAATATATCTTTATTCCAGAGAATTATTGGTCTTCAAAATGAAATGTTTATTAAAGTAACCATCCAAAAGCAGCGATAGTGGTGGACATATGGATAAATCAGTGTTGCCACATAAGAGACTGGTGAAGTTTCCAAGACCCTAATCAGTGATTAGGCCTACTCATGATAAAAAATTATGTACATGTCGTATGCCATGTCAAGATTTTCTTCAAAAAACCATAACGATAATTTATTGATCAGAGTGTATGCTAATAAAAGGCAATCTCATGAAAATAGTATCATCTGTCAATTCAGTTTGTTCACAATTGGGTTTTAGTTTTAATTCCAGAGTGATTGTTGTGGCTTTTTGCACAGATGATAGCTCCTGGGATATGTGCCAAACAGTACAGGAAAAAATCATGTGCCTATCAGTGATGAAATACACAATGGCACAAATGATGGGGAGGTGGCAGAACATCATGCTCTCATTTTTACCCATGATGCCTTTGATTTGTTTCCACTTGTTTTGCAAGGGGTCATTGTTTGTGAATTTCAGATGCATGACCATCAACATTTCTATCATCACTCGCATTGATTTACTCATCTATTTTGGAGATGTCGCAGCCCTGTTCTAAGGCCAGCTCCACCCCAGCACAATCTGCATTTTGGTGGTTTGACAAATCTCAAGGTTAAATTCAGTGAGCGATCCCACAATAACAGCAATACTATAAAAAAAAAAAGATTTCTCCAGCGGCGTCCTTCCCATCTGATGTGTACAAGTCCCATTGTGTAGATTTATTCTCACATTCCCACATCCTGCTTTCTGTTAAGGATCAGCAATTTTAAAAGGCAGTACCTTGTTATGTGAATCTCAGAGCACAGTAGGGGCCTTTGTGCCGTGGAAAAAAGTAAGAAAAAAAACAATGCTATATCCAGGTCCAGCAACAAAAACACAACTCTTCTTTAACGACCATCCTATACTCAAGTGGGACAATTAAATTGGGTCATCGGCAAATAGGTTAGAAAAGTAGATTTTGGTGTGTGTGCATGTGCTTTTGTTTTGCCTCCCCTTTCTTACCAATGCATATATATTATTTTAAATTATAAATATATCTGTATTTTACATTTCCTAATTTGCATTTCTCACACTAGAGAAACAAAAAGGGCATTAATAGCACTAGTGTGCAAGGGGGAAGAAAATAATATAAAAATGTTATTCTAATGTACACAGGAGTTTATGCTGAGAAGGTTTCACATAACACAAAAGCAATGTACTCCAGCAGGACAGAATTAACTACCAGTTACAATAATTTGAATTAGCAGCTTTCCAAAGATGTTGTACTGGTTTCTCCTCATACAAAGGCCTGTTTTTCCTTTCCATTATCCCACAAGTATGCATCTCTTGCTTTTGTCACCAGGCCAGGTAAGAGACTGTCACTCTTAGAGCATGCTGCCCTGAGTGCATCCACACACTCACATGCATTTACACACACACACACACACACACACACACACACACACACACACACACACACACACACACGCATTGAGTCCCATACACACTCAAAGTACCAAACACACGGACATGCACTCACACACACACACACACACTTAAACTTAAACACAAACACACACACACACAAGCGCGCGTGCACACACACACACACACACACACACACACACACACACACGTGCCACAACAGCGCAGGGACGCTTCCACATCAGAGTGGCGTCTGGCACGCAGCACCCTAGGGAGTCAGGCAGAGTAATGAGTGTTGGAGCTGGGGTTAGGGTTCTTCAGTCACACCAGGAGACATCCCACCACCCCACACCCCACCCCACCCCCTGCTGCTACACCAAGCATGAGGGCCTCACTGCTCTGCACCCTCTCTTCCTACCCCCCCCAACACACACACACACCCACGAGAGAGAGCTGGACCGTCCAGAGGAACTGTATGCGGCAGTCCGGAGAGCCCCAAGATGGAGAGTAAGCAAGCGGGAGAGAGAGAGAGGGACAGAAAGACAGAAAGAGAGATCGGTTGACACCAGTGCGTAGGACAGGGCACTCATCCATACAGATTGGGGGGGGGGGGGGCAGGCAAGAGGGTGGAGTGGTGACCAGGCAAGCAGAGGGGAGAGGAAGGGGGGAGGCAGTAAGGAAACAGGGGCCAGCCCTGCTCCTCTCCAGCTGTGCCAAATCTTGCTTGGTTATCTCTAAGTGCGGAGTTAAAGTAGGAGCGCGGGGAGAAGAGGGGGTGTCGGATGTTAGAAATGGTTTCCATAACTCGGCAACGTGTCTGCCATTTCAGGGCCTGCTTATTTATTAACCAGGCAGAGATGCTCAAGAGGTAAAATGGGAGAAAAGAAAAAAGATACTTGAAGTGACAGCAGCCCTGGATATCAGGGGACCCGTGATGCCAAGGGTGGTTTTATGCGAGCTGACATTTAAAGTGCGCGGCTTGTGTGAAAGTTGGACTGCGAACGGGCCTACACGTGGCATAACATGCCTTTACAAACTGGCATAATTGTAGGAGATGCACCCTCATTGGACTTGTATGAGGCATCTGTTTGCATTGTTTACTCTGTGAACACCAAAGGCAACCATGAAACACGATAGATCTTGGAGGCTGTGAATTATGCACACCGCCAGTCAGGCATTGACCAGAGTTCAGGGGAGGATGACGCTGATCTAAATATACGCGCAACGAGCAGGCACGACAAGACATCTTAACTAAACAAGCCGTCGCATGCTGACATTCATGACCTTCTCATAATTACGAGGTTCACCTGTTCGAGTCCGAATCTCCTAAACCCCGGGGCGGACCTAAAATGATAAACCATAAAAACTAAAAATAGGCGACGAAGTGAGGAGTTTAAAGGAGGGCTTTTGTGGTTTGCCACTCACTGGAGCAGAAGATCAGAGCAGCCTGCGAATAGCCTCTTTCTGTCAGGGAGCACTGGGCACTGTGGGTTACGGCCAGCCGGGGCGTGCTTTTCGAGTCAAGCTGAGCCAGAGAGCACAGGAGTCGGTGTCACGGTCAGAAGGAGTCAGCGAGCCAGCAGAAATGCCACACAGACCACCAGCAGAGACAGACTGACAGAGGCCACTAAATCATACCATACTGATAAAAACAGCTACAAAAGTGCTCAGTGCCCTACTGATAAATCAATAGTTATTTAAATATGAAAATAGTAGGTTGGGGAGGAAAACATTAGTTAATGACAAACAAGCAACCTCCCCCGTCATCTTAATAGCTATTTAACAGCGGCAAAGCTCAACAGGTCACTGAAACATTGTGCATGTCTTTACTGTGGCCGTGAGGTTGGACAAAGCCATAAATATGGGGTGTGATTTGTGTGTCTTCAAATTGACGGGAGAACACCGCAGCGAGCACACTGGCCCCACCGCTGCCTGGCTGTTGAAAAAGACTGTGTGGCAGGGGATGATCCATCATAAAACAGAAAACTGCACAGATTAGCATCTCATTTTCCTGCCCGAACCCCCTGGGTTAAAACAAGCGAGTAATCACCTGTAAGCGAGAAGAAAGAGAATAAATTGAAAGTCACAGAGGAAAGAGAAGGGGTGGGACACACGCCTCCCATAAGGGGTGAAATGTTGTCAGGCTCCGCGCACGTCACACACTTTGTTATGGAGAGTAATACATTTTAAACTGTGATTGTGTTCCTTTGCCGCATATTGACGTGACTTGGTAGGAATTTTCACACTACATGCCAACATTGAATTTTCTGTCACACTGGCTTAGGTGCATCCAGACGGCCATAAATGATGCCTGCCAGTCAGTGTGAACTTGAGCAGGGCGCCCCAAACTGAATGCCAATAATCTACCCCCACCCCCTCCTCCCCACCCCACCTCCCTCACTGCCTGTAATTGCTATGAATTTAAGAGGGGAGTGGAGTGAATGAATGAAAGGGGGTACTCGGAGGTGGAGGGTGAGCCTCACGGGGGTTCAACATCAAATAATTTATTCATCAATCTGTAGATGGCTACATGCAGGCTGCACATCAGGGCTTCGGCTGTGCTCAGAACCGTGGCCTGGTGTTTACATTTCACCGTGCATTTCTCTTTTTTTCTTACAATGGAACTGGCCCACCCTTGATCAGCCAAGCACTGGGGCTCTAAGGCGGAGCAAGTGGAGTGGCACATCACCGCCCGTGTCCCCCAGACCGGTCCCTTCGTTACTAATGCTTCAGCAGATCCACCTCTTCTCATGTATTAGCTGAAATATGCATGTTTTTCTACCCCATTAATTCAGTCAACATACAATTAGTTTGTGCCTATTAATACCCCCCAGGTAGAGGGAACTGGTGTCTGAGACCGCCGTACCTTACACGGTTAGGGAGCAAATATGTGTGTGCCTTGTTTTGTTCTTGCCCATTTTCAGTCCAACTGTGTAAGCTGAGATCAGCAAATTCTCACATCAAAACAAGTTTTCTTGAGCTGTGAATTCAATGGAAATGTAGTCCACTTGGATTTCTTCAATAACAATTATTTAGAAAAAATGTAATAATGCATATTTTTTCTTTCTTTTTGCATGTACATGATCATACGTGGTATTGTATGCAATGTAATGCAGTAATAGTATGGCATTCAATCACTTCTCTCAGAAGTACTGTTGTGCAGTTCATGATAGTTTATCCCTTTATGTTCACATGATGTTGTACTAAGACAGCTATAGAGAGAAAGAAAAATGGCAGGCTGTAATGGTGAATACTAGAAACAAAAATGTGTATTATTTATATGGGACTGTATAAACCAATTTACAAGAAAGTCACTTAAGTGGCGGCATCATTTATTCATGAGCCCGTACACAAGTTAATGGAACTGCAGCTTGGATTCACCTAGAGCAGGATTTTGATGTGTGTGTGTGTTCATGTCTGTGAAAGAGAGAGAGAAAGAGAGAGTGTTTGTGTGTGTGTGTGTGTGTGTGTGTGTGGGGGGGGGGGGGGGCAATAAGGCACATTTAAAAAGCATTCAGAAACCACCTTGATGTGCCTTGCAAGGGTTCAACCCTTTTGTCATATCGCTAAAGGGGAGCTGCATTGTTACTTATTTTTAGATACAGAGTGCACTGGGATGCTGTGGCAGTTGTTCACGGGCCATGACCGCTAAAATAACACACAATCTAGCCATAACCCTCATTCAACAATGGTACAGTATGTCTCACCACTAGTGAAGAATAATGGTAGGTGTCCTAAACTCTGCCGCAGAATGTACCGTATCTCACAAGGCTGATCAACACATTTAAAAAGTGTTCTTTAAGTGGTGCTTTCACTTGAGAGGCCAGTACCTATGTCTATGCGGTTTTAACCAGCGGTTAAGCGATATTTGGGGGAAATCACCCTCTGAATCAGGGGCTTTTTAATATCCCTGTCAATCACAGCGTAACCCTCCACTTCCACTTAAAATGAATTGTCTTTAGGTCCTGCTTTGGTGGAGAAAGCTCATCTTTCCACTGCTGATTGTATCGCCTTTTTATTTTCTCTCACATATTGATAGCAGAAGGAAAGCAGTTACATCTAGGGACAAGAGTGAATAGCCTTCCTCATATCACTTAAAGGAAACTAAAAGTGAAGTTGAGTTAGCTATAGTCCACAAACTTCAGGTCATGTAATAATTGCTTTTAAAATAATATACAGTACAGTACTGCAAAAGTCTGTTTACTCCCATTTATGTTCCATTCCAAGTGTGAATCAGGTTATGAGTCACCTGCTGAGTTTTTGTTGCCTTGCAAACAGGAATTTAGTCAGTGTACAGCAATAAAGGATGACACACCAGACAGAGCTCTGTGATAGCTAAATATGTTGCATGAATAACTTCATAAGAAATTTAATCAATCACGTAAATACTGTTCCACATCCTTTTGGAACATATGCGGATCCTTCCCATTAAAAGGAGACAGAAGCATCCAAAACAGTCACTGAATTGAGAGATCACCCGTGATGCATTGAAAGCATTGCAAATGGGCTTCGCCAACAAGATCAGGAACCAAGTGTGTCGAATGCCTGATAGCGCGGCCAGTCACACATGACCTACTAAGGTTCTGGAGAAGCTAGCACACACAATACACAGTGTAGAGATTCTCTCAGTCATGGAGGCATTTTTCAGAAATCCTGTTGCTTGCCCGTTATCGTGGCAGGCACACACTAGGAAACATTAGCGCAGCTTATGTACAGTTGTGTGCTTGGCGCTGGGCGTGCAGAGCAGCATGGGAAACTGAGCTCCCCTCCTCATGCTGAGCGCTAATAAAGCTCAGAGGAAACAGTGTTCACTGTGGCTCCCACTCCTCCTGTCATAGAGGCTGCTAATAGATTGAAGGATGGCTTCCCAGGCTAAGCATTAAGCCGGGTGTTGGATTAAATTTGGTTTAGAGGGGAAGATAACCACAGAAGTCGGTGATGGTGGCCTCAATGGAAAAAGCACAGTAGATAATTTACATTTTCTCAGATGAGAAGAAAAAATGTTTGCATGTTTGGGCCAGTACACTGCTGTCAAAGGAGTACTTGTTCTGAATGTGATATTAGTTGAAGGATATGAAACTGGTATTAGTAAAACTATTATTTTTTACAATTGAGAGGGGATAAAAATGTTACATGGATATTCTCTTTTCTAATTTGGTCAAGGGTTCAAACCTAAATAAAAACTACAATGAAAGCTATGCACTCTGTAAATCCACCCAGTGTCCCAACGCAGTATTCCTACAGCCATTTACAACTGTATTAAAAACTATAAAGCAAACGTGTCAGTTGTAGCCTGTCTTTAAGCTTCTCTTAGAGCGGTGTAATAATGGTGAGTGTAGCAAAATCTATCACTGCGGATGTGATTTGTTCGAGTCAGAAGTTATTTGCTTCATCTAATATTGCATTGCTGGGTTGAAATAAATGAAGATTACTTAGTGTTTTCATTCATGTTTATGTATGAGGTAAGGTAGTGCTGTAATCAGGTGTAGGTTGGCAAAAAGAGATTCTTGTTTGCCCTTTAAGTGTCACATTTACAGTATTAATAACTCAATTTCCAAGCTGTCAGATGTACTGAATAATCTTCATTCCAAAACTGCCCTTTGGGCCACACCAAGAATAGATGCATGCATTTAATAAGCAGTAGTTTCTCTTGTCAGTGTGTGTGTGTGTGTGTGTGTGTGTGTGTGTGTGTGTGTTTCTATGTAAATAATTGTCTGAAAACAACAAGAAGCTACATTGCATGCAAACCATGCTGCCAATGTACATGCTGAAAACTTTCTATTAATCAACAGTCAAGTACTGTAAGTTGAGCCTCATACATAATGAATTGTGCTCAAACCTCATGGGCTTGCCTCATGAAAAAAGGAGAGAACACAAGTACAATCGGCATCTGAATAAAATTTAACCTGATAGCTGTGCATATTGTTTTTTTTTTAATCATCAGGGACTAAATTATTCATTTACAGTTAGATAGAGTTCAGTTTTGAGTCTTTTTGGAATTGTTTATTCCAGAACTCTGCTGTCTTTCCCCTCATGTTGTGGAAGTATACCAGATGTCTATCAAGCCATAAAAAACATCTCAACTGTTATTTATAATAAATGTGTATAGGGATGTGCTGGTAAGTCAGTAAATGATTTAGATGATGTAGTATGGTATCTGCAATCCCAAAAACTTTCTTCAACAAAAAAATGGCACTTACCATTACGAAGTGAAATCTGGGCTGGTAAGAAATGGCTTGCTAATCACACTGCAAAACAGGAAAAGTTAGGTTAAGACATGTTTTCACCATGAACATGTTTACACAGAGTAAAAAAAAAAATCGACAATTGACTTTCAGGAAAGGAGCTGCTTTTAAAAAGCCAGGTGAACAGGCCACAGTGCAGTGACTTATTTTAATTAGTGAAATTGCTCATTTATACTGTAATGTCCTCAATTATTAGTATTTGTTCAGCAATTGAAAAGCACGTGTTTGCTGATTTTTGTCACTCGGGCGCCCAGACCAGCTCCACGGGCTCTGCCATGCTCCCACCTCGGCCTGTGTGTTCCTCTGGCAGAGGCCAGGGAGGAAAGGGCAGCCGGCCAAGCCGGGGCCGCGGGCCCTCCAGAGCGCCCTGTGAGCAAACAGAAACCTCCCTGCTCTGCCTTTCGTCACCCAGGTCAACTCAACTCTGTTACCGGGGGTGGTGGGGGGGCTTCTCTCAAGCTGAAACTCATGGTTTTCAACATCGCTTATGTCACGCTGCTCTTTCACTTATTGTGCCACAGTGGGTGTATTTTATTGCACCTGAAATGAGAGCCTGTGCATAACACAGGCGAGTAATGAGGGTTCGTTAGTGGTTGGCCGCTCGAAGTGGCCGTGTTAGTTTTGGCCCAGGCCTTCATAATTTTTGGCACAGGTGCCGAGAGGCAAAGTAGCTCAGCTCCTGACATTTGTTGGCTCAAACTTTGAAAAAGTGAACACATCTAAACTTTCAATGAGCCCTTTGTTTGCTTAGGAGGCCACAGTGCCAACCAGAGGGGAGGGGAGTGTAGGACTTTAAGAATGGACCATTGCTAACATTCCGAAAAGGGCATGATGATCATTGCACTAAAAAAAGTGAGTGTGTGTGTGTGAGAAAGACACAGAAAGTGAGAGCATTTGAATGCTTTATTCTTTAACACACTATTTAAGAATATATCACCTTTGCTACCTGTACCTGCAGAATCATATACTACACCTAACACCCAACAAGCTCTTTGCTTTGGAAGGGTGTTTGGATCCCTCAATAAATGCATTTCTGAAATGCTTTGCAGTGTGAATATCAGTGGTTATCTCTAGTTACAACCACCGAGCATATTTTCCTCTCCCTCACAATCCTTCATTCAATCCAGAAGACAGGAGGCACTTTCAGACCAGTACAGTGGCAGCCGTTTACAATTCAACAGCTATTTTATTTTCTAATATTAAAAGTTATTTTGAAACTGTGAGGGTTTGCAAAATTATTACTGTCTCACTCAGGCCCAGGAATCGCTATGATGAAGTGACAAGTTATCATATTTCCATCTTCCAGGGACTCATTGCTGTCAACAGAAAATTCAAATAGGAGTGACTGACAGGTACACATTTTACAATTTCATGTGAGAATGCCCGTGATGGAGAGAGTGACACGGCTTCACTAAACGCCTCACAGGTCTCCCTTTTATTTATTTATTTAGTGTTTCATTTCCCCCCCTCCAGCAGGCCGCCGTCCTTTTAAATATATGTATTAACTACTGACCTCTCATTGCCACTGACAGCCATCTATTAATGTAGCATGAAAATGAGGGTTCAGTGACAACAGAGTGATCTCTCTGTGTGATTTAATAATCACTAACCTCGCTTAAATGGGTTACTCTGACAGTGCATGTAAAATGTCAACATACACATTTAAAGGTTACTCTTAAAGGTTGCGATGTTGTGAGCTCAATAAGCCTTCCTAAATTTTACCACTCAACACTCCAAACACACAGACACACTTTCAATTGGAACATTCTGGCAAAACAATGCTCTGTTATGACAGAAACTTCGGAAAATGTTCATTGTCTGGGATAAAAATGCATCTTTTGAGAAAGAGGTAAAAGTGACAGTCAACACACCAAAGGTCTTTACAATATCCATCTCCACATAACAGGATCATTCACTGCGCAGCAGAAAATAATGGATACTCAAAGGAATTTTCAAACAGAAAAAGAAGGCTTAAAAGTATCCTTTCTCCAGAAAGATCCTTATCTGATAGTTATAAAAAAAACCTTTCTGATTACCTCCATGTCATTAGACTATGAATTGCTCCTTTGAAAATAATGACTGTGGAGGCTCCAAATCGTTTTAAAAGAAAATATCAAAATGGTTTAAGCTACTTAGGATGAATTCCAATTATATTTTAATATTCAGCTGAGCATATTTTGTGCAGGAGGGGAGAGAAAAAAGAGGCTGTGGCGTCGCATGCATAACTCACTGGAAGTGTTGGCCAGCTGTGCCCCTCCAATCACTTTGTGCATTTTAGTAGCATGGTAATTTAGTGAAGAACTACCTGAGCGATGGCATTTTCAATGAGTAGGTAATCTACTGAGAATTTGTGTATGGTTATGAGCTCACGGTTTCAGGCTGCCAACACAAAAATACATCAAGACCAATTACAATATCAACTTTCAGTCTGATACCCTTGCCACGCAAGTGCATGTATTTCTGCCCCAGGCACTTCAAATTGCATCTAATTTGAAATCTTTGGGGTTTTAATTAAATTTCAGAATATATGGAATTCTTCATTAGTACCTGCTCTGAATAGAAGATTATGTGCACACCTCTCCCTTTCTCATCCTTTCTTTCTCTTTCTGTCTCTCACCCTCTCTTTCTCCCAATCTTCCTTTCTGTCTTCCTAAAGCAAAGGGATGGCTAGACATCTCCACGGACGGTGAACTGGGGAGGTTGATGAGCAGTGCAGCAAGTTTCACAGTGAGGACGTACTAAATATTATCAAAAAAGATTATTACTCCATTGAGGGATGAGATACTCAGACTTTTAATGGAATCTTATATTTCTCTTAATGATTTGCAAATTGTCATCAGATTACTAGATGCATTCACTCGCTGTTTTATCTTAATGGGAGAAGAAAAGCTATTAGGCAGATTTTTGTCCGTCTTCTTTATGGGTAGATACCCTACAGCAGCTAAATATTGAAACCATTAACTGGGTTTGATGTACTCCTCTCTGTTACAGGATGAATGGTGCATGAATAAATATGCCTTTTATATTTGAGTGGTCTGCTTAAAGCCTCTAATAGCCATGATGTGCTGGCTGGATAAAGGGGACTTCCATTCATCTCCCTCAAGTCAAGACAACTGTAGTCGGACTCATTATTGATGTATATCAAAGGAATTACAACATAACTAGAGGAGATTTATAATCAATGTATGTATATTTGTATGACAGACATACATTGATCTTATCTGGGTCAAAAGTGTCTAGCCTCCCAAGCATTGCTAAGGGGATATGGCCAATTTCCCTGCAGTTTCTGAATGAAGGTGTCAGCCCTCCCCTCCCAACACCCCCTGCACACACACCTTAGTATGCATAAGCAGGTCAGGGAGCTGATGAACCTGCCTCATGTGCACTCCTGAGCATGTTAGGCCTTAACCTCCGCAGTCTGCCACAGAAGAGACAGTCACCTACTGCACACGCTGCATGCAAAAGAGTATGGATACATTCCAAGCGAATGGCACCACTGCTATGGATCCACACAGATACTTCCTATAATGTAACTCTGTTATGGAACTGCACATTAAACCATTTGTAAGAAAACAAACAAAACACTCAAATATTAACAATGTCATCTGGTATGTCAATCTTGTATTTCCGAATATCAAAGATATCAATCAATGTAGCTGTCCCGGTCCGCCACAGATCAAAACTCAAAGCTACATCAATGGCCTTAGTGGGAAAAGGCTGCAATGTTGATCTTACTAGAGTGACCTTCTTTGCATATGTAAACCAGGGATCTGCCTGTTGACCTCTTGCCATTTATTGGTGATCACTCTCTACGCAGAACAACTACACTGTTGTTCAAGTCAACAATTTCCGACAAGTTAATGCCATTGAAGCGAGGCTTTGTTTTGAAAGAACCAAATTGAATCACTCCCTGGTTGTGTTAGTCTTGTAGTCTCTCTATAGCAGGCCTTAGTCTTGTTTGTTGAGTTTGTAAAACATGGGGGTGAGAAACAAGGCAGAGTGCTCTATAGATTTTGCATTTAATGATCCCTGCAGCTCTTGAACAGCAGATCTAAACTGATTCCTTTTGCAAATGATTTCATCAGCATCATTGTTTTGTCCTCAGAGACATTTCCAGCTCACTTAATGTCACATGCCTGACACTGGAAACAAACAGAATGCTGCAACCACTGTATGAAAGCTGAGGGGGAAAAAACAGCTAGCACACTGAGCAACTTCAGAATTCTGTTCCAAATCTATGAAGTTAGAGACTTAATGTTGGTGCTTTTGGTGCCCTTCAAAGGCTATTGAACAAAGGCCAACAAAACTATCAAATAAGGTTTCAAATTATGGACGAATTATAATGGGCGGAATTCTGAAGGATCGGGGGAGGGGATGTATCCTTTGAAGGGGGTAAGGCTTCTGGAAATTATGCAGGATCTTATCTTCATCAATGATGCATTTTAAAGTGATACACCATGATAGCCTCAAAGTGGGGGTGGTAGCAGTAGCTAGGGGGGAATTCCAGGAAAGCTCTGATGACATAGTTCACTATATGTTTTTTAATCACCTCACTACTGCTGAAACTGTGAGAGGTTTTTTTTTCCCTATGTGATCTTGGAAGAAAGAAGAGGCCAACATGAGTGTTGTAATGCACGAATCTTGACGACCATCTGAATGAGTAGCACTGGCACAACCCAACTGCAACTACATAACAGATGTCATGTGACATTACTGCATGCAAAATAATGCATGATGTTAAGCAATAATGTAATTTGTGCCAATAATTAGGACAGTACTAAACTTCATCTTAACAATAAAACACAAAACATTATCCACATTTATTCCACAATGGTTTCACACATTTTCTGTCTACAGGCACCCTTATACTTCTCTTTAAGAATCATTTAATGCACCATGAAATGCAGTCCAATTCTAATACAATGCCCTGTCGGAGCCTGTCTGGGTGAAATAGCAGAAATGCCCTAAATTGGAAAAGCTGTTTAACCATAAATATTTGCCAAAATGGAGGATATAAAGCCATGCGATTGGTTTCTCCTGATCAATACTGATATATCTCCTCTCAGCCAATCACATCCCCCTTATTCCCAAATCACCACTTGGAGCATAATCTATTTCCCAGAGGGATTTTATGACCTGTAACGTGTTTATAGCACGCACAGCGTACATGTGCAGCTAAAATTTCAGAGGGTCACTTCAACCCTTATTTAAACAATTTGCACTGCTGCACCACAGATCCACAAGGTCACAACCTCTCACCCGCTCTTTTAAACTTTTCATTAAGTACGGGAGATTACAGGTGCCTCTGTCACCTGAAATGACCTAAATGAAAAGCACTCTCTGCACCAGCCGGGCAAAATTATTTTAGCCCCCCTGAGACGCAGGCAACTCTTTGGAGACCCATAGTCGCACAAGGGCCCCTGCATGGAGCCTTACGGATACTTCTCTGTTCTATGCTGTTTAAACAGGTAGTAGTACATGAGTGTGCCAGTCATGCTAAGGTTAGGAAATTATGTTCAGAGGTGGCAGTACACTTCTAATGTCAGTCAGGATTAAGTGGTCTGGGTTGACTGAACTCCCTTTACTGAGGAGAATCCCACTGAAGGTCTGACTGAATGGTGTCACCTCCCAAGGTAAACTTCCAAATTAGCATAGTCTCAAAACATAGTCAAAAAAGCATGTAAGCACATACTCATGTCTGACAGTAACAGAGTCTCTTTGGTTATGCCTGTCAGATTTTTCAACAGTAACTGATAATGTCTGAAGATGTGGGTGAGGTGTCACCCATGCACAAGGGCCAGAACTGTCAATAGCAGCTCATCATCCTCTGTTACATCCCTTTTCAGTAAATGCACGTGACTCCCCAGGCTTAGATCCTGTGTACGCACATATATAAATATTAATCACAAAACAAAATGCTGCCGCCAGGAGTCCCAGTGCACTGCTACAGTTAAGGGATCAGCAACTAGGGGACCAACAAATCTGGTCAGGGACTGCTACCTCATACATTTTTAGTTTTAATAATTTTAGGTTATAATAATTGACTTCTTAACACGACCCGCTTACAGGGTGGAATTGGGAATATAAGCATACATCATGTGTACACACACACACACACACACACACACACACACACACACACACACACACACGTCATTCAGAACTACAGTCTTGAACAGAATAGTATCAAGACCCTATTTAAAACAATAACAGACTGAAAAACATGTTTGTCATAATAAGTACAGTACCCATTATCCATATTGCAGATATGTTGTACGTACTCATACTGGACTAATCATCTAGCATTATGTTCATATTTTACTTTGCAAATTGAATTAATTGCAGTAATACTAAAATGCCAATAAAGACAATACACTTTTAAAAGGTTGGCTACTCCAGGAAGCTTTGCAGTTGAGACTATTCCTGATAATTAGCATTCCTCTTGCCATTTTGTTTTTCCCAAGTGGTCTATTCCTCATTGAAATAGATGAGATACAAAAGTTGGCACCATCACTAGTAGCTGGATTCTGCCACTCAAAAAAAGAAAGAAGAAGGGGGGGGAATGGTCATGATTCTCTGTGAATGCTCTGGCTGCCCTGAGGCAAAGACTCGATGTTGATAAGGAGATTAATCCCCAAAGAGCCTCTCATTCCTCTGCAGAGAAATTAAAGCTTGCCACTTTTCCTTTCACCTGTCCTTCTGACAGCTCTGTCAGTGCTAATGTGTCTTACTACACGCCCTAATCCATGTCCTATGGAAAAGAATCATTTATTAAGAAATTAAGAGGGCTCGCCTCCCCTTCAGTCTGGTTGGTCTTCAAAAAGTTGTCTTGATAGCAGTGACAGGGTGATTATCAATGAAAAATTATTTAACAGCACCTCCGGGCCTTTTTTCTGACAAAGCCTAATAAGTCACATGGGTGGATATCAATCAAATCTATCCACTCTGGATTTGGTAAATATTCCCCCAAGTTCAGGCAAATTACCTTGATTATGTGTCTCCA
Source organism: Alosa pseudoharengus (assembly GCF_046254945.1). Lineage (NCBI taxonomy): Eukaryota > Metazoa > Chordata > Actinopteri > Clupeiformes > Clupeidae > Alosa > Alosa pseudoharengus. The sequence goes on along the minus strand of NW_027468674.1, from coordinate 32,349,915 downwards.
CCGCATGAGGCTGGAAGTGACTGTGGGGCATGGGATGGGTTTGGAGAGGAGGCGTTTTTTATGGAGCACAGCAACGGCGTGACATGTTTGCTAATGCTAGAGGATTCAGGAGCTGCAGACGAAATAGAAATAAAAAATAAAAAAAAAGATTTGTAAGAAACTGTGAAACAGAAATTGCAATGGGTTTTCAGTGTAGTGCCTCTCCCCCACTGTTTACCCATTAAATATTGGGCTATTAACCACATAATGATTAGAATGATGAAACCTTAGTGGCTGAAATAGCATCTAGTAATAGTGATTTCAGCTCCAGACCAAATGTATGGCATGTTCCTGGTCAATTCTGCCCACAACAACATATTGCCAAATGCATTTTAGTTGGGCCTGTTGCTTGACATGTTGAAATAATTTTGTACAGCAATCCTTAAAACTGACCATAAACTTCTCAGAGGTTTTTCATGAGTTGCTTAGGCTACTAGCCAATTGGTGCAAACCGTCCTAGAAAGCTCCATCTGATAGCCAGTTAGTTGTTTGTATTTTTCTAACAAGAAATAATAGTGTAGCCTGTAAATCCATTCAAAATACACCGTAAAATATGTACGCAACACATTTCACCTAGATATTCACTCGAAAACCCGTTCATAACTTTTTTAATTACGGTCCTGACTCGAATCTTCTGTGAATTGCATGCTAATGAACATCAACGAAATGTTTGGAATTAGGCATTAACTAGCTAGCCTCCAAGAACGTGTGGGGACATTCTAGCTAACTTACCAGGAAAATGTGTACTAGGCTAGGCCTACTATATTTTTTGGCGCATCACATAGGCAAAGTCTGCTCTGTTCTTTCGCAAAATTAAATCCGAAAAATTCCGAGACCCATGGATATCTCACTAACTTTGTCATGTTCTCTTTCGTGCCATACATACAATCAAGCATGCACATACTGTACCAACACCATCCCTCCGTTACCTCGACCTTGCTTCACTGACAGGCGCGTAATTTTCCACTTCCGGTGGAGAAATAGGCCCAGGCTCGATGCCCACACTCAACATAGAATGGAATAATTTGCACACCACTCAGGCCTATGCTATATCCAAATAACCTCTAAATAAAAGTCTATTTGAATTATGTAGGAATTCTTATAACTTACATTAATGTACATCTGCACATAGGTAGTTTAATGCAGTTAATATCAAACATACAATGGCTAATGACAACAGGATAAAAACACAGGCTACTGATGGATAGTGGTAAAATAAGAGGTGGGTAAACTATGAATTCTGTGATCACAGTGAGGTGGACTATGTCATGTGGTATCAGATTTTTAAAAAAAGCATTCATAACATGTTTGATGATGGTGGAGGATATTGTCCAATGTTTATAACAATAAACATAAACATATTACATTCCTGTAGAGAGTTGATGAGTGTAGCCTACATATTGTGAATGTGGATAATAGGCTACAGTGAGATTTTTGAATGTTTAAAGTTGCAATTGGTGAATAAACTCTTTTGAAAGCTAGATAAACTAAATAAAGTATATACTATACTTATAAACTCTAATAAGAGGTGGATAAACTATGTTTCTGGAATTTCAGAGATGGATACCTCCCTGGATAGCAATGAGTAGGTCTACAACTGCTGTCTGAAAAGAAACTCACTGTTGTACTTAGGTAAGATAATACAAAGTTGCATCCTTTAGACACATTTGCCGGCTTTATTTACACACTGCTTTGTTATTTGTGTTCTACATTGGTTTAGACAGAGACAAAACCAAAAGTCAATGCATAAAATCTGTTTGCCTGAAGGAGCTCTCAAAGCAGTCCTGTCTGTTACATGACTGAATGCAGTAATGGAACTAAAGCTATAAAATGGTTTTCTTCGGTTAAATTGATTCATGAATTTTGAAGAGAACATTATCTAATGAATTTACTCTGAATAGAAAGCAATTAAAAGGACACATCGGCCTGATTAACCCCAAAGTCAGCCACAGCCACAATTGCTGTACACTTTTAAATGATTTTCATAAAAAAAACACTGAAGCAGATTTGCTGTCTTTTGCCCTCTGCTAATCCATACAAATTAATGAACAAAAAGTTAATTTCTGTGATGACCCTATTCTGCTATACCCTGGATTATAGTGCACGGTAATATGGTATGTGTCATAGTGCTGAGGAGTAATCAGTGTGTGTGTGTGTGTGTGTGTGTGTGTGTGTGTGTGTGTGTGTGTGTGTGTGTGTGTGTGAGTGTGTGTGTGTGTATGTGGGTGTGTGTGTGTGTGTGTGTGTGTGTGTGTTTTCAATCAAGTGATTAACTCTGTAGTGAAGTTCAAGGTTTAGCTGGTTAACCTGACACTTTAAAAGGTACCAGCTCATCTACCATTAGGCTATAAACAAAGTCTGTTTGAACATGCTGAACTCTTAAACTTTTTCTCACCTTTTTCTCCTCCAAAATGAATTGGCTGTGTGATAGAATCGCCATTATTATTCAATTAATAAGCTTTTCTCTCTCTCTTTGTGTTATGACCTATATTCCCAAACTTGGGTTAATAGTGTACCCTCTCTAAAATGTTTGATTTTAAATTTTAATTGAGTTGAGACACTTTCCTAGTTAAAGGATTTTTTTTCTTTGTCAGAAAGCGTTGCAGCAGAAAGTGTGGCCATATTTTAACCTTTAAAATGCTGGTATTGGTGAGTTCTCATCTGAATATCTAGTAAAGGTTTTGTTATGTCTATGTGGCACAACAAAAGTATAAATTTGAAGTCACCTCCATTAGCCACAGCCCTCACTGTGTCATGCTGTCTGTATTACAAATGCCAAGATCAACCTTTTTAACTCAGAATTACTTGGTGAAATTACATTTCTGTAGCTTTCCACTCTAACATATTTCACCACTGAAAATAGTTGATTGAAGAGTCCCACTGGAACATATTATAATACAATACAGGTAGAAACTCCACCACTAGTTTGCTCTATGCACATAATTCATGCAATGACCTTCAACTGTATGAGAAAGCAAAGCATGATGCCTCCAGCTGCAAACAGATGCAGAGGCTCGTTTTACAAATTAGGCATCATCAGATCAGTTCTCTTCAGATGCTGGACGTCAGAGCAGTGGGCAGCCTGTGCATCACCTGTAAACAATACAATAGATTTGCAATGCATTAACACAAAAGGAAGAAAATACCAATATGTTTTTGAAGATTCAGTTAAAAACTGTAAATAGACTACAATGAAATGCTGAAAATATTTTATGGAGATAGAGAGCATCACACATTACAGTGAAGGCTTCAAAACTACTTGATGTATGTATTTTGTTTCTTGTTTTCTTTTCACCTCACTGACATACACAATTCGCCCTGGTGCTATATTGACCAAGCTTTTGCTAACAGTGGCTCAAAGAGAATCAATATCATGGGAGAAGTTTACCCCAGCATCTCTCTTCCACCTGACAAATGCCTTGGCGAGGACCTAGTTTATTCGTTGTTTGCCGTGGCCATTAATGACTGTGTCTTGTTTTTCACCAGTCATCTCAATGGGCTGTTGATAAAGATTTTGCATCATGTTCCAAGTGTCAGGCCTGTCAGTTTTGCTGAAGCATTTGACCAGAAGGAGGGAAAAAATGCAGGGGGAGCTATTGATTACAGCTTCTCGGTGTCACTTGTTCACTAGGATTTAGGTATTGATGAGCCCGCGAGTGAAAACAAGCTCTCTCCCATGTGGGCCTCTTACCAAGAGGAGTAAAAATGCAAAGTTGGAGAAAATATTCAGCTGGTGCCAGAGTCAGAGGGATTCCACCATCGATTGGAATGCACCTTCATGTCTCTTTTTCTTTGTCAGAAAGACAAATCTGTGGAGTCTGGACGTTTTATATACCATTTGAAGCCAGGTCTCTGAAAATGATGGATTTGTGCATCAGATAAATTAGATTTCACAGGGAGTGTGCAGCTCGGATGCTGTCAGGGCTGACAATGACTGGAGTATTAATAACAATAATTGAGTTTGGGGATACGTATGCGGAGGGAACTGGGTACCTTGCCATTTTTGTAAATCATTTATGTCTTCAGCTTGTCTAATATAGGAGAATATGGCAGATAATGTGGCCATTAAAGCAGATGGGATTGTGCAGTGCAGGGGGCTCAGAAGTCAATCCACCAGCTTTGTGGTCCGTTCTTCATCGTCTTCATAATTGTTTTTCCTCATTATTACTTTAAACATGTATTAGATTCTAACAACAAAAAAACCCTACTGTTGTCTTCACCATATAAGTGCCCACACCAAGCTTTATATTGTTAATAGCCTCAACATGGAATTACAATACATATTCATTGTCAAAGCTTATGTTATTGTTGTCCACCAGGCACAAACAAGCAAGCCATTCCCCCCACCTCTCTCCCTTTCTCTCCTCTCTCTCTCTCTCATTCTGAGGTCAGCCTCATGTTTCATGACTTCCTGATTCGGATCAGTCTGCCTCTGGCCCCCCTGTTGAATGGTCATGGCGAGGAGACAAAGGATGCTGGCAGTCCAGTGACTCGTGAGAGTGAGGCCAGAACACGGAGTGAGGAGGCCAGACCACCCGTCCTAGCCCCCATCCTGCTCCACTAAGCGCTTACTCCCCCACCATTAGTGTCCAGCCACCATCAGACAACACAGAGAGGGAGGGATTCAGCAGCCCTCAGTAGGCCCCAGTGCCAAAATAACAAGTAGCCTACCTACAACAGGAAAGTAGTCATTTTATTTTTTATGACTGTGATACAAATGAGGCCACACTTTATTATAAACACTCATTTGCAATCATAATCAACAATATCTAGCCTTTATATAATGACTTTCTTATTGATAGTGTTCTGATTCTATTCTATCTCACTATCATTCCAAAACTGTCACCTGTCTTGACTGGCAAGAGTAACATGATACACATGCCAGGTCAGCTTTCAGTATAAAGAGACTAGGGGAATCAAGCCCATTCCTCTTAACTTTTGGAGGAATGCTGATGTGGTATTATATCCAATGACTAATATTTAACGTAAAGTTAAATTAAGCATTTACCATTGTTTTATTGTATCACTGTACCTCCTCTGTCCTTGTGCTTTGTTCTGGCTTCAGATGTATTCTATTTTTAATGCCTATGAATGTGGTTTTATGGCTGTATGGGGTGTGTTGGAGAGGTAGGAAGGGAGAGAGGAGGGGGGATGGAGGGAGAGATGGAGGCAGATGGACGTAGACCAGGGGCATCACGTCCTAATGTGCCCCAGTCTTTAAGGAAGCATCTGTTTTGTTGAAGGACAGGCTCCAGTCCAGGACTACTGTGCATTCCAACCAAGTGAAACAAGAGCATGAATACAATCTGTATACAATCTATTAAAATACTAATTTCTATAAAATCGCCTGGCCTATGCAGCTATTGTCTCACATTTCCATGTTTTTAAACATTACAAATAAGGAAATAATAAATGCATAAGCAATCTGTGCTGGTACTCTAGTGAGACATGATGCATGTTTTTTTGTTTGTTTTTTTTCCATCCAGACAGAATAGATTAAAATAGTACACAATTTCAAACATCTGAGTTGGATTTTGAATGCTGAGAAGTCACTCCAGGATGAGGATATTGTGTCTGTGTGTAAAGCAAAAGCATGTGCACGGACTCCTGATTGTACACTCTTTAAGTGTTGTTTATGTTCCTAGTGGTTTATGGGTTTTGTCTACTCAGGACCACAGAGTTGCAGATTATGTTACCACATGATTGGCAAAGACGTGTGTTTATACATAACAAACACAGCTATTCTGAAACCATTCAAATAAAATCCAAGAGCAGGAAATTACAAATTAAACTTCACCAACATGGAGAAATGTAACACAAATATTTGAGGAGAAACTTAATGAGATAATAAGAGGTGAAGAAAAATGTTGGTATTACTTTACCATTGCTTCAGCAAAGGGCTTGTTCAAGCCACAATCTCAATTGCCGACAGTGGAAGTAAATCAACCAAACTGAACCTACAATATATTTAAATCATAAGGCAGACACAATAATCATGTGATAGCTTTTACCACATGGTTAACATATGATGTGTGTTAAGTTTACATGCTCAAATGCTGGCACAGGAACTGACATAGATACAATTTGCTGTGCATAGTGAGTAAGTGACAACATGTACTGTTCAGAGGGAAAATATATATATACAAAATATATAGGTGTATTCATTTTTGAACTGAGTCCAGAGTTTCTCATTTCCATTGACCCATTTTATACAAATGATCCACATGAAAGCAGACAGGATGTATTGCACAGTGTGGTGAAGCGTTTGATATCCCACAACAGTGCAGCGTGCCGGGGCTGCTGCTGCTGCTGCTGCTGCTGCTGTCTTCTCATCCACTGTATCCATTCATGTGCTGTGTGATTTCCAATAGAGGGCAGTGCAGTTTAGAGAAAATGCATGCAAACAAACACACACACACATACACACACGCACACACATACACACCCATCTAGAGCCCCATGTTGTGCTAAATATTTAACTCAAAAATAGACAGTGGTTTGTACAGTTTGACAATTGCACCATGTGAATGAAATTCCTTTTGTCCCTATATTTTTTCTGTTTGTGGTAAATGAGCCTTACTCTGAGAAAGGGGGCCTGTTATTGGCCATGCCCCCCACTCAAACGTGCAGAGCACCACTTCTCCACACAAACTGGACATTTGTATGTATATATACAGGCTGAGCTGGGTGGGGGAAGGCACTGGGCAGCCAGACAGGTAGATGAAGAATGGCCCATCCACTGCCAGTGATTTCTGAGATTGCTAATGATGCCCAGACAGCAGGCTGCAGCCAGCACTAATGAAAGGTGCTGTGACTCTAGAACCTCAAGGGGTTCTATTTAAAAGAGAGAGAGAGATACAGAGGGGGAGAGAGAGAGAGAGATACAGAGAGAGAGATATTCAGCTATCTGGTGTCACTATGAGTATCTCATCTTCCATTTTATTCTTTTCTTCTTTTCTATTTCTGTTGGCTGCTATGTAAACCTTCTTATCTGGGGTTTGCAAGGTGTGGATGGCAAATGCACTCTTCAGGATGCCCTCTTTGAAGATGCCATAGTGATAACTTGAGGGTGGAAGTTGTAATTGCCTTAATGTATGAACTTGATCATCCAAAAGCCTGACAGCAGAGATTGATGACAGTTTCTCTTTTCTGTATATCACAGTATGTCTAGAATCAGCAGGGAAAAAAGGCTAAGCCTACGTCCCACCAAAATTAAGGGCAATATTTTAGTCTGCATCACATAGTGTATGTGTGTGTGTGTGTGTGTGTTTCTGTGTGTGTGTGTGTGTGTAAAATGAGTAAAGCACCGCCACATTTTTTGCTCAAATTGAGCAATTTGCTCCTCTCCATTACGTGTCGTTAAAGTCAGTGATATTGAGAGTGACTTCATATATCATCGGAGACACAGACAAACTCCCCTTGCTCTTGGGCACTGGTAATAGGGAAGCCTTGGAGGAGCATGGCTGTCTTGCAGAGAATTCCATTGAACATTCATTAACCTACGTGACCCAGCAAACCTGCCCACAGTAGATTTCATCAGAACAGTTGATGCAACATTGTCCTCACATCACCCCATCATCTTTTATCAATACATTTCTATTGTTATTATAATTTTTTGGTAGCAGTATAGTTGTAGTACCATTGGTCACCCAGTTTTCAGTGAGGTAAAGTTTAAGGCCTTTTTTTATGCAGAGAGGTAACGTTTGTTAATGTTGTATGGTTTTGACTGACAGGCAGTTTTTAATCAAAATGAGAGAATAATGGCTCTGAGCGTCTTTTACTAGATAGTGCTGCCCCTGTGTCCCTTGTTGACAAATAGGCTAGTTTTGCTAGTGTGGAAACATTTTCCATTGCAACTTTACAATACATTGCAAAATACATACTGCCAGTACTGTTAATTTCATTAACCTTTGTCAATCTCACGCCAAATCAGACTTGAAAGTTGTCTTAATTTACTGTACGTTGCCGTCAAATTTGAAGTTCCTTGACCTGGCCGAAAACTGGATATAAATTACTTGCATTTTTGGAAGCAACATTATAAATTGGGTGTCAATTCAAATAGGAACAACCAGAGGAAGTGCATTTTCATGTAAAACAGTCAATAATAATACAGTATAATTGTTTTGAAGGAAATCCACCTTAAGTCCACCTTAAGTGGCCGAATATAGGTCGTTCTAGTATAGTAGTAGTGGTAGTAGTGGTGGTGGTGGTGGTGGTGGTGAAAGTAGTAGTAGTAGGAGTAGTAGGAGTAGTATATATGTTATTATAGTTAACATTGTAGTTAACAAGGATGTTGCTTGTGTTCTTACTGTAGATGTTGACTGAATGTTGTGGTTTGGTTTTAATTATGATTATTTAGCAGGTTCATCCAGCTGTAGCTGGCTTCAGAGATGATTATCATGTTCCTGGCTTTGTGTTTGCCTTTGATGTTCACCTCGCCGTGGCCTCCCTGCCCCCTCCAGCACGGCCTCCCAGCAGCAGCCCTGTGTGGTGGCAGATACAGTGCCGTGCCCCAAAAATGTGAGAAGAATATGATTTTTAAAAAAGATAGCCATGTCCTTTCAGGCTCCAAAGTGGGCTCTACTGACCTATCCGGTTTCCTCCCCTTCAGCCCGGCTCGCTTTGAACTGCTGACATTGAGTCTCTGTGCAGCCAGCCTCGACAGCTGGCTCTGCGGCATCTAATACCAACACATGCTGTTTTAGCCCATTTCCAGAGAGAAAGATAATGAAAGATTCAAAAATAATATTTGTTTTGGCGGAACTACCTTTATAATGAAATGAATGCCCTTGACCAGGGGAAAAATGGCTTTTTTTTTCAGGGGGGGGGGGGGGTGCGGGAGAAGAAGCAAGTGGGCCCTCTGTCTATTTGAAAAGTGTTTGTGTTTGTGGGTCAAAGTGTTGGTTTTTTTTCCCCTTCCTCTTTCTGTACGCATGCTATGCCATAAACAGACAGTATACTGTACAGATCTCCGTCTCTCTCAGACTGCCTCTCCTCCTACCTCCCACCCCCTTGACATTGTACTCTTATCAGGTAGAGGAAATGCTTGTCTCCCTGCAATGCTTGTCTTTTGACTGTTCCTTTTAAATTCAAAAGGATAGAGGCCATATGCGTTCCTCACACAAGACTTACTCTGCTAACCTGCAGGAATTCTATTTTTCTGCTGAATAAAATATAGCTGGTCATGTCCCTTAATAAATAATATATTTCTGATTATAGATGTAGCTACTTTGAGAATACCACAAAATCCAAAGCCATGAATTTCTTTATGTTTTTTCATTTGAAATATCTTCAAGTTATGGCCGTTGCACACCCTATACAAAGATATGAATTATTAATTATAGACTACTGACTGCTGAGTTTGCTTTAAGAGAGCTTGAGATGGTTGGCAGGGGATTGAGTCACTCTCTCCTTTTTCCCTTTCTCTCTTCACTCTCTTCCCTTCAGAACTCACATGCTCACAACTGCTTGTTTTTTCCACAGTAGCAATGACTGTCATGTCTGAATTGGATTGTGACAGAAAATGGAAACTTGTTAAATGCTCTTAATACAAAATAAAAGTATCTGAATGATTGTGCTTGTGGTGTATTTATTAGTATAAACAAACTTTTATGTTTACACTCCATGCAAGTGAAAACACATCAGTTTCTCTTTTGGCATTCTGTGATGATGAAAACCACTTCACTATACAGGAAATAAACAGCAGTTGTCAAAATGAAAGTAACACAAGGAGTAATGCATTCATCAGTGTATTTCCATGTGTGTGTGTGTGTGTGTGTGTGTGTGTGTGTGTGTGTGTGTGTGTGTGTGTGTGTGTGTGTGTGTGTGTGTGTGTGTGTGTGTGTGTGTGTGTGTGTGTGTGTGTGTGTGTGTGTGTGTGTGTGTGTGTGTGTATGTGTGTGTGTGTGTGTGAACATGTGTATAATGTGTGTGTCTCAGAACGAGGACAGCCGAAAGGACAAGGTTCACAGACGGCGTAATTCCGGCAAGCTTGCGGAGGAGAAGGAGGAGATTTGGATGGCAGGAGGAACAGAGCTGGAGCAGAAGTTGGAGCTCAGAGTCTGCCTCCCTCTTGGATTTCTCTTGGCGGTGCCCTGGCAGAGCCTGTCTGCAACATTTCCCCCATCACACGTTTTTCAACAGCCTCAGGTTGGATTTGCTTTCTGTACCTAATATCAACACGCTCATGTAGCACTAAATGCGTTCGACATTAAGAAAACAGCTCTGCTCTACACTGCCTCAGTATGTATTCATATCACCTACATGCAATACATTTTTGTGTGATTGAGTGTGTGTGTGTGAGAGAGAGAGAGAGAGAAAGAGAGAGAGAGAGAGAAAGAGAGAGAGAGAGAGAAAGAGAGAGAGAGAGAGAGAGTGTGTGTGTGTGTGTGTGTGTGTGTGTGTGTGTGTGTGTGTGTGTGTGTGTGTCTTTCCCTGTTCATTCATTTTGTGGGGAAGCCATGTGCACTGGACTAGGGTTTCATGTGTGGGATATGGTTGTCTTAGAATGTCAGGCCACACAACCATAAACTCGGATTAATCTTTCCGCGAAGTGAAATGATTTATTTGTAGCATTTGTGTTTACATTTGTGTGTCTGTGTGTGTATGTGCCTGTGTCAGATTTCACTGCTTACTTGCATAATTGTTGACACACTGATGACTTTGTTCATGGATGTGTATGTTTGTTTTCAAGAATGTAGACTCACTTGAATATTTATGTCAATATACATATCCCAAACATGGGGTGAGTTTGTGTTTCCATGACTCTGGGTTTAGCTAAGACTGACCTCTGACTTTATGACATCTTTTTTATATTGTCTCTTTAGATCCTCACCTGAAGTCACCTTTGTTCAACAGTCTAAGGTAAGGGGCTGGTACAGGAAGTGACTGCATTAGCCCCCAGGATATACACGCCGCTCGGATAAGCCTAATAAAATGTCTGTGTAGCAGTGGGATACTCTGTATATGCAGCATGGCTGTCATATATGTGTTGGGAATTATTCTAAATATCTAGTCTTCACACAAAGAAATCAATGTCAGTGTGACAACCCTAGGGTTTTTTTTTTTGCACATTTCTGCACAACATTTCTGCGCAATCACCCATCATATATTTTGTTAAGAGAAGTGTTTTGTTTTGAGCCCGGTGATATTTTTGTTTCTCCCCAAAAAGCATTTATTTTGAGAGCAAACAGCAATCCGAGGGAGTCTGACGAAAAGCAGCCCCCCCACGACACCCGTACCCCCTCCCACCCCAGTGGAGCGTGGGGTTACATGATGATGGGGCAGCTGGAGTGTGTGGTGGGACGGGGGGCCCAGTGCAGGTAGGAGCAAGAGAGAGGGAGAGAAAGAGAGAGAAAGGGAGAGGGAGAGAGAGGGATAGGGCAGGGGTCCAGCCGCTCACCCCGGACCCAGTGGCACCAGCCTCAGACAGCCAGCTAGGTCTGGGCTCCATCACTCCCAAGTCTCCCCAGACAAAGATCTATATATCCCGGGCTGGGTGAGCGCAGTGGGAAGTTAGGGCTTGAGTGCCGGGCAGCGAGGTGAAAATTGAAATGAACGTGTTGCTTTGACAGGCAGCTTGATTGATGATGGGCGAACCATTGACAGATCTCCCTTCTAAAAGTTTTTCAGCAGTGCGCTCGTAGCTCGGTGGAGGCCAGGCCTGCCCAGAGAAAGAGAGAGAGGTTGTGCGTGCAGACGGACAGGCAGAAGAGGTGGGGGTTGGGTGGGGTGTGGAGGGGGGTCAGATGAGCGGAGAGCTGGAGATAGCCTGACACGATCATTGTGCGTGAGCACACCTTTATTTCTCCAGAGGCTAATTATTTCCCAGCTGAAAGAGGAGGCGCGCGGTGGACTGCGGCGGATATGTGCATTTTAGATTAGATAAATACAAATAAGCAGGAGGCAAGAGACGGAAGACAAATGATTAGTCAGAAGCACTTATGATGCAAGAGAGAGGATATTGAGGTTGTTTGTGGAAAAAGCATATCCACCTAGCTTGTTTTTAATTACATTTTTGATGGACTTTTACCCCCAAAAAATAACCAAAAGCACTATCCTCGAGAGCATCTCTGCAAAAACATGTGTTGTAGTGCAATAATTAGGCTGTTTATTCCTGTAGAAACAATGGGCCTCACAGAACAGCCTAAAAATAAAACTGCAACAGTTTTGCCCACAGGCCAGAATTTGTGGCTGGGTCCTTCTTTTCTTGCATGCTTTTAAAAGCAATCAGATCATTCCATTTTTCATCCTTTCACTCAGTAGTGCCCTGGCCACGGACGTGCTGCTTTTGGGTCGTAACTGGAGAGATTCTCCTTAGGACCCCATTTGCAGCACTTCCCCTGTTATTTTTAGAGACTGTGTTGCATTGTGGGTAGAGGGAGCTGCAGAATGTGCTCTGGCACGGGTACGCAAGCCCCAGCAGTGAATGTGTGTCTGTGTCTCTGTGTGTATGTGTGTATGTCTCTATGTGTGTGTGTTCAGGACACTGAAAGCTGTATCATTAAACAACGTGATTTGGCCTAAATATTACATAAATATGATTATTTTTGTGTCTTGAAGGCAATAATTGGCAGCATGCTCTGCCAGAAGGCTGCTCTGCTCAGCTTCTGTCCTGGAAGGCAGAGAGAATCTATTATGAGTCTGTGAATAGGTAACATTACTTATTTTACAAAACAAAGGAAAATAAAAGAGAAAACAGATTCTTCTGCTATTCTTTTAACAAGGGAAATACAAACAATAGTTCTGCTTTATCTGGTGTCTCATTACAGTAACTCTGAGGAGGGTGTAGGTTCTGTTCTGCATGTTCATTGCCATAAGTCCCATGAAGATTTGATTTAAGGCAGGGGGAAACCCTGTGTAATAAAGACAGAGGTATGCTGAGGTCCATGAATCATGTAATTGATCTATAACATTCATTTTCGAAAGCATCCCCACTGAGCTTGTTGAATCACCGTTGACCACTCAAGCCATATAAATCGGAATTGACTAAAGATATTAACCAAGCTAAGCTCTAATAAAGTAATATAGCTAAGCCTTAATACATGCTCCCAACAGTTGATAAGCTGCCCTAGAGAATCTGTTCCATTCTAAGTGTATGTGTGCATGAGTTTGGTGCGCTTTAATAAAGAATGGATGATATTGACACAATCTTCTTGGTCGCTGTTCAAGTTTGTGCCACTGAGCTAATGCTTTTGATCTGTGAAGGATTCTGTTGTGCTGCACACGGTGTGCCCACGCACAACACCTTGTAATTAAATGTACTTTCTCTGGAATGAAGAGCAAACCCCAAAGCTAAAAGTCATTGTGTGTTTGCGTGAGCTCATGTTTTGACCCCTTTACAAAAAAGTTTAACAGCAAAACAAATCAACTTATTTACGTGTTGTATTCTTTTTTTAATTTCTGGCATCATATTTTCAGTTAATCAGAGCCGTTTGTTACCCATGGGGGTTTTGAATGTAAAATGTGCATTTTTCCCCTGCACTAATATTCCTGATTGTAATTTTATGGTAGGATTTTTCTGTCCTCCAGGGAGAGTTCCTTTTGGCATCATAAACCTCCAGAGCCCTGCAGACTGATAACCACTCATTATCTCACCGTACCAGTGTGCTGCATTTTGTAAAGCACAACTCCTTCACAAACCAATAAGCGAAAATATTTTATAATATACCAGCCTGGCTTCAATTACACTGCTTGGCACACCTATGCACGATTACCTATGATCTGCCATGGATGAAGAAATGGAGCAAAGTTGCTTCTGGTAAATTACTTTGTTTCCTTTGTTTTGGATTTCTTCTGTCCATATTGGAATGGTAAACGTCCTGCTCGATCACTACACCTTTACTGTTAATGAGTAAAAGACATATTTCTCTGTCAACCCAAACAGCAACATCAGATACAGATGCACCTCTGGAAACAGATACGTAAATAAAGGAACAAAATAGCAGCCCATGTGTTGTTGACCTTAAAGGGGTCATGCTGCAGGAAACCATTTGTTCTTGTTGGCATTGACATAAGATATGTCCATGTGACTAGGGGACATACAGTATACCGGGCTTTTCCAATTGGACCGTTCCTCTCCCTACCTTTAATGGCAATAAAAAGGAAACTGTCATAGAGCATGGGTGAATTAGAAAAGCAATACTCCTGGTAGATGCCTAAAGATGTATGTGTGTGAAATTGAATATCAAAATAAAATCTTCAGCTGCAAGATCAGTCTATTTTTCCCTATAAGGCTTTTTTAGCATACTAGAGCATCATGAGAAAAACGAGCCAGGGTATTTTTTCAATAAAAATCCTTGCAGACTTTATAAAAGCGTCTCAGGGAATGTTATGAAATAATTGAAAAGTGTTTGACGCTGTCCTGTAGACTTATTTCTCTTAAAGGCCTGTAACAAACACTGCCCTGCTGATCGTTGCCAGGAAGGCGAAGGCAATGCAGCTGAAGAGCTTAAAACACTTAATTCACATAACCTCTGACCCTGTGGCCTGTCATGTGACTATTGATTTCCAATGCCTGGAGGATCTATACCACCCAACGAGTGTAATGCTGTAGAATCCGAAGCCTCAGTTCGCTGTCGCTCTTTCCATTACCTCAGATCTGCTGGCAGAGCGGCCGGCTAGGGACAGCAAGTGTCTCCTGGTTACCAGCGGAGACGTGACCGCCTCCTAATGTTGGCGAGTAGTTAACAAACACACAGATCAGCCGGCTCTCACGGACCTCCCCTCTCTCCTCCGCTTGTCTCGCGGTCCCCCTTGCACTTGGGGATTTTCTCCATGTTAGCAAGTCAACAATCAACACGCCGAGCGGAGCCAGGTCACCCGAGTGACCCAGGCGACTCTTGGTCACTGAATATTCCAGAATCGACTTAAGGGATGCAAAAGAGGGGGGAGCTGGATTCAATAGGGTCTGTAATCATCTTAATGACCGAAAAACACCGGCCTGAGAAACACAGCTCAGCTCCCGTGTGTTTGGCAACTGAGTAAAACATTGCTTTGTCCTTTTTTAACACTGACTCTTACAGCTCACACTGGTGCAGCAAAACTGAGCATAATAGGTTGATGTAATGACTTGATTACGCTCCAGATCCATTTATGGTTCAGTACAATTGGCTGGCATGGCAACAGAGTGCAAAACACAGAGGTAAGCAGAGTGTGAGAGAAAGACTGAGAGGGACACTGCTTGGTAAAAAGGGCAGCTTAACTGGCATCCAAACAGCTTGAGAGGATGCAGTGTTTGACAAGAGAAAGGATGTGTGGAAGAGGGCAGGAGGAATCAAACCTGTGCTTCTCTGCCTATACCCCCACATTTCAAAATGCGACCAACAGAACACAACTAACACACACATACACACACACACACACACACACACACACACACACACGCACAGCACACACAAACACAAAATGTCATAAACAACCCACTGAATAACAGCCAAATTGGTAGAACTTGGAGGCTAATAGGATCATTAGCCCTCCTCTGTATGTTTTGGACATTGTGTGAGCTGCTGCGCACTCTCCTCCTCCTCGTAGCAGATTGCCGGAGCAGGCTGACGGCGAGCAGCTAGCTCAGCAGTGCCGGGTGAAAACTGCCATCTTCCTGTGGATTTACAGCTGCCGCTTCTGCTTCTTCAATTAGTTCTATAGCACACAGATGTTGCTTAAATGTTGCTGCTAATGATATTGCAATAAGTGTAAGATTCATGCCATATTCTGAGGCACGTAAATTTCTCAAGTGGCACAATTAAAGTGGAAATATTGGGTAGGTGTGCAGGAGAGAGTGGCTTGGCAGCACCCGGTGGCTTGGAAGGCTCTCCATCTCCTCTGTAATGGTCTGGAATGGGATGGAGTCCACTTAACTGCTGAATCACAGACCTTGCTTTTCTGTTTGCTGAGGAGTGCAACATAAACAGAGTGTGTGATATTGGGACTAGAGGAATGCTCGTACTAAGTGCCCAACTTTGCCTGGATGAAAACACCCATTTCAATGAGCACTTCGACCTGTGTACATTTTCTTCATTGTGTTTGGGATCCATACTAGATATTAATGTGAAACCCATTTAGCTGGTGTCCCCTGTACAACCGGGTGTCTTGTCTAAAATCACACTCAATAATAACATGGAGGTGGAGGGATGTGAGACGGATGGCTTTTCCGTGCGTCGCCCACCTCACCTAACATGCCTCTGGTGCTGAGGCTTGCACACTATATTGTGTTCCACAGCCACTTCTCTTTCACCATGGCTTTACCTCAAGCCAGACCAGTGACCCGAACACGGGAGGTTACAGGTAGCTATCACTTTCCCCTGTTCCCTGTGGAGGAAAAAAACAGCAGTGCCTTTTCCCTCCTTTTTGCCTTATCTTTTTCAGTCTTACCTGCACTGGCAGCCACCACATTCTTCCCCGACACGACATTTGAAATATTGGTGATGGATCCCAATTAAAATAGACAGCCATCTGCATTTGTGAAGGTAATGTGACATTATTATAATTGACAAATATGCATTACAATTCTCAGAGGTCTGATATCACATTTATTTTTATATATACATGTTTTTTTCTGTTAATGGCAAGGTCAACCTGTCACTTGACAGCATTCAACATTCCAACAAACACAAGAGCACTAAATGCTGAAGACAAAGACAACAGATAATAATGATGATGAAAGCAACGTCACCTCCAAGAGTATTCCCGCTTATGGAGTAAGTCTATTTATAGCTAACATATATCTTTTAAATATGCTTTCAGTACCTCTCTCTTCTGCTGTCATGTTCAAAAAAGGGAAGAAAAGCTCCATTATTATATGTAAAATACACTCTTACTAGTTTGTGATATGAAGTGCTTGCATAAACTGTCACTCTGAGGGGATCAAGGAGAAGCACCATAAAAGCTTTCGAAAGGAATCCAGGGGAGCAGGAAAAATAATTTCCACATTCTTTCACTCACACGACGTCTGCGTCTTTAGCCCTGCGACAGCTCATGAAATGTAGAAAGTGATTATGCCAGATAGGCAGTTAACCCCCATGCAAAAGTGAAATGTTTGTCTTAACACAAGCACAAGCTTGATCTTGTCAATCAACATAGCCCCACTAACAACGGAACAGTAGAAAAATACAAATATGTTCAGTCTGCAAGCCCTCCTCCTGCAACACTCTTTCTTCCTTGCAACTAGCTTTCGCCAAGTGTGTTTTGACATGACTCATAGCGATCCCCTATGTAGTAGAAATGTCACCGTAGCCCTACTGCTGTGAAGGCTCTGGCATGAATGCAGAGAGGCTACTGAGACCTGAGACTTGGCTTTGTACATTTACTGGCTCAGCCTACCCTGTAATTTTGTAAACTGACCTCGCGCCACACTCCTGGTTTTTATTTTGTGTTATTATGAGCAGCTAACGAAGGATCGCTCGAGTGGTTTTAATGGCAGATATCACACCTTGTCTGACAACACTATTTCCACTCGGAGTAGAGAATCATGTACTTGCTCGAGGTCACAAACTTTCTTAGGCAAACACTTGAAGGAAATTCTTGAAAACTTTGTGAAAAACTCCCAACAGTGTATTCATATAGAGAGCGCTGTATTCCAAAATAATTGAATATACAAAAGTATGTGTGTGTGTTTTCCTATTTGATTTTTGTTTACTTTCCTGTGTGAAAAATCTTCAAAAAAAAAAATTGCGGGACGACTTTAATGTACTTCACATGCGCCCGCATTATTCATCAACGCCCAGATAAAGTTAGACAGGCCTTGATGTCATTTCATTTTTGCACAGAATCAGCACAAACTCAAACCAGCGTACCCACCACAAGAACACATTCAGAAGAAGACCATCTGTCTTTCACTACAAAGTCACCCACAGATACTAGCAGCCTTCAGACAGCGTTATCCATGCCTGTGTTAATACAACAGCAAGAGGACACCTACTTTACAATATACAGTAGCGGATAGAAAGCATCCGCCTGGTAAATAGCACATGACTATGATTTACAGCACAGCTCTCTAATGGAGCAAAAGCTGTGGTCCGAAAGCTGAAGTGTTTGGATGGTTGAAAAATAGCACAGCATTATATGAGCCCAACTCACCTCAGGGTCTTTTTCTGCCTTTTTTTCTTGCTCACGCCAGTGCACTGTGGTCTATGTCTATATCAAGTCTTAAAGGTTAATCTCCCCATTGTGATTCATTGTCACTTTAGCATTTATATTCAGCTTACAGTCTCAGGATTCCCCCCCCCCCCCCCTTGCTCTCACTCTTTTTTTCCTGGTCTTAAGCTTCTCTGGTTATCTGCACCATGACTTATTATCTCCTCACAATTTCCCCCGAATCACAGAGTGAAACATAGCCTGTAACTTCTCTAAATGTCCTCCCGGTCGCCAGAGTGCCGCATGTCTGAGGGCAAGTCCGTGCTATTTATTCAGCCAACGGGGAGATACAGCTAAGCCTCTTTCCAGGGAACTCACCGAAGCCTGTAGAGTACAGATCAGGTGTCACTGTATTCATGTTAGGCTCTATAACATGTCCCGGCCTATAACCAGAGGTGAACCCATTACATGCTACACGGCTAAATCTATTTGCATGGGAGCACTGATCCAGATTAACAAGGGATATGCAAGGTGAAATGACATTGTAACATGATTCTAAATGTTAAAATGTTGATCTTTCCCAGCAGTGGCTGCTTGTATTTATTTATTTATTTTTTAGCCACCCATTTTGCATTGTTGCTCATCATAATCACATATGCAAATGAAGATCAGGTGTTCACTGCAAGGTGACTTTGAAAACCTTTAGGGTTACCCTTCCATGAGCAGAATTACAATTATTCAAATTAGGACTTAATTAACACCTGATTAGTCAATAATTTGTCAGTTATGATGCAACTCGGTAGCCTCCAATGTGTCTCCCAATTCTGAAAGAAACCTTGCTGTTCTTTGCCATCAGACACATTTGGTATGTTTCTTTTGGAATGCATACAACAAATATTGAATTTGCCTCATTGTTTATCTCATAGAGTATCTGTCAAAGTATGTGTTTGACAAGCAATCGATTGCAATAAATCAGGAGCCCAACTGATTTACAGAACGATTGCCAAATTGATTCACCTAATGAATCATATCATCCCACCAATTATCCATGGAGCAAAATAACAACAATAGGTCACAGGAGATCCATCAACAATGTATTTTGAAGGACAGGCACGCACCCACAGAAACACACACACACACACGCACGCACACACACACACACACACACACACACACACACACACACACACACACCAGGGGCGTAGCACAAGATCCTGTGCCCTATGCATATGGGTCCTTTTGGGCCCCCATAATAAATATAATAAAATATATTCCAGACTGTTCAAAGGCCCTCCTTGCCCTTGGGGCCCTAGTCATCAGTACTGGTTTTACCCCCAGTCCGACACCCCTGACACACACACGCACACATATACACATTATTTTATACATTCTATAAAACAGAGGATACAATGTGTTAAAATTAATAGAATGATTTAACCTGGTTCAGATAGGCCTATGCTTGTTACTCATGATATACATCTTAATACGTTTTCATGTTTTTAGAAAATGTTTTACCTAAGGTCATATTTTTTCCATGTTGCTTCTTACTTCTACCTGCTAATCTTATAGTCTATGATGAAAATGAAAAAACTGTAAGCACATGCACAAACAAGTTCCTAGTCCTGGTCTGGGACTCCAAAACTGTCATTCCTGAGTCTACAAGGTTTTGTTTTGGTGGCTGTAAAAATGACAAGTCGCCTTGGTTAAGCTCAGAGCAGCAGAGGTGCTTCCATCATTTACTCTGACCGAATCACTCCACTTTGCACTGAACTTCAAACATGAATCAAATAATAGCATGATGAATACAGTGGTGTTCTACAGTCCATTCTGCTAAACTGCTGTTTGATGTTTACGAGCTGCCTGACGGCTAAATGAAGACATCAGGGTGGCTGCGTGTGAACGGCGGCCAGCACACTCGTTTTTTTCTGTGTAAGAGCCTGCGTGTCGTCTCACAGCGATTAGGCCGCGTCCTGCCGAGCCTGTCTGCCCATTGACGCGCCGAACAACTGGTGTGTGGTTTCGGCGCGTCAGAAGGACAGTAGGAGTGAGGCGAGGTGCATTAGACATCCATAGAGATTGCCATGGATACAGACAGTTGGGACTGCAAAAACAAAGATTATGCCATGAAGCGGGAATGTGGGAGTAGCGATATCACTTGCCATAAAAAAAAAAAGTGGAGCAGAAGCAAGGGGAAAAAATGGTGAGTGAAATCAAAGCTATGCTGATGCAGGGAGCCATGTGTCATAGTGTAGCAGGCAAGACTTGGCACAGTCAGACGACAGAGGAGAGGAGAGGCAGAAACGTACCACGCTGTTAGCTAACATGCCTGTGCTGAAGCTGAGTTTTCCTGTTCAGGGAAAACATTTGGGTCTTGTACAAAGCCACATAACAAATGTCAAATGCCACCAACATCTAACTCAGAAGTGCCTCAGTGCTGAGGCAGATTTTACTGCATTAACTTTATGACTGTTCTATGACTTTATGACTGATTCTTTGAAGCGAAAATGAAGGGGTTGGTGTTGCCCCTTAAAGAGTGCGAATGAATGCCATATCCTCTGGTCTCACAATTATTTTTAGGGCTTACTACATTTCAAAGGTCCGGCAAAGGATTTAAGTTCTTTCTACATGAAATTAATCATTTTGTTCCCCTTTGGTGCAGCTAAACAGTATGTTACCAATATTGCTCTACTTTTTAACGTATCATCATAAGAACATTTTTAAATCTGTTTCAATAGAAAGAAAGCATTCACCAGTAGGCGTATGATGTATGTCAATATGCACTATTCTTTGGGCCCTGATTGTTAACCCAAAAACAGATTAACATCTATTTTCTGTGCTGGGCTGAGCATGTACATCTATGCAGCCAAGTCAATCCTGCCAATGATGGCCTTCCTCTGGGAGACTACGAAGATGTGATTTACTGCTTGTTTAGTCTTATATTGAGGACGGCAGTCCTATGATATATAACCATGCATGAGGCAGTGCTCTGTCACATGCAGGCAACAGCAGAAGAAAAAAAAGATTTAGTCAATATCATCCTGCCTAACTCAGAGAGAGAACACAGCCTTGGCTGCAGAAATAATTGTCCTAATAATAATGACAACAGATGCTGCAGGCCAGCCTGGTCTGGCTTTGATTGCATGACCTTTTGACCTTTGACTTTATTTGAGAGTGCATTGCCCACGTTAAATGAACGGCTCTTTGGCTTCTCTGAGCTGGGGTTATGAAGGATTATTGACTTTGGTTTTATAAATATTTAATGCTTACATTAAAAAATATGGAACAGGACAGCCATTAGAGTTCAATAATAAAGAGGCTTTTTCTATGATTGAGTGAAGTGCTTGTTGGCGAGGGCCACTTGAAAAGAATCCTTTGAAAAGTGTTAGGACAGAGGATGGATAGTGGAGCCTCTCGTTCCATGTGCGTTTATTGGCTGTGAAGAAGAGGTTTTTTTTTTCTCCAGAGCAGCTGTCATTTTCAACATATGGTCTGGGCTTGGACTCACTGCACACTTATGACCTATGATACTGTAACAGTTCACCTTTCCAGCAGAAGGAGTCTGGATGCCCTAATGTGAGATGATATACCATGAAACTCAATATTGTAACAGAGTGTTCTGTTGTATTCTTGTTTGTTGAAACTACCTTGATAATGAACGTAATCTATTATGTGTGGTCAGCCTCAAGCCTGCAAAGAAAGAAGATCTGCAGCCACACACTGACACGCAAAGGGCCTTTACCACTTTCAGACAACACTGTATTGTGTGCATAGCATCCCACGCCTTTCTGAGCAAAGCCTTTCATTTCTTCAGTAGTGGCAGATATCTCATAAAAAACAGACCTGGATCTAAATAAGAAGTGACCTAAAATCAATTCCTAATCAGATGTGAGATTTTTTCATACCTTCGCTGATAAAGTTTTGATTTTCATTAAAGCAATTTATATCCAAGATAAAAGAAGTCCTTTAAGGTTGAAAAAGGTGGCATATTGTCTCACAGACCAAGACAGAAAGCTTTGGGTCTTTTGTATACTTTCCTCATTGTGTTAATTGTAAGGGACATAGATAGGCCTCCTGCTGTGTCTAACTCAGGTATATGCATGATTATCAGGCTGAAGATCGCGTCGAGAAGGCAAATAAGCACAAGGTCTCACATTCAAATGTTGCTCTCTGGCATATTGATGCTCCGGCTATCAGCAACCCTCATTATCTGTCGTCTGTGTGAAATCTATGGCAGCGGGTGGTGACATAATAAGAATCACACAGTGATGCTGCCTGTCTGCGTTCTCTTAATTGTCTAGGATGTGTGGGGAAAATGGTCTCAAACACTGCTGTCTTGATGAGAAATTGACATTTTCTGACCTGCTATCAATTCTGAGAGGCAGATAAGATATGTGGTTGTTTTAAGAGAGGGTAGGGCCTTCTTGTGTTTTTAATCACTACAGTTGACCAGGTCATAGGTATAGATTTACCTCTGTATGGAAGACCTCATATACCACTTGAACTTGGACAGGATAGTTTTGTAAAGGTTAACCTTGTCCCTTCTCATTATTTGCTTATCCTAATGATTTATTTTGAAATTGTGAACTGCCTATAATGAAACACAATCGGATATATAAAGGAACACACATTTTTATATAGATGTGTGGGTTGCAAATGAATCAGGAATGTAATGACTTTGAACCACTTCAGAAATGCACAGTGAAACTATAATTAGACATGAAAACAGATATTGCATTCAAGATCAACTCTGGATGATGTAAAATATTTTTGTTTGCAAATAATGTCTTTGGTGTTGTCTAAACTGATCAAATGACATTCTTGCTTATGGATTTCATGTTGGCGACAGACATTCTCCATTAAACTTACTATCAAACACATACAATAAAGTTAGAGTGGGTTGATGTAGGTCTTCATCCATATAATTTACACATCATTTTACAGCAAACTAAACATACCATTGATTGATTCTGATACTGATACCGTCAGTATTTTTCTATTTTCTCTCAGAACTCTAATAAAATTCTCAAGGACAGGAATGACATAGTTCTCCTTGAGTGTCTGGCATTACCAAATGGTACATATGAATTAGCTAACCATATTTAGAGATTTAGTGTTTTTTTATACAGCTTTCATAAATACTTATGTGATGTTTTTCCAACTTTGATCCATCTCTGACAAAGAAAAAAGAGTAGAATATAAAATACTACCTTCCAAATCCAAAGGCAACTAGCATAAGTACAGAGTGAAAATGGCACTTGTTCTTTAGGGATCACTGAGTTGACCGTGGAGGCTATGCCCCAAGAGACAGAGATTCCTTCCAGGAATTCACAGAACCAGAAGATGAAAGCTCTGTGCCACGAGCCCACCCTAAAAACACCCGGCCCTTAAGTGTATGAACCAATGCCAAATCAAGGCCATTGTCAGTTGCATCACTCCACTATTTTGACCATACTGTGCTCATCTTCACCAGTGAAGACTCAAGCACACAACTAACATCACAGCAGTTTTTTTTGGCAGATAACCAGAGCTTATCAATGCAATGGTCTCTAAGGATTCTTGGTGAGTATCTTACTAAGAGGTTTCCTTGTTTTGCTATTGTTTTGCTATAATTTGTATTATACTGGGTGTACCTATTGAAGACACTCACGAAAGGTTCTTCAGGACTATTAAATAGTTTCTCTACATGGTAAGCTGCTGTCACAGTATAGACATTACTGGGCTTCAACTGTGATTAGGCCAACATTACTAAAAAGCAAAATAATAGAACAAAAAGGATTCATGGACCTACTATGCTTGAATCCAGATACAATGCTCCTTGTATCTGTTTATCTATTATAATTTGTAATTTTATAGTATCTTGTTGGAGCAAGTAAGCCCCAGAGATTATACTATACAGTATGTGTCATCGCTGAAACAAACATGTTGGAAATATGAGATGACATGTATGTGCTTTTCATTCTAGTTCATCTGTAGTCAGTGTCAATGCCTTGTTTCAAGACCTTTGTTTTCTATATTCATATAACCTGTATAAACACCAGCTAATTTAAATAATATTCAGGGAATCTAAATTAAGATAGCAGGGAGAGGTGGTTCACAGACAAGAAATACTTTAATTAAATATTGTGTAAAATGAACATCTTTATACAGTTAAATGTAAAAATGTGGACATAAATGAACAAAAAAACAACAAAAAATACATATGAAATAAAAATGCAGTTTCCCTTAAAGAAATGTTCTACCATTGAGTGAGCGCCTCTGACCGAGGGAAACAAAGCAGTGAGTGCGTGGACTAATTAGTGTAAAACACAAAAAACACAGATTGCAGAAATGATGAAATTCACAAATGCACTTCATGTAACCTTGGGTTTCTTTCACTTTCAAGGTGACTTCTCAGGCTTCCCCACTTAGCCAAGCTTTGTTGAGCTATCACAAAGCAAATACATTGCACATTCATCACTTATTCCTTTCTACAGCTGCCCTTGCTTCCTTGTGGTAAAAGAAAAGAAAAACTTGTGCAGATTGCCAACAGGAAACTTCCCTTTTTAGTTTTTAAAACAAAAAATGCTGCAGTCACTGAACGTTACAACAGGAGATTTACAAAGTGTTACGTGCAAAAAAAAAAGGATGAAAAAAATGTGTGTGTCTCATCTGTAGATTTGGCACAACCAGAAGAAAAATATAATGGGGCAAGAAAATGCTGAGTTGTGTTTGGCTATGAAGCTACTATATATCATGGAACTGATATAAAACACCATGTATATAATATAGAACAGTTTAATTCTGGCGTTTGATCTGTGATATAAAAAATGTATCCTTTAGTCATTCTAGTCATTTTCATACTCTTCTGGGGGAGTACAGGGAAAAAAATCAAATTCATCAGGAAAATGACAAAAAAGCCAAAAGATGAGGGGTCACAATAATATTTTTTTATTTTAGTAAAAAATGTTTGTGCTTTTTACACCATTGATCATCTTAATGGAGTAATGATTGGCATTGTGGTTTCAGTTTGTTATTAAAAAAGCAGAAACATTCCTCTCAGGACACTCGTCATTACGTTGTCAATCAAGAAACTTTCTGCAATATTTTAATAAACATTTGTGGCTAACTTATGGATCCGTTCAAGGCTAAAATATTTTTTTGTTCCCTGTAAACACAGTTTGGCTATGTGGCAAAGTTGTGGGTGGCAGGTAAAAATGACTTTTTACATTCTACAAAACAAAATTTACAACCACAAATTGAATCATCCCCCCTGGGGCTGCTGGACATGCACATTTTCTACTAATATTATTACAGCCATGTGTCACAAACAATTTATTTGACTATACAACAAACAGTTTTATTCCAAAAAGTATTTGTTTAGATAACTTAAAAATTAATATAAAAATAAACAATGGATTTGACTGTTCCTTGAAACATAAAATGAACAAACAAAAGGATGGAATTTTTGACGAAGTAACAAAATTTTTGAAATACAAATGAAATGTAGACATTGCAATCTATTGATACAAAAAAAGCAGATGTCGGCAATGGTTCTTGGCTTAACGCTCTGTGCTGCATCACAATATCAGGCCATGACAAACAATACATACAAGATCAAATAAAAGAATGGAAAGCAATATACAAAATTTCAAAGATAAATACAATATTTATAATTGATATGTTACAAAAAATCCCCTTAGTGACCGCAAGTGTTTATGTGAAAGTGTTGCAATGTATAAGACTATTTTACTCCTTACTGTTTTTGAAGGAATAAAACTCTGTACTAAATATTTAAGTGGATCTGGAAAAATTCAAGACAAGTGTATAAATATTTAGCTACAACTTTGGCAAAATCACAAAAGTCTACAATTGTATAACCACATACAAAACACATTAGGGAGTAAGGAGCTAGAAGTAAAAGGACAACTTTCTGGTACAAGAAACATAGACTTCACAGTAGCCTAAGAATGCAATAGTATACAGTGCTAGCAAAAAGTTGAAAAACATTGCAGATCACACTTGCTTAACAGGAAGCTCTAGCAGTGGAAGTATTTCTTTTTTCTTTTTTCTTTTTTAAACCAACAGATAGTAGCCTTTTGTCTCTGTTGATGTGCTTGTTGAAGGCAAGAGAAGAATTTTTGCAATATCAAAGTTACAATTTCTAACTACAATAAGTTACAAAGTCCATTTTAGATGAAGTAAGCATGATAAAATCTCCTCTGCCTGTCCCTCCCCCATTTACTTTTTCTTCATTTCATGTTAATGTTCTTTTTTTTAAAAAAAAAAGAAAATTATATATTTATATTATTTCCAGTTTAATGGCTCTGCTGCATTGGCCCCCTTTTTTCTTACCACAAATCAATAAAGAACAAAAAAGAAAGAAAAGGGAAAATTAATTCACATTATAGAGATGCACACAGTTTGCACATCCTTTACAGAGAAACATTCTGAGGCATTTTAATCAGTGTTTTTCATCAAATGGTGCATCCACAAAGTTTCTCCCAACACATAGCAAGAACTAGACATAGCCAAGATCAAACCAGAAATGTTTTATACAAAATAGGCTTTTTTTCATTTTTTTCCTCTTCGACACTGAGAAATGTGAAAATATGACAAGAAATTCAGTCAACAAAATTAAATTGTTCATGACAAAGTTGCTTGCATGTCAATTTGTACTTGTTTGAATAAAATCTTTGAAACAAAGTCTTTTTCCCCTCTGAATAACAGAATTAGTTGTAGATTTTATCCGTGATTGATGATACAGATTCGACCAGAATCTTCTTTAATGTACTAAACATGTCCCCTGAAGCCCATCTGCGGAGACTGGTGCTTGGGATGGAGTGGAAGTGCAATTTACATGGGGGGGACCACCAGTCCAGACATTGCTGTTGAGAGAAAAGAAAACAAGGATGTTAGTGAAATACTTCTCCAGGCACCAAAGACAGCAAGAACAGGAAAGTATGTCAACTGCATTTCACTAAACACGCTGATGGATATGCCTAAGTGTTGTCAATGGAGGCCGAGGGTGTGTTTGAAACATGGTTGCTGTTAAAGGTAGGTTGGGGGTGGTTGTATGAAGGAGGGAGGAGGGGGTTGCGAGGTGTGCGCTTTTCCAACAAGACATGGAGGAAAGACTTCACTTTTAAAAGAGGAGCTTTCTGACATTTTCAGGAGAAAGCATCCTGCCTTTGCACATGTGTGATATTTCTCTTAGCGTTTTGTTAATGGCAAACAGGGGCCCAGACTCCCTGGAGGCCGTCCATGCTGACAGCTGAGAAACAACACGGTCACTTCTGGTAACGTCAGATACGGACTCTCTGCTCGCCAGTCAAGGACCAGACACTTCTCAGGTTCCCCCAAATTGAAATCCTTGGCTTTTTTCCCCCTCCTCTTTCCCAGCACTGCTGGGAGCTAAATCAACGCTGAAATATTTGCATTCTCCTATTTGCTTTTGTGTTGTGCCCTGGCCCTAGATGACATTCCCTACGCATAAGACTCGGCCTAGGATGCGATCAAAGAGTGTGTGTGTGTGTGTGTGTGTGTGTGTGTGTGTGTGTGTGGGGGGGGGGGGGGTGGATTCGTCATCCACTTGCTTGAGGGTTATTAGAGGAGAAGCTGCAGCCGAAGATGGATGTACTTGCCCACTCCACTCATTTTGACAATTAGGTATCTAGTGAGCTGCTCTGATTAAAAAATAATAATTTCATTGCTTTCAACTTATTTGTGGTGTCATGGTTCGAGTACTTTTAAGTTTGCATAAGCACTTGATGACATGGCATTCCTCATTAATTTCTGCAAACCACATATTAATAAGTGTATGCATGTAGCAGCATGAACTTTAATTTCCCAGTTCATTAGCTCTAACATTATTAATCTTGGATGCACACACTATGTCTAAAACATGTTTTCAAAGCAAACAAGTCGGCCTTGACATAGAGAAAATACAAGTGCTCTTACTGGCCTAAATAAGTCTTTAATTTGTTGAGCTATGCTGGCCTGCTGAGCGAACAATTTCAGACTCCTCTCTGCCTGGTATCATCTCATCAGACCAGTGCTTTCAAATACACTGGCACAGACACATTCCCCAGCATATCTCCCCGCATACTGCTGATTTTCAGATGCCTGGGTACAATATAGCACATGAAATCTTTATGCTCTTGGCCTTTTAATGGCACCATTTTAGTAACTACAGTGAAAAAACATGAATTTTTAATTGCGTACAATAGTCATTCCAAACCAGACGATCTTCAACGAGGAAGAGTGACTGCTTTCTAAGGGCCGTGAAAAGGGTGATCTTTAATCCCTGGGACATTAAAATACCATCCAGGAGAGATTGCCTGAGTTACACGAAGTCTATTCACTAAGGACCCAGACTAGGCACAGTGGGGTCAACCCACCGGGGGAGGAGTGGGGGGATTGTGAATTTTAATGTGGACAATGTTCAGTTTAGATTAGTCATGGGAGAAGGACCCTGGCCTGTGCTATCAGGAGACACAATAGGACGACTAGAACACCTCATGTTGTGTGTTTGTCAAAGATTAGCACATTCTGCTCGTGAATTTATTCTGGCCTTAATGTGTGAGATGCTGTTACTCCACTGTACCATACCAGTGAGAGTCAAAAGGAGGGGAAACCTCTAGAGGCTCTTAACTTCCCTTAATCATTAATGTAAGATAAATAAATCAATAAATAAACTCGCGCATGCACATGCACACATGCATACATGCATAATCTGTCCTTCCATCCATCCAAACACACATCCATCTCTTCAGCCAGTCATCCATCCACAAATACATAATTGATGGGAGCCAGCCATACAAGTGTAAACCAGGAATAGGCCCGTGTATGGTAGCTGTATTTGGGTGGATGGGGAGGGGTGTCAGAAATGATTTCCAGTGACCCAACAGGTGAGGCACTATAAAAGGAGGGAGGGCGGCTCACCTTGAAGTCCATTGCCATTTGCACTGGTGCAAGAAGGAGGTGGAGAGGCTTGGGGTCTGACAACAGGGGCAAAGGCGCTCTTTTGTTTCACTGCAGAGATGACATTGGCAGGTGAGAATGAGAAAATGCCGTGTGTACTGCTACAGTTTGAAGAGAGGCTGACCGAAGAGGCTGCCATGGTAGGGCTTGACGGCACTACTGCAATAAAGCAAAAATAGTCACCACTCAGAGAGCTGTTCACGGCATAGACGAATCAAAAAAGACTGATTTAGAATTGGTTCGGGCCTTGCCTCTTTTTCAAATCAAATATGGGAATGAGGAAGGAATTAGGGAAATGACCATGAATGCGCGGTGAAAAAATACTTGAATGATATGGGTTTTTGAGGGGGAAAAGAATCAAACTTTGCTCAGAATATGGATAGAAAAATAAAACTTTGGGGGAAAGTGCTGATGAATATGAGTTGAAATGTGGTGTGTAGTGTCCTGCCTTGGCCACTCTCTGGATAATAGGTTTTCCAATAGACTCTGACTATGGAAATTTGTGGGGATTTGTTGTGTCCACCTTATTGTTTCTCAGATTTGTCTAGTGGCCTACTCCATAAGTTGGACAGACTTTTTTTATTTGAATTGTTGTTTTTCATTTGTCATTGATTGGCTATTGGCTGTTTGTTATTTTATTGTTTGTTTGTTTTTTGAGGTCAAATTGTAAATGTCTTTGGGTGTTCAGCCTCCAGAGTCACCCCTCCTTTTATCCAGTAGCACACATTCACAACATAAAAAAACAAACAAAACAACAAAACACAAAAAAAATAGAGGAGTGTCAAAAACAACAAAGGCACCAGAGGTTTGGAGAGAAGCGGAAGGAGAGGGCATTACCTTGATACTTACTGCCGTAGGGGGAGTTGGCAGAGGAGCCGTTGAGGAATCCCGGTGAGCTGGGAACGCCCAGGTTGGGCATGCCCGCATTGCCGTAGCCGTTCATGCTGTTGCTTACTGTGTTGTAGTTGGACTGCTGCGGGGTGCTGCTGGGGACGTAGCCGCGGGGAGATACGCTGCTCGTGTTGCGGCTATAGCCCACTGTGGAGGAGAGGCGAGGGTTAACGGGACCGTGCCATACGCCAGGGGCTGGAGTACAACTTGGGGCTCTGGTTTCCTCCACAGGTAGAAGCCTTCCTCTGTCCACAGATGCCAGTCTCTTTTATTCTCAGAGTGACACTTGTGCTTTACTATCTTCCCATGAATGCACGACAGCGGGACTTAACATTGTGTGTGTGTGTGTGTGTGTGTGTGTGTGTGTGTGTGTGTGTGTGTGTGTGTGTGTGTGGCTACACGTCTTAATAAGACACATAAAGGTGTGTGTCAAGGAGAGGGTTACACATGTGCGTATTCATGAGCCCGCGTGTGAGAAGGCAGCCATGATGATCGCCCCTGATCTTAGCAGTGGCAACAGAGAACAGATGTGAAGCTATTATCAGCGGTGGCACTGAGTGAATAGCAGGAGCGGTCACTCACTGCCAGGCATACAGGGAAGGTAGTGACAGTGTCAGGCAACCTCCTGGGAGATTAATTAGAGACAGCCAGGGAAGATAGAGCTGCAGCAGGACGGCCAGGAAAAAAACTGCCCACATTGAGGGGCTGGCCAGGTAATACTTAAAGGTTAAAAGATAGATTAGTTGTTGTTTTGTGTGCAGCTTATCTTCACTCATGGCTACATACCCAGGTCATTACCCTGAGATGTCTCCGAGACGTTGACTGCCAGTTGACTGCCGAAGGAGTTGACTCCCATCATGCCTCCGTGGGACGCGGTGTTGGCGAGCGAGGGGATCTGGTTGTGGTTGCGGGGGACGCTGTACAAGGCCTCTGCGATGTCGGCCGCCCTCTTCAGAATGATCTCCTGGAGACAGAAAGGGGAGACATTTGTTATGCTGGGCTCCTCATTGGTTTTCAACACACACACACACACACACACACACACAGATGGATGGCTTTCAATCCTTAACAGTGCCAGGATTTTAAAAGAGCACATTCTATTAAGTTTTTGGGGGGTATTTCCTTCAAATAGTCCATGAGTATTTTTTGGATCGACTATTTCCACAATCAGTCAGAGGAGAACAGAGATAACAAGGAGAAGGGTAAATGACATTTGAGCTCAAACACATCAAGCACACTTGACTAAACCCTGCATTGAGAACCATATGGTTCAGCTCCGCTTCAATACTGGTCAAAATTGAAGTAACAGGTTGATTCAATTGGATGTATCAAAGCTTCGTATCATATTTGAACAACACTGCTGGGTAAATTTGTTTGGGAATTTGCATTAGCAACCTTTTGGACACAGTTCAAGGTTATTCTTTCATTTAAATAGTTCTCTGTGTGTGTATGTGTTTGTGTGTGTGCGTGCGTGCGTGCGTGCCTGTGTTTGTGTGTGTCTGTGTGTGTGTTATATGCGTTTTGACTGATTAACTCTGCTCTCAGATGTGTGTGCAGGAGCCAGGATTGGTGGTGAGAGGAGAAAGAGAGAGAGAGAGAGAGAAAGAGAGAAGCAGGCTCGCTGAGAGCAATGACACCAACACTACAGTACAATGGCCCTGAGGCCTCTTTGAAATGTATGAAGATGAGCGCACCAGAGAAGAGAGCAGAGAAAACGCTGATTTAATTATGGAGAATGTACACAAAAAGCAAGCTCATTTGCATGTGGTTGCAGGGCGAGGGATGTGTGTGTGTGTGTGTGTGTGTGTGTGTGTGTGCGTGCATGTGTGTTACCTGGTTGTTGTGGGGCATTCCGTACAGTGCCTCCACAAGGTCAGCAGCCCTCTTCAGCAGCACCTCCTAAAAGAGACATGAGAGAGAGAGTATGCAATGAATCATACAGCACCAGCACTGCCATTGTGGTGAGCTTCATTTACCTTCCTTGGCAGCTAAAGCCAATTACATAGGGCTACCTTTCATTTTTATACCATGTAAGCTTTATACTGTATATAATAATAATAAGAATACGAATTATTATTATTATAAATAAAAATAAAAATGCATTTAACACATTACACATTAGTTACATTCAAGAGCATATGAACCTGAAGTGGTTTCAGTACTTTCCACCCTTAGAGCTAAATCAGTAAAAAAAAAAAAAAAAAGTCCATTTTAATGTCGCCTTGTGGGTATTAAACAAACAAACACGCCGTGGAGATATGAAAGGCACAGGCCCTGCATTTGGCTGCTAATTCCTAGCACTTTAGTGGCAAAGAACAATGAGTAATTTTCCATATCTTAATTAAACTGGCAGAGTCCTTTAAGACAACATCTCACCCCTAATTCATGCCCCAAATTTGCGGGAGAGTTCAATGCTCATTCCTCTTTCTTCTGAACAATAAAGTGAATTAGCTCGGGTTAATCTAGTTCTTTCATAATGACATTAGGAAATTTTTCAATTAACCTCTTTCACTGCCTGTTGTAAAGGACTTCATAAATGACTTCCCATCCAGCGCAGGCTGAGTGCCTGTGCCCTGGGACACGGATGCACACAATTTTGTTCTTATCCATGTCTGCATGCCTCCCCCTACTTATACAACAACATGGATTAACTTGCCGCTTAGCTTCCTTCAAAAATTAGGACGGGCCTGCCAACAGCCCTGTTCCAGTGCTGTGTTTTTCTGCCAGATTTTTTGGCTGGTTTGCCATTTTTTTCCCCATTCCCCCATCCCTACTCAAATAAGACCACAGAAACCTCTTTGGAGTGTCTCCTCTTTTAAGGATTAGCGTCACCAAAACAACATCTCTCCAGACTCTCCCCAATGACCACTCACTTCTATGAATGATCTGAACACAGAGGCAAAGAATACATTTGGAGAGGAGCTCATTCCTTTCATTTCCCCACAATGATAACTTCATATTTTGCCACGCCATTTTTATCACTGAAACATTTTTTGATTTGATAAGACTGTAATTGGGCATTTTGTTACATCCTCTATACTAGCTTATTGCTGATATTAGGTGAAATCTGTCATTTCAAATACATTTTCCTGGCTTTCCTGGAGAGAGCCGCATCCGTGCATGAGGCCTCCTGATCATGGCTGAATGCGCAGTTCATTCCCAACTCTATCCACCATCTTGGATCCTTTATTTATCAAGATTAATCACAGAAGGCTTCGGCTTCTCACACGCGCCATACGTTTACAGGAAAGCGCCATCTAATCTGGAGGAGTTGCCGGCTGGATGGCTCTTAAAACGGTCATTTACCTCTGAAATTGGTGTCTATGCTTGATGTTGCATGCATCTATTTTGCATACAAATAAAGAATTACACTTGTCAGGAGGCAGGTACAATCAATGAAAGGCACAGCTGTCTTAATCTGGTCTCATCAGCTGGGGCCGCTCTCCCTGAGTAAGATGGAGTGTTTTCCTGGGCTGCTAATAATTACTCATAATCTTTTCCGTCATATCGCAACACTTTTTACATGCCTCCCAATTTTAAGCAACGATTACGACAATTAAGATTGCCACGTTCACAAAGCCGTTCTTCATCTCCAGTGCCCTCCTCGTCCATATGGTACTTGGCAAGCGAAACCATAAGGATAGTTTAAGAAAATTACGTCGCCTCTCATCCTTAATCTGTCATTTACCGTGAGGTGTCTTAACTAATGAACCGATTTGCCAGGCTGCGCTTAAGTGGTGGTCTAGTTGTGTCAGGAGAAGTCGTAAGACGTAACCCAATCAGTCAAGGGTGTTCTGAATGAGTTTGTTTTGTTCCAGCCTCCACCTCTCAGGCAGTGCGGCTCACGCTGTGAATATGATTAGCCCGAATGGTGTTCGAGGAGCATTTCAATGTAAATTTCTGAGTCACGATGATAAGTGTAATTGACTCTCGTTTTTTTTTCTTTTTTTTTTTCACAGGGACATAACAGACTCCAGGTTAAACGGAAACGATTAAAGCTCAAAACGAATCCAGGCACTCGTTTCATGACAAATGGGCAGAGGTATTATTACAAGTGTTCATTGTTATGCCCATGGTCGACAACCATTTAAACAGGTCTTATCATTGCCTCTGCCTCTCCTCAATATCTTGAGTGGTATATATTATCACAGTTAAAGAAGGTAACCAAGGTGATGTGGCTTCAGGTGCTGATGTCATTATAAAACTGTAAAGCAATTATTCTGTTAGTTCTTGCCTGGGGTTATGAATACATTGAGAAGTGTGGGGCCAATAGATGTAGCTACTTCAAAAAGCAGGGAAAAGAAGATGAATTTTAATGCATGGGTAATTGCTCAACATGAATGCATTTCTAATAAATTTTCTTGTATATTAGATTGAAAAGGAAGCGGAATAGATCTGTGTTTGCAAGGTGAAACAAGGGGAAATGGGATGGGGGATTGGGTGCAATTAATTCCCCCTGTAAAAAAGCCAGGTTCCCACTATATGATTTGCTATGAAGATTATTTGATAGAGCATAAGTGAATGTATGAGGACTGATCAGATTCTCATTTCACTGTTTGCTCCCATAGCTGATGTCGGAGAATGGATAACATTGTTTTCAAATAACATCTAAAAAGAGTGAGGATTCTCCAGTCCCATTTGCAATCTTCTTCCTTATCACCTGAGCAACTCCAGTTATTGCCTTTATTTCCAGGCAGGATATTTGTATATAAATGTGTTCATTTATGCCCCTCCCCTCGGATCAGCCCATAAATCTGGACGTTATCTAAAATTAGGATAGCAAACTTCAATTCGGGAGGAAGTTTCTGCATGCATGCATGCATGTATGTAGCTGCAACATTATTAGTGTCCAAAGCAATACAAGCACACCATATTGGCTTTCTGTCCCACCACAATTACCCATCAAACCCTACACATTACGGATCTCATGAAAAAAAAAAACAGAAGAGGGTAGAGCATGGGGGAGGAAAATGTTCCACAAATCAATATTGTGGTAGTATTATCCAGTGCAGGGAGAAGCCGTAGAGCGTGGGTCAGTCCCCAGCCTTTGCCTGGCTGACTAATACACACTTTACATTCTCCCGCCCCTTCCACCAAAGCCTTTACCCGAAACCCTTATTACAGCCTCCTCGCCTTTCCTCGCCACGTCTGCCGCTGATGTTACTTTATTCCATTTCTCCGCTCATTCAAAATATATGTAAGGGTCAATTGCAGCTTTGCGCGAAGCGTGCTCTGACCCCGCTCGACGGCTGACTTAACAATGATGAATGACTTGGCACTTTCATTTACATGCCGCTGAACTCTACATTTGGGTCCATTAGAAGGCAAAATCAAATATTTATGTTGTTTATTGGAACTGCTAGATTCCATCTCTTTCCTGGGATCGCCTTCTGTGAAGTCTCAATGGTGAGGTTTCACCTGAATTAAGAGGGGAGGAGAAAGGCTCCCGTCTTGGTGCACAAGGGTGAGCAAGCTGGGGGCTTTTTTTTGTGATGCATTTCCTGAATTGCTTCGCTAACAGAGATTGCTTTTGTTAGCCTCTTTTCTCCCAAAATAATGCCCTATTATCAGCACATTTTATACGTTCTCTGGTGCTTACAAAAAGAGATCAGGAAAGCCTGAGAGAGAGAACAAGATCTGCACAAAAAGAGGCAGCCGGGGTAGGCTTTTTCCTTTATTGGTAATAGATAGTTTGAAGCATTTACTGAAACAAGATTTTCTGTCCAGATATTGCTCTCCGCAGAGAGGAAAAAAGCCAGATGTAATTGAAACACATCATGTTGTGAGCACTGACGCCGTTGAGGGGTTTTTAGTTTAGCCCATGTCAGTGAGAGTCGGCTGTGTGAAAGCGCCTGCATTTCAAAGTGCTCATTGGGAGTTAATGATATAGCATGGGCACACACTGAGTTCTAATAGATATTTATATTATATCTGTTATTAGACCTCTGAGGTGGTCAGCTCTCACTGAGCACCCAGGATCTGAGTGCAGAATAATAATCTCTTAACGTATTATTAAGAAAGCCCAGAGCTCTGCATGTCTCAAATGGGAAATTAGCAGGTTTTCTATTAGCAAGGGTGCGAGTCATAGATTGTATCAAAGGGAAATGGGAAAAAAATACAGAATCAAAGAAAGGGCCAAAAAATGATTCGCGTGGCTTTTCTTTTATGCCACACATCAAAACAACAGGCCTGTGATATGTGTCACCCACATGGGAACTGGAGGCAAATGGCTTCTTTGTGGAATTCAAATGAAAACGGGCCCTGCAGATATTAATGTGTGGACTTCATTTATTAACCCGCTAAGACAAGGACTTATAACAGAAAGCTTTGTCAACAAAAGATTAAACTGGATCTAGCTTTGGAAAATGAAAGGAAAACAAGAGTGGAATAATCACAGATCAGAGAGGGCCCCGCTTAGATTACAATCACCACAGCTTACTGGAGTGGAAAAATGTTTAATTGAACTATTTCGCCACAGCAAAAGTTTGAGCTGCTCTCCCTGAATCCAAACACATTGGTCTAGGCTGCCGAAGCTGTTTGTGTATGTGTGATTGCGTATGTGTGTGTGTGTGTCTTTGTGTATGTGTTTTGCACTATTGTCTTTGAGGGACTGCATAGTGATGACTTGCCAACAGAGATTGCATGCACTAACTGAATTGCGTTGAATTGTTTCTCTTCATAGGCACATTTTTATGATAAATAGGAATGTTTCCCCTCCCCAGACATATACAAATACAAACACAGAAACACACACAACCACACACACAACCGCACACACACACAGTCCACTGACCTTCGGTAACCTCTCCGGATCACCTGGATGTCTTGGAATGACCTTCTGCAGCCTCTGGAATCCGTAGTCGATAGTGGGCTCATTCAAAGCTAAAGCACAAAACAGGGAGAGGATTGGTTAGGGTCGAAGCAAACACAGCTCCCTCTCATTGCCATGCAGCCTTTTGTGTGTCTTTGTTCTGCAAAACATCATCACAGTACCTACCTCAGAATTTATGCACATTTCAAAGTATTTTATACATTTGGTGAGCCTGCTAGCCCATTTGCACAAGCACTGAACACACTGCCATGACAGAATGTTTGTTTTACTGTGGATAATATCCCAGAATGCCAGAAAAAAGAGGGTAAAAACCAATGTGTATGTAAAAACATTTTTTCTCTCTCTCTCACTCACTCTCCCACTTCAGTTATTTGGAATGATACACACAATAATTGATCAAATAAATTCTAAGGGTTGGTCAATACATTATGAATGAAGCAGCCACTGAGCACGATGGCTCGGTACACACAGCAATCATGCCTGTCAGCCAGTGATGTCTGCATCAAGAAGCAATCTCTGTACACTTACACGATTTATGGCAAAGTGGCAATGATGACATATGTCTGGCTATTGCCAACCTCAGATTTATCCCCGGCTCCTTTTTTTCCTCCTCGGGAATATTGCCTGAGTGCAAACTAGGCAGGAGGAGCACTTAATCTTGCAAAGCTTTAATAATCTGTGAATGGCTGACTACAAACTGATGTAGGGCACTATCATTCTACAGCTGCACTGAGCTGGCCTCATGAAATTGCAGGCCACAAATAGTAATTAATCTTTTTTGCCTTCTCTCCTTTCTCTCTTTTTCTCACTCACTCTCTCTCTCTGCCTTTCTTTTCTCCGTACTTCTCTTCACACGCCCAGCCCCCTCCCTCTCAGATTGTAATTTTGAGTATGAACGGGGCGGCCTCATAAATCAGGCCCCGTGCGCCGCGCGCGCCCACTACATGAATCATAATCCCAACTCAGACGGACTGCACACATTGTGTTTAACAAGCTTTAGAGGGAGTCGTGGAGGTCTATTACCAGCAACCCTCCTAAACCCCCCCCCCCCTCCCCCAAACCAACACAAAAAAACAAAAGGGCCACTGTGGGCCCCTGAGGCCCCTAGAGGAAGATGTGGGGACAAGAGGGAGCCACAGCAGTGAGCGGCAGCAGCAAAACACTGATGAGGCAGTGCTTGTGCTGGATGTAGATATCATTCTCAGCACAAGTGGCTGTGCACGGAGTGTGGTAAGTGCTGCAAGCTCCATAAATCAATGTTGGTGATGGTGGTAGTAGTAGTGGTGGTGGGGGTGGTGGTGTGTTTTTCCCCTCCTTCTCCCTGTTTTGAGGCTAATAAGAACTGCCTCTCTCTGCTCATTACTTAGCCTGCAATTTGAGTCCATCACTCATTATTCAGCATGTGATTTAGTGATTAACACCATCCAGCTCAGTGACTGTGTTGAAAGCAAGCAAACATGAAGGGGTGATGGAAGGCAGGCAGCCAGCCATGGCCACTCCAGAGGCTGAGAGAGAGAGAGATGGAGAGAGGTGGAGATAGAGAGAGATAGATGGAGAGAGGTGGAGAGATAGGACTGAGAGAGAGATGAAATGGGGAAGGGGGCAGGAGTTAGGGAGACAGGACATAATACCAGACAGTGCTAACTT
Organism: Alosa pseudoharengus; assembly: GCF_046254945.1. Classification (NCBI taxonomy): domain Eukaryota; kingdom Metazoa; phylum Chordata; class Actinopteri; order Clupeiformes; family Clupeidae; genus Alosa; species Alosa pseudoharengus. The sequence continues at coordinate 32,311,475 of NW_027468674.1, read as the reverse complement.
CCTCAAAAATAATTGGTTGACTTTATGATGAAGTGGCACAATTATGGGAGGGGTTGAGGAGCGGGAGGGAGGGGTTGGCGCGGGGACTGATCAATGTGTCGGTGCGGTGTGGCTCGGCGCCGGCGGTCGGCTGAGGGACGCGTGGCAGTGTGCGGCGACAGCCGTCTGACAGGCCTGATGCAGTTTGACGTGCCATCATGCATCCAGGAAAGACAAAGAGCCAACGCCGGCATGTGGAGTAAGACGTCCTCTTGTTAATAAAGCATTGATCCTTCCTCCGTATTGATTTTACATGACATGGCTTTCACAGGAATGTAGGAGAGTCTCTCTCTCTATCTTCCCCCTTATTCTCCTCTCCTCTCTCTTTCTCTCCCACACACACGTTCTCTCTCTCCCTCTCTGTCTCTCCCTCCCTTTACTTACACACAGGGAAGGTAAAGGTGGACAGACGGCCGTTGCTTTTTTGCACCGACTCTGTGATGTAAATTCTCTATGTGTAAAACCACTTCATAATCAGCACATTAATCATCTCAGCCTGTCACCATTGTCTTTTGGGACAATTTGTCATGTCTGTGGCCTGGGCCTACACAAATGTGTCAGGTGGCGCAATGTGGAGCATTGGGAATGTAAGAGTGTGTGTGTGTGTGTGTGTGTGTGTGTGTGTGTGTGTGTGTGTGTGTGTGTGTGGGTGTGTGAGAGAGAGTATGTGTCTGTGAGAGGGGTAGATGAGGTAGTCTCTTCCAGGTCCTTAGGTATAGAGGGGTTATTGGGAAGATAAGAAGGTGCCTTTGAGACACATGCACACACGCACACACACATGACCACACAAATAAATAACCCCCACGCACATCATACACATAAACAAACACACACACACACACACTTGCCCACTCCCAGGCTGAGGAGCAACATGTTGCTTTCTCATCTGTTAGCGAGAGGCTGATCATTAAAAGGCCTCTGGCTTGATAAATTTTGCCTGATGGAACTCGGTCAGAGCGAGATAAATGCTCATCGGCTATTGATTTCATGCTAATGTGCGAAAGGAGGTCACAGAAACCTTCATTAGCACCGAGCGTACACTCCAGACTTCTGATAGCAGGACTCCCTCACTTGCAGTACAAAGACACACCAGCACCGTCTGTCACAAGCCCAATGCTCCCTCTACGGCTAATAACGGCCCTAATGAATGGAGAAATGAGACTTAGTGCTCGCACTTTATAAATCTCGTGCCATCATTCGGAGGAAGCGCACGTTACAGACCCTCTCTTTCTTTTCTTTTTCTTTTTTTCTTTTTCTTGTGTCACCACTCTGGTTCTTTTGAAGATTATCACGTTCGAACGGCAGTGTGAGGTCTCCATCACTTTTTATCATTTAGCCTAATTGCATTTGCACGGCCAGCATGGCAGTGGTCCATGTAGGAACGCAGCCCTTTTGACTCGCCATCGCCGCTAATGTCTGTGAACATTCAAAGTGCCAACATATTTGCATTCAGGAATTACAATGAAATTGCCAATCTCTTTGTATTAGGGGGAGCAGTGACAAGTGCTTGAGAGGAGAAAGAGGGGGTGGGAGGCTGGGTTGAGAGAGAGAGAATGAGAGAGACATAGGGAGGGAGAGAGAGAAAGAGAGAGGGAGAGAGAGAGGGAGAGAGAGAGAGGAGTGTAAAGGAAGAAAAGCCCTTTGAGAGGATAATTCTGAGATGATATGAGGGGGAGTGTCGGGGGTTGACACAGGAGTAAGTGACGCCACTCTCCCTGCCTGGCTGTGCCTATCTCCTTTTCTTTCCACTAGCAGCTGGGAAATATGCACAACAGATTGAGTAATAACAGTCTAAATCCACCCAGAGTCCCCCATACCCCACCCACCTACACACCCACCCAGCCCTGCCCTGCCCTGCTCTCAGCCTGGGACGCAAACACACACACAAAGAGGGAGAGAGAGAGAGAGAGAGAGAGAGAGAGAGAGAGAGAGAGATTCACCCCTCCTTTCCCCTTTTCTCTCTATCTCTATTACCCTACCGTATGGACAGAAACATAAAACCCTTCCAACACACACACACACACACACACACACACACACACACACACACATAAATACACACTCAGTACACATGCAGTCTCCCCTTCTCACCTCCCTCCCTCAATCTCAGTCTTGCTCACACGCACACGCACACACACACACACACACACACAGAACGAGAGCACATAAATCCTGGAATTCCAGGGCTCCCGTGGAAGCGGGTAGTGGCTGCTGGCACTTCCTCGTGGCCCCTGCGCTGGGCCCTGTCTGAGCCTTCCTCCTGGCCCCGGCCCCCGGCTAATCAATACCACTTTCCTGTTTTAGAAGCGCCTAATTATGAGGTGGAGAGATTGTCTGACCTTTCACCTGCCGCGCATTACTTTGCTGATATTAAGATAAATTGCCCGATTTTGGGTAAACATATGCTGCAATTCAAACTGTCAGCACCGGTTTGCTCAGGGATAATTTGTATTGATCCCCGGCTTCTTCCCAATTTTGCTTACTGACCTCATGGATAATTAGAGAGGGAGACCACTCTGAACTGGTCGCCAGACTACAATCCAGCAAGTGCTTCAGGGCAACAAAGAAAAGAGATGGAGGGGGAATGTGTGCATGTTTGAGTGCCTGTGTGTGTGTGTGTGTGTGTGTGTGTGTGTGTGTGTGTGTGCGCATGTCGTATGTCTGTGTGTTATGGTAATATGTCTCTCCTCATGTTTGGAGGCCTGGCATCTGTCCGCGTCCGGCTGTTTTGTTTGGGACGTCATTCGTCATGCGTTTCTGTTTGTTTGTTTTATCCTGTGTCCAGAGTGGTTCCACACCATGAAGCACAGCCTTCCAGCAGAACCGCGCGTCTGTCTCTATGTGTATGTGTGTACAAGTGTGTGTGTGTGTGTGTGTGTGTGTGTGTGTGTGTGTGTGTGTGTGCATGTGAAATCAAATTAAGTGCATCTCTCTCCGAAGGACTGTGATGAATTATGTAGGCCTTTCATAAAGGGGGAAATGTGCTTGCTAATGAGCTAGCATGCTTTCGCTTCATCCTGCACCATAAATGACAGGAAAGGGAGAACAGAAAGCAAGAGAGATGGAGAGAGGGAGAGAGAGAGAGAGAGAGAGAGAGAGAGAGAGAGAGAGGGGGAGGGAGGGAGGGAGGGAGGGAGAGAGGGAGAGAGAGAAGAAAAAACAAAGAAAAGTGGAGAAGTCACCGGTCCCTGCAGGCTGACAAATCTCAAGCTGAAGTGAGGAGAGCAGCTCTGGGGTCATTATGTCTAGTTACTCTTGCCACACCTCATTTAGAATGGAGGATGCATGGGAATGATCAGATGCCTAAAACATGTTGAGGTTGGTGTATTTGTATGTGTGTGTGCGCAGTACCTACAGAGGCACATGTGTGAGTAAGTGTGGTGGCACAGGCGTGTGTGCTGGTGTGTGCTGGTGTGTGTGTGTATGTTTGACAAAGAGTGAAGGTGAGTGGGTGAGAGAACTAGATGTAGATGTTCATGTGTGTGTGTGTGGGAGGTGCGGGGAGCGTGTGTGTGTGTGTGTGTGTGCGTGTGTGTGTGTCTGCTTCCTCATGTGTGTCAAGATGGATGCTTTGACCTTGTTCTCACAGATCCTACATTGTCATTCTTCAAAGCTGACACTCTATACAGTACAAGATGGTTGGCAGTGACAAGCTTTTATTTCACAACAAGAGAGGCTTGCCATGATGATAGCAGTCAACTAGGAAGAAGTGGTTTTAAACAGCTGAACTCATAATGAGCTTTTTTGAATCCACGTTGGAATCTGCCAAGTATATGATAAACAACTATAATATTTTATAGGTTTTCATATGTGGGGGGAAAGACAGGAATGTTAATTCCTTTCCTAGCTAATATATGGGTGTGGCAGGAACCTTCGCAAGAAAATCTCAAAAAGTCACAATTCTTTTTTTGCGGGGAGCACGTGAGACAGGACAGGCGTGTGACATGCTCTTCCCTGCACCGATTCTGATGACTTAACACACTTTGTCAGCTTTTTCCTCCCGCGCGCTGCACTGCGCACGCCATTAATGTATTCCTCGCCCAAGACTCATTTGCTTCCATCCATTTCCTCCACTGAGGGGGAGTCTAAAAGACCATCATGTGCCCCAATCTGACACCTCGCGAGGGGGAGCCGGCTGAGTGCCGACGTCGGGCCCATGTCAAAAGGTGCCGGTGTCTCGGCGCTTGCCACACACAGAGCCTCAGCCTCAGCCCCAGCCAGAGCCTGGCACTCGGAAAGAGGCAGAGGGCGATAATTGGGTTTGAGGATGCTAAAATGGAGGGTAAAATACTGCGAGGAACTACACGCCCCTGCAAATGCACACACACACTTTAATGTTTGGGGTGGAGGGAGGGAGGGAGGTGGAGGGGGGCGTGTTGAGGAAAAAAATCGAAAGAAAAGAAAATACACATACATACACACACACACAGAATTAGCAGGCCGTGCCAACATTCCACACTACCATTACTGGTCATTATGATAAGTCTGTATCTCTGAGTGAGATAATAGCTAGCTTTATTACGGCTGCTTGCTATTACTTTGTCTAATTATACTTAACTGCTTGGAGCTTATCAGTGCTCCACCTACGCTATCAAGGGTTGCCCCCCCCCCCCTCCCATGCTTTTTTCTCCTCCAAACACAAATCAAGGAGCAAGGGGGGGGGGGGTTGATTGAGAGAGAAAAGGAGGAGAAAGAGAACAGTGAAAACTTTATTTAGTTTCGGTGGCAAATAGAGACTGGGACGGTCCTGTGCGGATAAGTGAGACTACTGAGAAAGAGACAGAAAGGGGAGAGATAAAGAAAGAAAGAAAGAAAGAAAGAGAAGAAAAAAGTCCTCTGGGGAGAGGCGAGGCCATTAAAAAAACAAGAGGACACTTCTCGTTTGCCATGGCCGTTTCTGTGCACACACAAAAACATGGACGGGAAGTGTCTTTTAACACCGACAAGCCATTGTTTCAGCTGCTGCAGAAAAAGGGGTGGGGGTGGGGGGGCACTGAAAAGGAGTGAGAACGATGGAGGGAGGGAGCGAAGGAGGAAAGAGGGGAAACCAAGGGGGCTGGTTCAATTTAGTCCAATTTTTCCTCCTGACAGAAAAAGCCTGACTGCCATAATAAAAACAGGAAGAGATTCATTTGGTTCCCCTTGCCAGCTGCTGGATTCGTCTATAAATGAGTTCCATTTTCATTTAAATAATGATCATCTTCCTGCAACTTCCCAATCATGCGTTTGTAATAATTCAGTTAGTCTCCTTCACCGAAAAACAGACCACCATCATAATTACAATTTCTTTGAGCAGGCCTGAAATATAATCCGTGCCAAGCAGAGGGGCATTTGTTATTGTCAAGCCCAACTGAGACGTAGGACTGCTCTGGAGAGGACGGGACAGAGGAGAACAAAACGTAAGCAAAAGACAAATACAGGGGCTGCTGGCATCCCCCTCTATGCGCGCGCACACACACACAGACACACACACACACACACACCCTGTGCCAAGGAGGCGACACAGTGGATGGAACCACTACTGCTTGTAAGGTGTAAAAATTAAATAAAGTGGAATCAAATTGTTCAATACAGAAACATTCCTCTAGAGGGTGTTGGTGATTTCAGTGACAAAGTGCTATTTGCTGACAAGTCCTTAACACATTAACCAGCCGAACCTGAGGAGGGAAATGTCAATAGCAATTATATCACCTTGAAGTTATTAAATGCCCCTGTGATGGGTAACTAGGTGAACCTGACCAGGTGATAAAGACCACTGAGATGAAATGATTTTGCTCTTAGAGGTACCTGACCGCCTGGTGCTTTCACAGATAGCTTTTCAAGGTGATAAAAGGGTACCTGCAGCATTACATGAAGGGAACAAGAAGACAGCGGGGGAAAGAAATGGATGAAATTAGCTGCTGGCTAAATGATTTTGTCCCATTACTGTCCTTTGAATTTATACCCCGGGAAAAAAGAGAAAATAAAAAGGTTTTTCTGAAGTTTAGAGATGTGTTTCAAGGGCTCGAGCTCTTGTGAGCGAATGTACCCTTCGACATGGTACTAACTTCTTCATTTTATTGCCAGCTGTCTCCTAGGAAGCCATTTCATCTCAAAGAAATTCAGATACCCCGGAAATTAAAATTTCAAAGATCTGCGGTGGGGAAAAAAATCAATGGTGACAGATCAATGCTCATAGAAATTTCATGAACTTTGAACCGATACAGGCATGATGATGAGAAGGCGGTTTGAATTCCAGACGGGAGATTGTTCCTGCCACAGATAAAGTGTTGCCAACAGGGCCGGAGTGATGGACACTCGCTCAGCAAGAGCTTGCACGTTCATATTTTATTTCTGACAGAAATTCAAGTCTATTTCTGTAACAAGGCAGACTAAAAAAGCCCACCTCCCCCCACTGCCTCCGATCCTTCCCCGAGGAGCCCACTGTGGTCAGGCTTGCCTCAGAGCCACTACCACACAGGAGCTAGCCCCTGCTAGCACTCCTAACAGCTGGCTGATATCAAATCAAATTGGTTCCCTTCGCAGCCGATCGCAGGTGCAAATTAATATTGTAAAATGAAGATCAATACATGGACAGGGCAAAAATCAATGGCAGCTAAATTATTGCTACGTTTTTCTCCTCATTCAAGATGAGTTGTGTTTTCCTCTCGACGTCAATACTTTGTAGCTTTTCTCATTAATTTCTCAATAAATTTAGTGATGAATTTCAATCACAGAAGCCAGTGGTGAAATGGCAGGACTGGTGAAGTGGTGCAGGCCAAAGCCATCTATCAGCCTTCTGTTCGCTGTGCTCCACAAGGACTAATGTCCCTGACTTAGTAAGGACAACCTATTTAAAGAAACGTTTAAACACACACACACACACACACACACACACACGCGCGCGCACACACACACACACACACACTAAAATAGCCACGAGATGAGGCAATTATAACCTAATAACATGGCCCTTTTCTGTTGCAAAAAGAAGTTGCTCTACCCTCTCTCGGGTTTCTCAAGTGGAGCTGTGGCAATAAACACTATACTCTGGGAAAGGACTGAAGCAGAGACGAGGGGAAGTGGGGGAGTGGGCAGAGCAGCGAATAAAATGGGTGGCAGAGGGAAAAAATGGAAGTACATGCTCAATTGCTGCCACTTGTTTCAATTACAGCCTCAGATTTCATAGGTCAGTTCATAATCACATGCCGTCCCATAATGACACTTCTCTCCCACACACACACGGGGACACACACACACACGGGCACACACACACACACACGCAGCCTGACAGAGAGGTGAGCGTGTCAGCCCCAGCCATCTAATTAGGAGACAAAGAGCGTTTCCACGGTAGCCTTGACACTGGAGCCTCTTCCCCCATCTCAGAGCCGCAGTAGTGCAGCGCACCTCCACCCCGAGCATGTCCACGCAGACGCCTCCACCCCGAGCATGTCCACGCAGCGCACCTCCACCCCGAGCATGTCCGCGCAGACGCCTCCACCCCGAGCATGTCCACGCAGACGCCTCCATGACCAGGTCGCAGCCTGCCGCCACGGCCCTACTGCTCCCCCTGCCACACAGCACCATGCGGCCACCACTGGCCAGGCACTAAATAATGGCGCTGGGGAGTGACAAGTGGAGGCTGCCACCGGGACAGCTCATTGTCTTCTTTAGAAGGGGAAAGAGTCGGGGGTGGTGGGGGGGGGGGGCGCAGTAGCCAGCCAGCACGTTCACTCTTGACAACTACTGGATTGCATTCAAAACAACTCTGTTTTTGCAAGGCGGACCAGCGCCAGCGAGTGTGGTTGCCACAATTTTCTTGTCTTTTCTTTTCTTTTTCCTTTTCTTGCCTCCCCCCCTTCCTTCTAGTGGGGGAGTGTAGTGCAAATGCAGGAGCTGGATGCGATTGCGGAGGTGGCGCTGTGCTGGGTTGGGCTGGGTTGGGCTGGGCTGGGCTGGGCTGGGTGGCTGAGGAGTGGCTCTATCAGATAGACCCACATCAGAGGGGCAGCCTCCGCCTTAGGGTGGGACAGGCCATCTGATGGTGCCGATTGCCTCCTGGAAAAACCGCCGGCAGATGAGTGCCGATAGGCCGTTTCATGTGCGGTGTTGTTGTTTACCGTTAAAAAAACACTCGTCTATTTCCGCTCACTCCCTCTCCCCCCCTTCAGGCTCTTGGTCTCATTCTTTCTCTCTTCTTCTGTCCATCCATAACTCTGCAGTCTTCTTTTTTTCAGGCAGAGCTATGTTTGCCAACTGCCCTGGCTAATTGTTCAGTGGGCTAGACCCTCCATCAGATCTAAAAGAAGAGCCAGTCTGCCTGTGAGAGGAGGTGGAGGGGGGTGGGGGCGGTGGATGACAGCTTCCCAAAGTAGGGTTGATGTACTGGACATTATGTAAGCCCAGCTCAATACCATTTTTAACACATACGCCGGAGGTTAATAGCTTTTAAATGTCAGTAATTAGTCTAATGAAGCTTATTTTATTTTTTCCCCTTCATCTCCTGTGCCCGTGCGGCATGTCAGCGCCGGACGGATCTCTTTAACACTTTGTGTCTCGGGCTGCAGTCCGGTGAAGTGTGAGTGCTTTTTGGAGGATGACCCCTTTGTCCTTTTTTTGGATGATGAATAGTTGTCTCCTCGGCTGTTCGTTTTGTCAGTTCTGGTGCAGCGGAGTCGATACCTTCACCTTGACAAGGGAACTTTGTGATTTATCAGGCCTCTGGCCAATCGGCAGCCCAGCGCAAGTGGGCAGGCAGCGGTCCCGTGGAGAGCTGGCGGAGAGAGAGAGGGGCTGTGGTCAGAGTCCTTCCACGGCGGAATGGAGAGAGGTGCCGCCGCGTGATAGACAAATGGCTCTTGTTAGAGCCGTCCGACAAAAAAAAAAAAACGAGAGGGGGGGGGGGGAGTGAAAGAGCGAGTGAGGGGAAAGAAAAAAACGCTTGACTTGTACTAATAACAAAAAGGGCCGAGCCGGTCACCATGGGTCTAAAGATGAAGCACCCTGTCAGGGCCCAGGTTGGGAAATTAGCAAATAATGTTCCCTCCCTCTGATAAATGTATGACAGCTCTCCCTCGCCAATCATTTTTTAACATTTTGATGCATGTCTACAATCCCATCGGAGGAAGGGAAAAGTTTACTGGCCCTCAATTTCCAGGTGATAAATGGTGGTCTGTAAATGTGTGATTTCTGTATGAGGTATAGTTCATTTTAGGCAATTCTGGTAAATGGGTGTCACTGATTAGGACAAATAGCCTGGCTGGTGTGATCGCCCCCGACAACACGTCTCACTCCAACCCTCTTTCCAGCAACACCCCCCCCCCAACCTCCTTCCTCCCAGCTTGGCCTCCAGCGAGGCATAAAGGCCGAAGCGTCAGTGACCATGCCTAAATAGAGAGCAATAGCTTTGATGCAATTAGAGGCCAATGCCAAACTTTATTTATGAGGCCTGTCATAGTTCAGAGGCGTTTGTGAGACTACTCCACAGCCAATGTGCTGTTAAGGGCTCTATTAAGACGCCCGCGACACAAGTCAAATGCTTTTGGATTATTATATTCTGACATTTCTTCTTTTTTTTCATACTTTCTTTCAAAATAACCCCTTCATCTTTCTCATTACTTGTGTCCCGGTGACCAGCAGGAGAGGGGGCTGCCTACATGCCTGGCCATAGACATCATAAAGCAAATTCCTTGGCCTCAAATTGTCACGGGCATTTGTTTTGCAAGATGCTCTTGTTTACTTTCAAGTCACAGAAGTGGGTGGATTTTGGAAGCGGGAGAGAAAGAAGGAAAGGGAGAAAGAAAGCATGAGAGAGAGATGGAGAGAAAGAAAGAGAGCGAGTGAGAGTGCTGAACATGTCTCTGTCAAATCCAATAGAGAGGTTTAAAGGTAACATCTGGAGGCCTTTTAAAATTGCCTGATCAGCTTTGGAGGACTTATTAGAGTGAGTAGTATTGGCAAGAGGACAAACATGCCTGTCCCTCTTTGATTTTTTTAGGACCCTCCTGACAGCCTGTTCCAGCTCCAGGCCTGATCAATGGATAACCGATACAGGTATCAGACGGCGCACAAATGGCCTTGCGCTAACAAAAGATGTGTTGGAACAAACAAGGTTGAAGAGTGGGTAGGGGGAAAAAAATGCAGGAACATGGCGATCTTCAAAGGGTACAAAGACAGGGACAAAAGTAGAACAGGCAGCAGCGAGTCCAATAAAGGGCTGCAGCCATTTTCTGACTTTTTTCCTCTTTCTCTCTCCTTTTTTAAAGGACCAGTACTATAAATAGCCTTATACTGAGGCCAAGGCTATGGAGGCTAATAAGACTAAGACTTATTAAATAACAGTGTGATGGGCATATGTGGGCATGTGTTTATATAGTATGTGTGTGTACATGTGTGATGAGAACAGGGCATCAGGTGAGATCTATACATGCTGCTTCATGTTTGCTTGACCTCATTCTGATAGCAGAGCTCTAAAAAGGCAGTCTGTTTTGGAGTGTTCTCTCATCTTGGCCCTGCCTCAGTGTAAAAAAAGGCCCACATCCACGTCCTGCTCTTGACCTGCTAAAGCGCTGGGCAGGCCGGCCGGCCGCTCGGGCAGTGAGGTGCGTGGGAGGCAATTAAGTGCCATTTTCAGCCCGAGCACAAGTAATTTGTTTAAAGAGCGCTGACCTCTACGACAGCCGGTTTGTGTTGGCCGTGATGGAGAAGAATTATCGACTCTTGGACTGGCGCGCCAATGCCTTTGACAGTGCCACATCTGAGTGCACACAGAGGACCGCTGAAACACACACACACACACACCTCCGTGCCACGACTCCACTCTCAAAGTGACACACACCCACCCCCCCACCCTTCCAGGCCACAAAAGTTTTGCCTGTTTAGTCATTTGTTTGTTTTTCTGTGTTAACAGACTAGCAATCACAACCACATGTGGCGAACTGACATATCCTGTTAATTGGCGAGCGCAATTCTTTTCCCAACTTGAGTCAATGTGACAACAATTGGTATTATACGTTGCATTACATCCAGCCCATTTCCTCCTCCGAGCGTATTCTGCACAAGGAACAGTGAAAAAGGCCTTTCTCCCTAACTGCAGTGGTGATTAGCATGGACTTGGCTGTGCTGTTTATTCCTCTGTTTACTCATAATTTGTGATAATGCGTTTAATTGAGCAGGAGAGGGTGTGTCTCGAGCGCAGCTCGGGTGGTCAGCGCGGAGAGTCCAAACAGGGCTGAATGACTGGCCCACAGCAGGCCGAGCATGAAAGCCTCTTTAAGTAACATTTCCTCCAATTTCTTTGTTAAATGGGCGGCTATTAAACAACATACGCTTGGTAAAAAAGGCGTATCATGCCAAAACTACAGAGACTTTCTTGCATTTCCAGTTCAAAGTGGCTGTTTATGAACTAATTACAAGCGTAAATTCAGCAATTTGCTACAATCGATAGGGCTTACGACTGTTTAAAAATAAATACATGATTATTTTTCTTTCTGCCAAAGCCTTTCAAATACGGAGGGATCAAATAAACACACATGCAGCTAATACACACCTCTGGCCAAAGCAATAATGAAAATTAAACCAATTACAACTCCCATCACGTCAATATTAGTCTGTGTATGAGAGAACATTATAATCATCATATTTCACTGAGTTGTTTTTATATTTATTAATTTCTTCATATGTACAAAGTTAGTGCGACTGTAAATTAACTCAAAAGAAACAACTGCTTGTGAAACTGCTCTCCCTCCCCTGTACTCTGATAGCTTCATCCGTCGCCTGAGAAGACTTTTTTTCACCCTTTCAATCTGGTCTGACCCCTTTAACTGAGGTGAGCCGCAGTGGGGATTGGGTGGACTGCATGAGGGGCGCACATTGTGTCGGTTACGACTCCCTCTTTTAATTCGGCGGGATAATTAGCTAAGTCTCCAAATCTCTGGCAAAGTAATTATATCTCCATCCTGATGAGCAGGATCAGGGATCAGTGAAGAAGACAAACAAACATCAAAACAACCCGAGCAACCCAACTACTGGGTGGATTGGGGTGGGGGGTGGGTTGCCGTGTACTTGGCACAGAAACACAACAATTCCCTTTGTGTGTGTGTGTGTGTGTGTGTGTGTGTGTGTGTGTGTGTGTGTGTGTGTGTGTGTGTGTGTGTGTGTGTGTGTGTGTGTTGAGGCCCTTCTTGCGAGATCTGGCACTTTTATTGGGCCATATAGTGACCATTAATGTCTTAACTTATATTCCGTCCCCCGACTTTACACAACGCACTGCACTCCGGTTTCATTATCTGGCTGCCTTGTTGGCCTCTGCCCCCCTCCTGCCGGGGAGGTTAAATGTGAGAGTGCCGTGCCAGACTACAGGCTTGGTGGGGCCGTGATAGGAAACAGCTGCCCAAGGGAAGAGGGGCCCTCCCAGGACACACAGGACCATGCCATTTCCATGGCTAGGGGTGTGTGTGTGGGGGTAAGGGGGCTAGATTGGGGGGAGGGGGTATTTGTGTGTGTGGCAGAGTTGGGGTGGGGGGTGAGGGGTGGGTCTCACTTTTCAAGGAGTGAAAGTAATTCCTGATGATTATCTCATTGTCCTCGTCAATGCGGGATCAGGCGGAAGCTTCCAGGTCAGACAGACAGGGCCCCAGACTGCCCCGCTATCGGCTGTGAGCCACGCAAGATTAGCCTTAACCCCCCCACCCCACCCCTACACACACACACACACACACACACATACACACACAGGGCCACTCTGCAAGACCCCAGCCTGATCCATACAAGCGCAAATATAATCAGACTCACACCCTCACACACATATGGCAGTTGACCTCACACACACGCACACAGTAAACACACTTACTCACTCTCTCTCACTCACACACACACACACAGACGCACACACACACAGACACACACACACTCTAACCTCTACATTAGGTCATCCTGTGTATCTCACAGGGTATTGGCCGGTGCCAGTGGAGTGAGTGTGAGGTGGGAGCAGTGCGCAGTGAGCTGGGCCATGTGATGTGTTGTAATGGCAGGAGATTAGCGGGGGCTTGGCAGTGCCCCCCTCAGCCACTCAGATGGGGGGAGGATAAGGTTGCACACAGAGAGAGCCGAGCAGGGGGCCCCCTGAAACCCCCCACAGCACCTCTGACCAGCCAGCTCACTCTCTCTCTCTCTCTCACACACACACACACAGGCCTCAGTGCTGAGCAACCAGGTTACAACCGGGTGGGCTACACACACACACACACACACACACACACACACACACACACACACACACACACACACAGACACACTCACACACACACACACACACACACACACACACACACACACACACACTCACACTTACACTCACACACACATACGGAACAATGGCACTTAGCAGAGCATGAAGGGACCCAGAGAGGGAAGACAATAAAACAGTCAGTGAGAGAGAGCGAGAGCGAGAGAACGAGGGAGAGAACGAGTAGAAAGGGGAGAAAATAAAAAAGAGAGCAACCGTATTTCACAATAAAAGCCTCTGAAGGAACAGAGGGAACAGAGAGTGAGAGAACAGTGTAGGGGGAGAGAGAGAGGAGAGTGAGAGAACAGTGTAGGGGGAGAGAGAGAGGAGAGTGAGAGAACAGTGTAGGGGGGGGGGAAGTGAGAGAACCGTGTAGGGGGAAGAGTGGGGAGAGAGTGAGAGAACAGTGTAGGGGGGGAAGAGAGTGAGAGAACAGTGTAGGGGAAGAGAGAGAGGAGAGTGAGAGAACAGTGTGGGGGGGGGGGGGGAGTGGTCGAATCGAGTCGTGTACTCACCGGTGTAGACAAACCGGCCCGGCGCCCCTTTGCAGAACTGCTTGGACTTGTAAGAGAGGGTGACCTCCACCACGCCGGGGATGTGTCGGGGTGGGGTCTGCACCCGGATGGCGTGTGGTGTGATCAGCTGCAGGGCGACAGAGAGGGCACATCAGTGGGCACATGGGTGGGCACAGAGAGAGAGAGAGACCGTGGTCTGTGGTCCGGGCATCGGGCATCGGGCACTGTGGGAGCGCCCGGCAGCTCAACTCAATTACACCAATGAGGCCCAAATTAGCCCCTCATCCCAGCCTAGCCTGCACACTCGTTTTGTTCATCATTTTAATCCCCCTCTCCGCTTCTCTCCCTCTTTCTTGGGGGGAGCTCGAGGAGAGGGAGAGAATGTCAGTAAATGGTCCTTGGCAGTGGCTTTCTGCAGGAAAGGCCAGAGGGCATGGTTCATTCTAAAATTACCTCCATATGTCTGCACTATTCGTTTTGTTTTCTCTCCCCCCTCCACCTTTCACTCTCTCTCTCTCTCACTCTTTCACTCTCTGGATATTCTACCCCTTAATTGTTCAATTGTTTTTCAAGACCTCACTGTTTCTTTGCAAATCCACCAGAGGCCTTGGGGTTCCATATCAGACTGTTTAACATGCCGTGTGTTTATCTAGCTCCTTATCTACTCCTGTGATTAAACACTAAACAAAACTCACATTGATTGCCTTGCCGAGGCTCCCACTAGCAAATAAGCGTCAGACAGCTTGATCAACCCACTCTCCAGTGAGGAGAAGACACACACACACACACACACACACACACACGTCACTTGAGTCTTCAATTCCATTTGCAATAATTATGATGTTGGCGGCCATAACTTCATTCTCGTGTGTGTGTGTGTGTGTGTGTTTTGTGGAGATGAAGTGGAGCGAGGGAGGGAGGTGGCAGAGGTGAGGAGGAAGAGTTGGCCGCTTACCTCACTCCACACCAGCATCGTGCCGAAGACCACCTGCAAGCCGTCAAAGAAGTTGTCACCGATGATGATGACGGTGGCTCCGCCCGTGGTCCATCCCTCACTCGGGCTGATGGCTTTTATGCACGGGGTAGCTGCTTGGGACAGAGCAGGGAGAAAAGACAACTTAGGACCTTTGTCTCTTCTGCTCATGCGCACACACACACACAGACACAGACACAGACATACACACTCAGACAAACACACACACACAGACAGTATAAAAGCCAACAATAAAACAAATCAAAACCCTGAATCAATAAAATAATAAAATGAGACACAAAACACAACACAGAACACAGAGCACAGAGCGGGGCCATTCATCAGCACACACATGTGGCTCAAGCAACCATTAAATGGCTCTCCGCTCTGCACACACACACACACACACACACGCACACACACACACACACACACACACACACACACAGGCCCGAGCCGAGGCTGGAGAAAAATGGTTTGATGGAGCAAATTGTGTGTCAGGGCAAATATGGCTATTACAAATGATTAAGCAGCGCATGCATGTGGCACGTCAATTTATCTGCTTTGCTTTACAGATCTAAGGCGAGTCAATCAAAGGTCGTTGAGCGAGGTGGAGGAGCGCGGGCCTCGCAGCTTCGATTTTCTCGTCGAGCCGCTAATTGGGTCGGGCCTTTTCATCCGCATACTTCGCCTTTGGTTCAAAACTTAAACCCTCCCCTCTCTTTTTACATCTAGAGCACACACACACACACACACACACACACACACACACACACACACACACACACACACACACACACACACACACACACACGCTTGGCCTCATTCTCCTGTAATGACTTCTTCTCTTTTATGAAGATGTTCAGAGAGAGTAGTTAAGGTGCTCGTTTCTTTTCCTTTTTTTCATTTTGGACTTAAGACTCCTGAGCTGCCAGTGGCAGTGCTGTTGTTCAGACGTGCGTGTGCTGTTCTGCGCTGTTGACCTCTCTGGTGTTGTGGTGGACGTCACTACAGTGGCCTTCTCCTCCTCCTCCAAACACCATCAGCACCTGCCCCCAGAGGAGCCGTGAGGAGAGCGCTCACCGTGGCAACCAGTGGTGGGCAGAGGGCAACGCCCCCCAGCACCACCCCAGCCCACCCTAGCCCACCCCCAGTTCGAGGCACTCCGGTTGGCAGCTTTGATCATCACTGCTTTTACATTCTGTTGACAGACCTCCTTTGGACGCCTTTGATGGGTTTTTTGAATGCCGACTCCTGTACAAAGGGAGCTGATGGTGGAGATGTTCACTTGGGCTATTACAGCTAAATTCTCCTGCTCCACTTCCCAACGCTGGGGGGGAAAGAGCTTCACGGGGATGCATTTCCCCACTCCTCCCTCTACATTAGCTACTGTTCTTTTTTTCTCCCCCCCTCTCTCTTCCTCTCTCACTTGTTCTATCGCTCTATCTTTTTTTATTCCTGGTTTTCATCACTGGGCTGCTGTTGTTGACTCCCGAAAGACAAAGGAGCAGTGCTTTCACGTGGGGAGTCACTAAGGCCTCCTAAATTATTTAAATGACACATTTCCATGTTTGCCAAGCTGTAAAACCTTTTAAGATAATTGAGAATCTGCCATTAAATGTTGCCTGAGATCACCATCATCATCTCATCTTTTCTGTTCATTTTTTATTTTATTATTAAATAATGCAGGGGATATTATTACTACTACCACTACTATTATTATTATTATAATTATCATCATCATTATTATTATTATTATTATTATTATTATTAAATCAGATAAACATCTCTAAATCAGATTGAGACTTCTTACAGTCCCTGACCTACTATCTCTCTCTTTTCCCTCTCTTTATCTCTTTTCTTTTCTTCTCTTTCTGTATCTCTCTTTCCCTTTCTCTGTCTCACACTCCTAGCAGAGAATGAGAGAGAGAAGGAGAGAGACAAAGACAGAGCAAGAAAGAGAGAGAAGAGAGAGAGAGAGAGAGAGCAAGAAAGAGAGAGAAGAGAGAGAGAGAGAGAGAGAGAGAGAGAGAGACAGAAAGCCAGCCCTAGTTAATCACCATTAGGTATTGTTGTGTCGAACACTCCAGACAAGGCACCTCTCTTTGTTTGCTTTAATGTTGGACTAGTCGGGGTTGTATTTGCTCATTCCACACGCATCTCCCCCTGCAGCAGAGGCCCCAGAGCACACACGCACCAGGAGCCTGCCCTTAACTAGCGCTGTTGACTTCATGCTAATAAGTTCATACAAATTTTCATTTCTGAGGCTTGCGAGTGACATTTGCTTTTCTTAATTGCAGGCAGAGCGTTTGAAAAAGGATCAACTCTCTAAAGACAGACACGGCTGCTCAAAGGGAGTGACCTTCATCAGCTCTGCCAATTATAGCAAATAATTCACCAAAAATTACAGTAAACAAATTTACTTTGTGTAGGTGAGAAGGAGGGAGGGAGAATGGGCAAGGAGTGTGTGTGTGTGTGCGTGTGTGCGTGTGCGCGTGTGTGTGTGTGAGTTTGGGGGGAGGGTATTGAAGGGGAGTCTGGCCATGGAGAAAAGCTCACAGGAGGGACCGGCTGGCAGCTGGGGCCTGAGACCGCCGCACGTTGCCTCGGAATTTGCAATGCCTCCCCCAGCCACAGCGAGCGAGGGATAGAGACAGCAAGCGGGAGAGGGAGAGAGAGGGAGAGGGAGAGAGACATGAAGAGGCCGCCAGCCATCCTCCTGCTGCCCACATTAGCATACATTTTCAATGCACATATAGAGGGGGGAACATGTGTTGAATGGGGAGCATGGCGAACCGAATTACACAGACAGTGTTAGCGATCTAATGATATACGTGCACAATGCACTCAAGCAGATGATGGAAATTGGAGAGAGCAGACGCAGGGAAAAGAGGGAGACAGAGAACGAGAGACAGAAAGAGAGAGAAAGAGAGAGAGAGAGAGAGAGAGGGAGCGGAGGCTGTGCTAAGATGGAGGGTGTCACATATTAGGCACTGCTTTTCACTCCCACTTTAGTAAATAAAAAAACAGCATTTTGGAAAAGTGCCACACTCGGTCAGTCATTCACCAAATTGCAGGGAGTGTGCCGATAAGCGTCTGGGTGTGCCTTTTCATAAACACAACATTAAAAAATAGAATAACTTTTAACGAGTATTTTTGAAGCTTATCTTATATATCAGTGTTTTTCACATACAACTACTTTATAGATATCTAAGATTAGATATGAGGATTTCACTAGAAATTTGAGGTTATTTTTGGCTTGGCCACTGAAATGCATGCCTGCTGGCGTTTGGGCGATGACTTCATATTTCTCATCACTATGCCTGTGTGCCTCTCCTCTTCCATCTCCATATCACTTGTCACACCCAGACGAATCTCTGGCTTTGTTGGACGAAAAAAAAACCCTCTCTCATTTTTTTGTGTGCCTCAAGTGGACAGTCAACAAGCAGCCAAGAGAGAGCTGGCGGGCTCACGTCCCCCCCCCCCCCCCCCCCCCACACACACACACACACACACCTCCCCCCCAACCCCACACCCCCCCTTGTGTATTATTTACTGAACACGGCCGTGGCGCAGTGTGAAGCTCTAATCAGCGCTCTCATCCCAAGGCAACGCGCCGGCGTTTGTCACCTTCCTCCTCGGCCGCACACAATATTGAGACACTCAAACAGGTCTCATCTTGCCTGGTGAAGACTTCCTTTGTTCTGCCTGCTAAAATGTCTTGTAATTGTGCTTAGGATGTCCAGATGGTAGGCAGCTACTGCAGCTGATGGGATTATACCTTTTACCTCCTCTAGGCCCATCTGTTCCCTTTAGCTCGCTAAAGCCCTGCAGCCTGGATTCGCTTGTCTTTATTGCATAAACCTAACAGCATTACAGCCACTTGGCATGCAAATCAGCCCAGCCCGCAGGCCTTGAGCGCAGCCCAGGGAAGACACACACAGGGCGCTCCACACTGCTGACGACGGGGTCATTTATGGACTGGGGAACAACAAGTCTGTGTGTGTGTGTGTGTGTGTGTGTGTGTGTGTGTGTGTGTGAGTGAGTGAGTGAGTGAGTGAGTGAGTGAGTGTGTGTGTGTGTGTGTGTGTGTGTGTGTGTGTGTGTGTGTGTGTGTGTGTGTGTGAGTGAGTGAGTGTGTGTGTGTGTGTGTTGTGTGTTTGTGTGTGTGTGTTTGTGTGTGTGTTCATCTATACGTGTGAGTGAAGGAAAGAGAGACAGAGAGAGAGAGAGAGAGAGAGAGAGAGGGGAAAGAAAGAGAGGGAAAAAGAAAGTGTTTCAGAAAACATGGACGCAAGATGGTGTGAAAACATGTGTGTCTGTGTGAACCAACATATGCATCTGAATGTGTGTGAATGAACATATGCGGATGTGTGCGTGCACACACAAGCATCTGTGTATGTGTGTGTGTGTGTGTGTGTGTGTGTGTGTGTGTGTGTGTGTGTGTGTGTGTGTGTGTGTGCCCAAGTGTGAATGAGACTGATATTAACACGACTTCTCCAGCCATAAAGACTTCTTTGGCCCACAGGTGGAATTCAACAACTGTAAATAATGTGAAGTGCGTTCTCGCCAGCCTTGAAATAAAGACGATGGCTGGGGCCCAGAGAGGCGGAGAGAGGGAATTACTTTTACTTGGAGATCACAAGCTGGAGTAAATTTGCTGTCCGTGAACATTAGCCGGCATTAGATGATTAGATAAGAGGTTTAGGAGAGGAGAGAGCAGCTCTCAGGACCGTATCTGTACTTTTCGCCGGGCACTTATCGCCTGAAAGAATGTGTTGCTAATCTAAAGCACACTGTCTGTCTAGCATGAGTCTAGAGCGGCGTGGAGACATGGATGGGATTACGTTTTATGACTGTACATCCTGTAGCTCCACTACATCCCACACAGACAACGCCGAGCAGTGAAAGATGTTTTTCGATTTAGTTTTAGAGCTTTCAACTGCTCCCAACTCTCTCTCTCTCTTTCTCTCTCTCGCTCTCTCTGTCTCTCTCTCTTTCTGTGAACAAAGACAGCGATTCACAGAAATGTAATTCTCCAACAGCTTTTAGAGTTTAATAGAGTACTTAAAAATGAGTCGTATGCTTTTTAGACATATGTTAAATGACAATCACGAGCGGGGAACTGATTGTTCTTTAAAGTACACCCTGGATGCATTTAAAGGCTTGTATTGAAAGGGCGGCAGTAATATCTGTGGAGTCTGAATTTGACGTTTGGGACGGATTAAACAGCAGGCAGCCAAGTGCTGCGAGGATCAGACACAAGGTGCACGTGTGGGTGTGTGGGGAGGAGGTGAGCACTTTCAAACTCCCACAAATTTAAAAGACTTGTCAAATAATCTCCGTTGGCCTTAATAGCTTTGTTGGAAATTGATTTTTTTTAAAATATAAATCTTGTCTTATTTTACCACCATGTCTCTTATGAAGAATGACTGGGAGGGGGGGGGGGGCTACTTCTTGATTTCTTTAGCAGTCGTGTGTGTGTGTGTGTGTGTGTGTGTGTATATATATATATATGTATGTGCTTTGCTGTCTTATCTGTTATTCTCGTCCATATGAACACATGTTCACTCTGTGTTCAAATCAAATAAACAGGGAGATATAAGATGATCGTACAACAGAAAAAAAAGATGGATTTACAATAAAAAGGGAGGGGGGGGGGGGGTCCGCAAATTGGGCTTTGAAGACGGATTGCCCCAGCGGTGGTGGGGTGGGGTGGGCTGAGGCTCGTGCAGACGCCAGCCCTGGGTCCCGGGGGAGCCTCAGAGACGGGGGGAGAGGCCTCAACCTCTTTAATTGCTCTCCTAATTAAAGTCGGTTGCTAAGCAAAACACACCTTCCATCTAGCAGGCGCAGGAGAAGAGACAAACAATACGTCATGGGGCATAACGACTCCACCGCTCAGGGCCAACCGTCAATTATTATATTTTCATTCTACCATTTTGTCATTAATAAGGAATAAAAAACAACAACCGTGTTTTTTAAAAAACAAAACAGAACAGAACAAACAAGTTTGCTTGCCCTGCAGAGTTTGTCTCTGGGTTTCTCTGTTCAACATGATTCTCAGTTTACTGATATGATAATTACCGAGTGATTAATAAAACAAAAATATAAATGTTATCCCTTCAAATAGTTGGACTACATGACTTGCCCATTTGAGCTGACCTAAGATAACTAATGTGTCTTGGCTCATTCTGCTCTCCCCAACTACAAGAGGGAGAGCAGTCCATCAGGAAAGGTTAGAGGGTTGAAATCAGTCCATTTTGCATGTGAATTTGCCAAGCTTTTCTCCGGCCCCTTAATTCTCATTTTTGCCGAGCAGGCAATCAGTCAGTCACAGGGGTGAGCTGTGCTGGGCTGGGCTGCCTGTTCTCCGGGTGGAGCAGCTGCACTCTCCACAAACACACGGCTGACCCCCACATCAAACCATTTGCACACGCGACCCCCTTTTTTTCTCCATCAAGCCGTGAGACACAATGCACACACACACACACACACTTAGACGAACATACACAAACACAAGGGGGGCCCACTGGGGGTAGAGGTCAACAGACAACATACAATTTTGCTTGCATCATATAATAATAATAATAATAATAATAATAATAATAATAATAATAATAATAATAATAATAATAATAATAATAATAGTAATAAATAATAAATCAAGTGTGTGAGGCATGAAGGAAGCAAATAGCAAAATAGATTGGAGGAGGTTGACATGAATGATTACCATGAATGCGGAAATCAGAGATTACACTAGTGAGAATGGGAGTAGCATCCTCTATGGACTACACTAGTTCTGAAATGCACTGAAGGTCTAAACCTAGCAGGCAGGTAGATATATAGGATGAATGAAACGGTGTGAACTTGATGAGGTGATGAAGAGTGGCAGAGGGGAAAGAGGAGAACAAAAGATAGGGGGAAAAAGGAGTGGAAAGCAAGAGGGCGGGAGGAAGCGATGCAAATTAAAGCCATGTAAAATGTGCCTACCATTTTCCAGATAAGGAGGAGCCGTACCTTCTGAAGGGTCAAGACGGCGAGCCCTTCTGCCGTGTTTGGAGTTGTTGTGTACAAACATGTTGTCGGAGACAGCCAGGACATGGCCGTCCACATTAACGGTTGTCGATACAACAACCTGCAACGAGAGTGAGAGAGAGAGGACCAAGCGTCATTATGGCTGAAGCTGTGGCAGTGCCCGGCCATGCGGGCCAATCGGTGCTGCCCGCACCACAAGCCACTCAGGCCCAACAGCAAAGGCCCCATTTGATCATACAGCAGCTTTGAGAGAGCTTCTTCACACACACACACACACACACACACACACTGCTTCTCTTCATTTGTGCCTTTGTTGGACCCAGGCTTGTGTGTGAGGCCAAACAGAACAAAGCCTGAAACCCCACCATCCATCCACCCACCCACTCTCTCTCTCACACACACACACACGCGCACACACACACACACACACACACACACACACACACACACACACACACACAACAACCCCCAGCCTGACTCAGTATGCAGCACAGTTAATGGTGGAACCCTGAAAGATGTTGGGTGGAGGGCTTTGGTGGACGATGCCCTGGCTGCTGCCATCTTCTCGCAATGCGGATCTTTTTATTCTTCTGTTTGTTTGACTTCTGCCGGTCACTGTTGTCCGCTCCCCACATCATTACCCTGAGCTTTGCTTTCGTATTCCGCACCGAGACTCAACACCTTCAAAACAATAAATTAAAACACATTTCATATCTCCCATCGTTTGGGGCATGAACTCCAGCCTTTTGGTTTATTTGCAAATGGTGAGGGAGGAAGAAAAGGGTAGGGAAAAAAATGCTCTTTTTTTTTTTAAATCCCTTCCTCGGTTTCATGGTACATCTCCCCGTGGGTTTCGCGTTATTAAGACAATAAATTATATCACACCAATCAGAAAAAGAGTCTGTTTTCACACCTTGAGTAGCAAAACAGAATGGGAGTCGTTAAAACTTCCCCCTGTGTGCTGGCTCTGAGCTCGGGCTGTTAATGGCCTATTGCAGGCTACAGGAGACAAAGTGGTGGGCTGCCATTTAAAACATGCCCCCCCACAATGCCCCCCTCCCTCTCTGAACCAGAAGAGTGCCTTCAGGATCAACAAATTAAGAAATTCACAAATTAGGATCAATCCTTTCCCCCATGATGTTGGACAAGTTATTATTATAGCGCTTTTGTGGAGGTCATAGCGGATCTTATTTGAGAATGCTTATCTCTTCATCCAAGCTCTCTGAAAATGCATTAGCCTTTATCAGAGAGGTTACAAAGTTTAATTTTCATTGCTAAATGGTTATCATTTTCACATTGTTTTCTATTTTTGGGGGGGATGTAGTCGTGGAGAGAGCACTCATTGGAAGGAGCCGCCCGTCTGTCAGTAAGTCAAAGAGGAAATCTCCTTGAATCAAGTCTAAATAAAGCACATTCAATTTCTTCTTCAAGGAATATAATTAACCTTTACTGGGATAAGAGTGCTCTCCTTTTTTTCTCCTTTAAATGAAAGACACTGGCAGTTACAAGTGTGCTTGCACCGATAAAGGATGAGAGCGTCGCTTAAGTGGGGGGAAACCGATACCTGCCACTCATCCCCGAGCCTCCATTTTGTATTACAGAGTCCTTTTCAAACCCGGTACAATTACAGTTTAATCTGCCACTTAAGTGAACACATGGAGGAGAGTCAGTCATGTGCTCTATCTGCCATTAGCAGTCTCTCAAACGCCGCCTGCGGCTCCTTTTTACCCTAATAGTCACTATTCACATTGATCTATTGATATATTGATTAGTTGTTTTATCTCATTAGGAGCAGACTGGGCTGGCCGAGGGTTTGAAATGCAGGGGAAAAAGGAGATTGGAGGGGATTTTGGAGAGGGTGGTCCGAGACCCCTCAAATGAATTAGCGAGGGCCCCCTTCTTGTGTCTGTTTAGTAAACAATCCCAATTATACAGTTGCATTTAATGTCTGGTAATGAGGTTTTTTTGCATGTGAATAGGAGGGATTGGCGCTTGAATGGGGAATGTGTTTTCCATGAGGGGGTGCAGGGAAGAGAGAGAAAGAAAGATAGAGAGAGAAAGAGAGAAAGAGAGATAGAGAGAGAGAGAGAAGGAAAAGGAGAGAGAGAGAGAGAGAGAGAGAGAGGTTGAAGGAAAAAAGTAAAGCCCCCTGCTCAGGTTCATTGGGATGGTGATTGACCTCGGTATGTCAATGGAATTCGCCTCTTTTTTCCCCCCTCTCTCTCCCTGCGCAGAAGTGAAAGGGCTCCATTCTTGTGTCCAGGTTCAGAGTCGGGCCGTGGAGAGGATGATGGATAGGGCCCGCTCCGGCCTCCAGCTGCTTTGTGGTAGTAAGTGGGGAAGGGAGGCATGCAAAAAGCACGACCTTGCCAGCAGAACACCGTGGATGGAGCATCTGTGAAATTTACTCTGGAAATGGCATTTAGTTCAGCGGTGAGGAGACAGGGATGAAAGCCAAAAGAGTGGTCTCTTTAACGTCAACGGTTTCAAAGCTCCACTTTTTAATGTTTTACCCTTTAATTTTTTATTATTTATTTTTACAAAAACACCCTTTTTATTTTTTTTAATTTGATTTATGGCTATACTGCCGTGCAATAGCAGTAACTTTGTGCCATATATTTTTTTTTATTTGTAAATGGGTTTTTAATAGTTTAAAACAAATACAACACTCTCCTCCATCAAGTTGGCTTTTTCTCACACAGTCGGATGCCAAACGATTTTAAATGAAAACATATTATATAGAGGATGGGGGAAATACGTGTTTTGTTGTTATTCTACAGACTAGTGTTTTATTTAGGAAGACCTTCAAAGGGTAAAAATAGAAGGCCTCTTTGACCAGTTAGCTAAGCAGCCATCTGCTGAGAGTGCCTCAGATAGAAAACGAGTGTAAGTGTGTGTGGGTGTGTGTGTGTGTGTGTGTGTGTGTGGGTGTGTGTGTGCGTGTGTGTGTGTGTGTACTCTGAGGTCTGAACAGTATCAGTATGACTCTGCTCTCCTCTCTCTCTTCTCACACACACACACACACCTCAAGGTGCTGAGGTAGCGCAAGCTCCTGAAAATACTGCTGAGGGGCCTGACACGCCGTTAAGTCCAGTTAAACCTTGGGGGAGGAGGGGAGATTAGACCGTGAGTGAGAGACCCAGGAGAAGTCCTCCCCATGACTGGTGGCTCCATTGTCGACCGCCAGATCAGTGGTGACGGATGCTTCTTTTAGTCACCGCGGAGACAAAGAGGACACTTCCACTCACTCCTGGCTTGACCTTCTGCTCTCAGCGCATGGATCAATATCTCCAATGCCACTTGCAGCTCCAAAGTATGAAAAATGAAAGCCACACTGCGTTATTTTCAAGGAGCTCTGCTCCCAGATAGATCTATATAACCCTCAAATATATATATATACACACACGCACACACCTCTTTCTAAAGTGTACTGGATGACTGGTTTGGTACAAATACTGACCAAGGCAACGGTTGTCAATACAACACTTGTGCCACACGCTCTGTTGAGTGCTAAAGACGTGGAAATTATAGGATAAAAATGGGCAGCCATTTTGGTTCTTGTGCAATGTGCTTTATATTTTACATTGATGATACTTTCTAACTGATTGATTCCAAAAGTGCATTTTTCGGTTGTGATTGACAGTGTACTGTTTTAACTGGTGTGCACTTCTCTCGTTGGACACAGACGCATCCAGAAATGCCTTGGGAGAGTTTGCTGAATATGAAAAAGTCCTGAGCCCAGCTGCATTGTTGTCTCCCAGGAGAGCGGCCCACTACGGTTCCAACTCTGACCACTCTGGCCCTCCCACCCTGATTAAATACATCTGCAAAGCAATAAGGCTCGCCACAACCTGAGGAGAGGTGGGAGAGGGCCAGCCTGGTCTGTTTTTACTTTAGAATAAGCAACCATTTGGGATACAACAAGCCAGTGAGTGCATGTGTGTGTGTGTGTGTGTGTGTGGCAACTGAAGAAGGAAAAACAGAAAGCAATGAAGAGAAGTAAATGTGGTCCTGTGTGAGTGTGAAGTACCTGGAATCTGCGCATGTCTCGCGGGTTTCCTGCATTCTTCAAGCAGTTCTGATTGCACTTGAGGAAGAATTTCAAAAAGAATCTGAAAGAGAGCACAAGAGGGAAAGATTCCACGTTAGACAATCAATCCATCTCAAAATAAACCTTCACAAAGGCAAAAAGCTCACTTGGCAAAAATCAATGACACTGTAAAACACACAACAAAAACACTTTTAGTATAGCGAGGAGGGGAGAGAGGGGGGATCCAAATCTTCAATTGAAAAAGTACCTAGGCTACCCAGGAACCAACTGTAGACCTCTTGGATGATGATAAAACCCTAGCCAAGCAAAACAAGATATAATCATAGAGAATTTTATTCTCTCTTCTCTTTTCTTTTCCCGTTACAAAAGCTGTTTCCCTTCCCAATGGACAGGTCTGTTGCAAGGTGCCTGGCTCCCTCCAAGGCGGAAGCTTGGGGGATCACACCACTCTTTTACCACCCATCTGCCATCAACATACAGGAAGTCACTTGATATTCCGCCCACCTATTCCTCCCAAACAACCACTCTGCAATTAAAGCTTAACGTGCTCAATAGTGAGGCAAATTAGGCACACCTGCGGCCAGGGCTCATTTGAGGAGCATCAAGAGAAGGACCTAACAAGGTGAGAGCATGCCACAAAGTTATAGTCCTGTCAGGCAATTAGGTTTGCCCCACTTCTGGGACATCCGCGCAGGGCAATTATGGCGCAAATTACAACCTGGCTAATCTTCTGAACAAATGTCATGTCGGAGAAGGGGAAGGGGAGAAGGCACCCCATGCTACAGGCACCCTCTGCTCTTAAGCTGACAACTTTCCCATGTGAGGGACCCCTGGGTATGAGGGGGTAGTGCATATGGGTGCCTCTTCCTCTCTCTCTTTCCCTCACTTCTTTTCTCTCTATCTCTTCTTCTTCTTCTCCTCTTCTTCGTAAAGCCTCATTACATCCCCCTTTTTTTAAAATGTACCCCTGCCATTTCCTGGGAGATGCAGGGAGATGAGGGGGGGCTTAGGCTGGAGTGAGGGAGCTGAGCCGGGAGGGCTTAGCGTCTTTCAAGTGTAATTTCTAACAACGCTGCTTGCTAGCGCAAAATGTCCGCTGCCAATTCTTCACCGTCTCAGAGGCTGGTGAACATTCCACCAGAATTCATGTTGTGTTTGTGCATGGGCTTCCTCAGTGCTCGGAAATATGGAAGTCACATGCAATACACAAATATTTATTTAACTTCATCAGCCCATTCTGATCCCTGAGGTTAGATGTATTTTTTCCCGTTTCTTTTTTTTTTCCTGGCAGAAATGCAGAGATTGCATCCCACGTTTTGATGTCATGCATGGCTGATTATATTTTTGTTGAGTTAACAAATGCATTCCGCTTGGCAAACACTGGGGTTCTATGCAG
Organism: Alosa pseudoharengus; assembly: GCF_046254945.1. Taxonomy (NCBI): domain Eukaryota; kingdom Metazoa; phylum Chordata; class Actinopteri; order Clupeiformes; family Clupeidae; genus Alosa; species Alosa pseudoharengus. The sequence goes on along the minus strand of NW_027468674.1, from coordinate 32,284,199 downwards.
AAAGAAGACTCTTTCTCTCTCTCTCTCTCTTTCTCTCTCTTTTTTTTTTGGAGCAGCGCACTTCAGGTCTCCAAAGGGACAGCGGCCAGCACAATAAATCAAAATGTGAAATGGCATCTGTAACCCTGAACACCTCTCCTGTTCCTCCAGTCATTTATACACATTCTCCAACTGCCTCCCTCCAGACTGCACAAGACAGAGGGAGAGACAAGAGAGAGTGAGAGAAAAGGAGAGAGAGAGAGGGAAAGAGAGAGAGAGGGGGGGAAAGTGAGAGAGAGAAAGAAAAGAGAGAGAGAAAGAGAGAGAGAGAGAGAGAGAGAGAGAAGGTCTTTATAGTGTGTTTCAGAAAAATCTTTGTCATCCAGTATCGATACTAAGTCCGTTTTATTTTCATGGCTTTGGAATGCAGATTGGCCTGTGGTCAGATGAGGCGAGGTTGGCGATAAAGAACCCTGACGCTGTCATTAGTACATTACATTTAATTGTGTACAGTGTATTTCCAGTGGCATCCTTCCGCCCATTATCAAAATGACCATTATGGGCACTAATTCTCTGACCCCGCTTTATTTCCCCACAGACTCATAATCTTTCACAGCAGGTATTGGAGTAAATCAACCCTGAAATATGGCCTTATTTACTCTCCTCACTCTCTCCCAGACACCCGAGTTCCTCCTAACAAACGGCCTCTCTGACACACGAACACACACACACTCAATCACATACACATGTGCGCACACACACACACACACACACCACACAGGCGCAGAGACTATTGAAAAACGTACTATAATAAAGCCGTGACACTGTCATATTACAAGTACTGTAAGACCCCAGGACAAGAATATGTTGAATAGAAACAATTGCTTTGTTGGTGTCTCTCAGTGTTTGTAGCTAGAGATAAATTTTCATGAGAGAGTCTCAATTATGATGACAATTAACAGTGAAGCTTATTGAGAGGAGAATGATTGCAGCCCTGAGGCAAAGAATACCATCTCTATAAGAGACCAAAGAAGAAAAAACACGCCGCAATAGGCAAACAAACAAACAAACACGATCGGAAACAGTCGCTTTGAAGTAAACATTTCTTTTTCCAGCCCTACTGAAAACAAACTCTGGCTGACTCCTGAAAGGGCCTCGTCCCCCACCCCCACCCCCACCCCCTTCAAGCTGCATAAAGACTGACCTGCTCATTAAAAGTCTGTTCAATCACCCCATGTTTAGCTCATTTATATTTACTTTTATGAAGTTGATTAGCCAAAGCCTGCCGCTATCTGATGAAAATAATTTCAATTGTAGTCCTAAGTGCCATCGCAATATACCCTGCATTAGGAGCAGTTTAAATTCTACATGGGTATTGTGTAAATTGGTCCTTTGTGAGCATGGAAGCAATTACGACCAAACACTTCTCTCTCTTTTTTTAATGGCTATAGAACTTTGTGGTGTTGTTCAGGACGATCAGAAACAAAGGCGGCTGTTAAATTGTAATTTAATGGAATATCAAGGAGTTCACAGCATTAGATGTTGGCAATGGAGAGCAAGGGAGAAAATTAACTGCAATTATGTTTGATTAAAGCTATCCTTCTCAATAATCAGCAATTCTGACAGGCCACAGGACTCTGGTGACTTCCAGTATGGCGAAAGGTGTTGAGCAATATTAGGGCCAATAAAGGGGATATTAGCATAGCTAATTACAGCACCGCAAAACCCAGCGAAAGGGACCTCTGTGTATTGTAATGTGCAAAATAATTGGACGAGGCAGTTATCAATTACACAAGAAGCGAATTTGGTTTGTCAGAGAAAAAAACCGCTGCAGACGTGTTTAATTTTCTGCTGCAAGCCCCTCGTCCCCACCCCCCCAACCCCTAGCCTCCCACGTCCCCATCACCCAGTTCCGCGGGCGCTCGCGTACTTTTATCTCTTGACTGCAACTTACCCGTCGACAAATCACTGATAAAATGGTCTTGCTGGCCAGGGCCAGGGTAATTAATACAACTTGTCCTTTTGCTCTACGCTTGCCAGTGCTCCTTTACCACCTAACCACTGTCACTAATCACGCAATAATGATTTCTCCCCCTCTGGTCAAAGAGAGAAAAACGTATATTGTCTCTTTAGAAATGCACAGGGCCTTGACGTTTTAAGCAGCCAGGGCTTCACGGAGCCTATAATTGAGGGGGGTGGGGGAGGAAATAAGGGGAGACTTTTAGTCATGCCAGCACCGTAATGCCCCCTCGTCTTATCTTAACTCATACGATTGCAAGATCATTTCTCTGCCAAGATTCAAGGAGAGACTCAAATGAAATATATGTGTGAAAAAAAAGAAAGATTGCCCTTTCTTGTCCATATCTGTAATCCCTACTCCATTCATCAAACAAGAAGACATTTAAAAACAAATAGAGGAGGAGAGGGGATCCTCCTGTTTGCTACCGGCGTAATTGGTGGTTGGGTTTAGTCCTCACTAGTGAGCCTGGCTCCCATCTCTACTTCTGTTTCTCTCTCTCTCTTTCTCTCTCTCTTTCTCTCCCCTGTTCCTCATCTCTCCCTCACCAGTGTGACTTAATGTGGGTGCAGGAGAGGCCGTGAAGCCTGTGCTTGCTACCCTGGGCTATGTCTCTATTATTCTAATGCAGATCTCAGATCAGAGGCAGTGGGACTCACATGAGGAAGAACAGGAATAATAAGGAGCCATGTTGGGAAGCCAGGCCATGCGTGTTAGCATTACATGTGCTGAGCTGCGTGTCTCTCTCATCCCAGTGATATTGCCAGGAGTCTTTTGGGTGACTTTAGCATGGAGCATGCGCAGCTCCCACCCAGGAGAGACATCAGAGCTCCCACCATGAGCGGCACTAATTTTTCCTCGATGAGTGTTAATGGTTCACCACGAGCCGCTGTGTTTTGTTTTGCCAGAGCCCGCTTAGTATTTCAGACCGTTCAATTCCACGCAAACACAAGAGACACAATAATGAAAAAGAAAGAGAGACAGAGAGAGAGAAAGAGAGAGAGAGAGAGAGAGAGATAGAGAGAGAAAAAAAAACGAAACAGATTTTCCCCCCTCTCTCCCGTTCCCCCCACCCGTCCACCCGCCCCCTAAGATGAATGGTTAAGAGACTGTAAAGAAATACAATGGCAGATGGGTGAGATCTCCATGTCAAGGCCAAAAAAAAGAAAAGAAAGAGGAGGCCTGGCGGTGACTGGCGGTGATTGGTGGTGGAGTGGTCAGCGCCGAGGCTTCACAGCGGTCTGCGCTAATTGCTGGCAAGGTGCTGAAAGCAGTGGTCGCAGCTGTGCGCCTCGGCAAGGCAGGCCATCAGTCGCGGCCAGTATTGATTACCCAGCAATCCTAGCCGATCGGGCCCCCTTCAGCCTGCGAGACAATGTGCTCCCCTCAGAAAGCCCCTGTAATGAGCGCTTCCCATACAAGACTACATTCTGCTGACATCAGATCTCTACACGCAGATAGTACACAGGTCAATACATATTGGATTTCCAAAATGCTGGGGTCTTAATGTCAGCTCCTCTCCTCCTGCTGCGCAGCGGTCCTCATTGGCCGAGCGGCCAGGTTGGCGCACTTAAGGCCCAGTAAAGGACGGTGTAAAAGACAGGAGAACGCAGCCTGCCATTAGGGTGATTTATTCTTCAAATGTGGCATGACAAATTGCTTTAGCACCAGTCTTATTAAATTCTTCTCTTTTTTTTGTGTGCGTTTTTTTTAATGTTATAGATCCCCTTAGATGGACACATGACATCATGGAGGAGGCGGTGGGGAGAAGGGTGGTGCGTTTTACGGCAGGAACCAGATGGCCCATTGTAAGTGTTCTGGTTTTTCCTTTTTTTCTGCTTTCTCTCTCTTTCTCTCTCTCTCTCTCTCTCTCTCCCCCCCTCACTCACTCACTCACTCCACTGCCCTCCACAATACACAAAAAAGGCGTGTGTGCTGGTGGTGACAGCCCTGGCCGTGCTTTAAGAGCGGGTGTTTGGGCCTGTTCTCGCTGACCCACACGTATGGCAGGAGATGTCGCAGGGTTGCATGGAATATTCATGGCCTGACTCCGGAGTGCAGCCATCAGTGGCCCCTGCCTGCTGGGCGGATGTTCCAACATGGCAGCAACAGCAGCACAGTCCCTCTGCTCGCGCATGCTGGAGTCATTTTAGCACTGCTCGCTCATAGTAACCCCACAACATTAACAATATTTGTTCTATGATCACCAGGGGACCGACTTGCCCAGATCCTATCATTCCTTTATCTCCAGACAAACACCTCACCATCCTACATTATTAGTTTTTTTTCTCCTGAAAATTAACTATTTCTTCCAGCAAAGCTCCCTCCACAGCCTTCCATTTCGCCGAGGACCCTTATCTGACAATTTCCTGCCTCCTTTTCTTCCAGCTGAACTTGCTGTCAAGAGGGTGCTTACAGGTGCTCTGATCTCCAACATCACACACTGTTGATATGAAGCTAAGTGCTATGGAGATCCAACTGCAGCTGGAGCTAAATCTATAGCCTCCATGCATGTTTGACCACTGTTTAATTTAATCTACAAATAAATCATGACTCCCATTTGAAAATGAGATGACCTCCATTTCCGCACGTTGCCCTGGACGCCACGTGGCCGTGATTGACAGAGCGTGATTCTGTGCGTGGTGGACATGCTCTCCATGCTAAGATGAGGTGGAGCAGAGGCGGGCGCTGGTGGGGAGAGCCTTGCACTCACTCTCCCCAGGCTGTGTCCACATGCACTTGAACAAGGCTGTAATTTACTGCTGCTGGGTTAGCATTCTATGGGCCTACTGTCCCCCCGCGCACCCCCCGCTCACCCTCCTCCACTCTCCTCTCCTCCACTCTCCTCTCCTCCACTTCACCCTCGCTCCCCTCTGCTCCCTCTACCTCTCCACACTCTTTCTTCCTAATGTGTAACATGCTGCTGACATTATTTCCCCAGCAGATCACCGGCCCTGTCAATCAGTCTGCATTTTGTCTTTGGCTAGGTGCTCATTAAATCTCTCTCCCTCTCTCCCTCTCTCCCTCTCTCCCTCTCTCTCTCTCACTCACTCTCCCAGTGTACCTTATTGTCGCTCTCAGTCATGCTCCCTCCCTCCCTCTCTCCCTCCTTCCATCCCTCTCTCTCTCCCTCTCTCTCTCTCTCTCTCTTCATCCCTCCAGCTGCTCTGTTTGCCTGCTCTGATCAGCGAGTAAGTCTCCGGCATCATAGGTGTCACAGCCAGAGGTCCCTTGCAGACTTGTTGCAGGTGTCTGTTGGGGGTCTTATCTCTCTCCCTCGCACCCCCCCCCCCCCCATCCCCCCCCCCGCCCCACCGCTCCCCTGTGCCTCCGTGGTGTGTGAGCCGCTTTAGCGCCGGCGCTCGGTGGAAGCGGCATTGTTTTAAAAGGAGCCCTCGCCTCTCCCATTGTACCCTGGGCGCCGCGCCCCCCCAGCCCTGCGCCTTTGATGTGGGGCCCAGTGTGCGGCTCATGTTTCCGTGTCCGAGGGGGGAATGGGGAGCGCAGCGCTGTCCTGATGGGCCTTTGAGTCGCTGGCCACGCATGGCCACTGGTGCTGCTCTTAAAAGCTCCGTCTGGGCCAGAGATACTAGCGTCCCATTCTTCACGCTCTCTCTATCTCTCTCTCTCACTCTCTCCCCACTCTCTCACTCTTGCTCCCTTTCTTCTTCCTTTTCTTTTTCTTTTGTGTTTTTCTATCCTTTCCCCTCCATCTAAAATTAATACGTTCCCAGATTCTTTCAAGACTGCTTTAATTAGGAACTGTCATCTTTGCAGATTTTAATTATTAATTAAAAACAGGAAGAGGAGAGAGAAAGAGGGAGACAGAGTGAGGGAGATAGAGAGAGAGAGAGAGAGAGAGAGAGAGGGAGAGGAGAGAAAAAAGAAACACATTTCAAATCAGGCCAGAGCTTTGCAACACACAGAAAGATGAAGATGAGAAAACACACACACACACACACACACACACACACACACACACACACACACACACACACACAGATGCATACACTAATGCAAAGCTTGCCTGATGCAGGGCTCTCTCTGGTCTCTGGGATCCTGATTAAAAACGAATTAAAACATGATAAATGATTAATGGGAGCCCAGCTCCGAGTGGCAATTATTAGTTTTAACGCAGGTAATGCCGCCTAATGAGCGGGGCACATGTGTGCCGGGCCTTAACTTCATTACTGCGGCGTGTCAACACAGCACAACACAACCCCGGCCTCGTTACGTCACCTCCTCCCCGAGCAGGGGTCAGGCCTGCACATGGCCCCCTGCTCCCCTGCCCCCCTCCTCGGACGAGACGCACGGCAGGGCTACGGCTCAGACCACCTCACTGTTTTTAGTGGGGGGAAACTACTAAAAAAATAAGAATGCTACCACAGTGGAAATAAATTAATAAAAATCAAACAGTTGTGTACACAAAGGGAGGAGAGATTTAATAAGGCCTCAGTCAAACATTTCCCTGTTTAGTCAAAGATAGCCCGCCTCCTTCAAGTGATGGCTTGTTGTGTTTTTATTTTTTATTTTTGTTTGAAAAAGAGTGGGGGGCACAGGAGGGTGAAAACACCATTGCTGACTGCTGCTTGCGAGCAGGTCCTGGACTATTTGCATCATTTTATTCCTAATGTATAATATATGGCCCTAAAGGGAGCATGAGTGTAGGGCAGTTATCAAGCATGAGAAAGCAAGTGAGGGTGAGAGAGCATTAGCGCTTTCAAGCACACACTGCAGTCTAATGCAGCCAAGAAGGGTCACTCACTCCCGGTTAAGAGGGCACCCACAAGAACCTAAGGAAATGACGGGGGTGTGAGGGTGGGCTGGACATGAGCATGTTAGTCTGTGTGTGTGTGTGTTTTTTTAAGACTGAGAGAAAATATAAAAATGACAAATTAAGAAAGGTAGGATTAGGAGACACAGTGTCCGCAGATGACGTGAATGCCATATTTTGAGAAACCATAATGCTGCTGGCAGCAGAGATCCTTGTTTCTGATTCATCTAGGGCCGTATGGCAAAGCTTTGTCAGTCTGTGCGGAGTATAAATTATTCAGGGTGAGAGATGGCAATTACAGGGCCCTGCACAACCAAAATGAATATTTTATGAGGACTAAAACTGCTCTGGAATGAATCATACACACGGAGGCTCGCACACACACATACAAACACACACACACACTCAGATACAGACACATGTACACACACACAGATAGACAGTGTGCTTCTACATGGTAGGACCAGGGGCCTTACCCTCCTTTATATTGTTGACTAAAACCCAGAGAATTCTAATAAGCAAATATATTACAGGTTAACATTGTCACGGGTTTGTCAGGCACACTTGTGATGCTTGTCCATGGCTGTGCGTATGGAGTGTGCAGTGCACCTAATCATGGGCACCGTGCTTGTTTGTTATTTGTAAATTTAATTGGAAATGTGCACTGATAAATCTCTATTATCACGGGTATGATTCGTTTTCTATTGACTTCATTTCAGGGAGGCCAGTCAGAGACTTTTTTTTTTTTCTGACCTGTAAAATGATTTGTGTAAGTAACGTTCTCATGTTTCCACTTTCTTTCTTTAAAAGCAATCATGACTAAAATAGAATACATTTTCCTTTTGACCCCGGTGAATATACCAGGAGAAAGGAGAGGAAAGAGAAAACACATTGAAACGCTAATGGAACGGGATTATGGTGACTGGACGCCTAAAGCAGAGTCCCTGATAAAGGTTTTGTCTGTTCGGTTTCCTGCAAAACTCCAGCTTTATAATACTGAAACAAAAAATAACATTGTTCCAGCGACTGCATAAGGAGGGTAACCTTGTTGAATAGGTATTGTGTTTGCCCAGCTAGTGATACCTTAGCTTTTGTGAGAAAGAAGCAGGTCAGGTCTATGACATCATCACGACACAAGTGCCTCTCTGTGCGGGAGGATTTCCACTTTGGTGGGAAAATGCATCAGGAAAAAGGCTTTTATCTACACGCTACCCCCCCACCACCATTGTTTATCGCCGAAAAGACAGAGGAAAACAAGAAGGGTATTAACAACATTGATCATTTCATTAAGGAGGAAATAGATGCCGTTTTTGTTCGCGTTTTTGTAGCCTAAATTCATGTATAGTCACAGCGGACTCAAAGAAAAAAAACCCTGAAATGACAGAACACTCAAAAGCTGGAAAGAGTGGGGGATGAGAGGGAGAGGGGGGGAGAAGAGAGAGAGGAAAAGCCCTGCCATGGGAAGCTGGAGTTTACAGTATGCTCGGCTAGATTGCCTGAAGTAGCGACGGAGAAAGTGACAGTGAGAGAAATGTAAAAGGAGAAGTGCTTTCCAAAAGAGCCAAGCAAAGTGATTGTTGTTATGAAGACAACTGACACCAATAGTGTGCCTTGTCTTGCAGGGACATAGCTTTTCAGAGGGTTATCTGTGAATAATAAGTACGCATACAGTTTTGACATGCATGTAGACACACACACACACACACACACACACACACACACACACACACACACACACACACACACACACACACACACACACACAAACACAAGCACATAAGGGAAAAATGCCTCTTCCTCCAAGAGAACAGCAAGTTGTCAACTCAGTTTTGTTGTGGAGGGTTTGAGGCATAAATAGACAGACAGTGGGGCCCTGTGTAGCTCCACACACACCCACACACACACACACACACACACACACACACACACACACACACCCACACACACACACACACACACATGCATAAACGTGTCAGCTTCCTGGTGGAGGATGTGGCTGCTTAAGGGCCTGTGTCTTTGTTGAGACGGGCAGACTGCAGGTTATTGGGCGATGATCAGGAGCTTTATTAAAACATCTTTCGGCTCCGTCAGTGGCACGGGATGACAACTGATGTGAACAAAGTGTCCTAAAAACCCAAACACTCCCAGGGAGTTCCCCAAGCTGCCACTAGAGGGCTTGTTCCTTCCAGGACATTAGAAAATGGTAACTTAATGCAACATAACATGAATGAACTCTTTTTTTTCCCAAACTGCCCTCTCTCCTGAATAGAATGTGTACCACAGGATTATGTTGTCCTTTTCTGTACACGCCCCCTGTGCTGGAAAAGGTTAAAAGGTCTCACATGATTTAAACATTTAATTCTTTTCTGATTTGGGAAATCTATTTGCACATATTATCGTGTCAATTCATGATTTGTTTGAAACCAATCTCCAGCTCTAATCATGTAGGAAGCCCCTTCTCTCAGAACTACCAGGGGGGCATCCGGCACGGGAGCAGGACCAAATCTTGTTACTTATGTACAATGCTTTATTGCAGCTATGAAGAGGCCTAGCTCTCCCAGGAGTAAAGGACCCCATTAATTGCTCATGTAACTGGGGATCCAGCGCAGGTCGTGCTTTCATACACCGCCATTTATCCTGACACGCAGAGACACAGCTGCAGGTCAGGATCCCAACCAATCCGGGGGAAATCGCCAAGGAGCTAAGATAATGAAAATTTCTTCATGTATAAAATCCTTAATCAAAATGCTTGTGGTGTCATCCTCTCTCTATCTCTCTTGCACTCCCTCTCTCACTCTCTCTCTCCTTCTCCATCTCATTCCCCATCTCCCTCTCTGCGACTTAAATTAATATACAACAGAACCTTTGGCAAAATTAACATGCCCTCATTTGACATACGATTCCAAGTCTTAACATCAGATGGAGATTTGAGATGACAGCAGGGAAAGGGGAACAAGATGTTGCTCACCTACGGCATATCTTATAGCCAGCATTACAACATAGAAAAAGGAAAATAACTTATACTGTCTATATTTCTCATGGAGAGTGAAAATACATGTTAACTAACAAAACTAAAGTCAAACTATTTTCAATGCAAATCATTGTAAAGTGTTTATCTAAAAAATATTGGTGAGGTCAGGTTATCTTGCTTAAACATTATATGGGAAGCTTCCAAACCTGTCCCTGATGGAGCCTATGTATGCAGCATCCTCCTTAGAGGAACTACTAGTTTAGGAAACTATTGAAGAGGAGAACAGATATGGCTGCTCCCACTTTTAACGACCTCAGGGAAATACAGATATGATCGGCCTCTATATTAACCAGGAGTGTATACAGGACCTTGATATTAGGTCTCTGAAATGCTGACAAAAAAATCCCTGAGTTTGATAAATAAGCATCTCCATTAGGCAATAAAATAGTGGGGTATGGAGGCGGCAGAGGATGCACACCCTCTGTGACACCTCGGGGAGTCGTGTGCTCTCCAACCAACTTCCCTGGCAATTGGAACATTTCATTGAAAAGACCCATCTAAATATTTGCGGGGTATTTAGTGGACCCCGGCCTTGCCAGTTATCTCAGGGTGTTTGCCTTCTAGTTGCTAAATTGCTATCTTTTTTTTTTCTTTTTCTCTCCCCCTGCTGTCTCACGGCACGTTGAGAGAGCTACCTGACAAAGCATTCTACATTGGCCCCACAAGACAAAATATCAGATACTCCAGTAGTCGCAGGAGGACTCTCAATTTGTACTGAGACAAGGCCCGCTTACATTGCCATCCCCAATCTGCATGGTGGAAGATTAAACATTCAATTTGTTACCTGATAGGCCACAAGGTTCAGCGCTTACCATACAAATGGAAAGCATTAGCGCCATCCTTCAACATGCCTGCTCTCTGCTATTTTATTATTTGTGATATTTACTTCAGGGAAATTATGATGCATGTCATATTTATCTTCATCAGAAATGGGCACTGAAATTTTAAATCGCCTTTTTTTTCGGGAATGAGAGGCTAAGGACATAGCTCCATGCTAATGTGCTTCATGAACTATAAAATTTAGTCACAGTGCACGGGTGTATTATGACCCAGGCTCCACACATCAGGCAAATTTTCTCTGTGTTAAGCTGCTACCCAGAGCCCTGATTCAGTTTGATAATCATTATGCTTACATGATGGTACAAGTCTGCGCCTGTGGATTTATGTCCTCTGCTCAGCTCCCCGCATTAATCTGCCACCCAATAAGCTATTTGCACTTATGCACTCAGTGAGAAAAATTGAAATAGGGTGTAAATTTGCTGGGTCTTAAAACTGAACAAGTACAGACACATATTTTTCACCTGCTACTAGTCATTTTCTGTCAAGTAAACACAATGCTAGTCCTCTTTCATGCATTTCTGACTCCAAAAGGATTTTTGAGGGGTGTTTTTTTCCCCAGGAAAACACGCATGCTGAGAAAAAAATGAATATTATAATATAGTGCTCAGACATCTGCGGGCTGAATACATGAACGCTTGTGTAATTCGGCAGAGAAACAATGTTTCTTCCTCGATACTCTCTGAGTGGAGTTTGCCTTGCAAGTCTGCAATGAGCTTACTCAACCTACCATGCATCATGTATAAAAAA